>NC_034016.1:17757472-18084969 GCF_000346465.2 Prunus persica
ACCATAAAACCTTTTATAAACTTAATTTTTTAAATTGGATAATTTAATTTTATGGGTTTAGGGTATTAATTTTTAACGACGGTGGTTGGGTCGTGGAATACATATTTTACGTCGTACAGTAAAACATACGACATGGTTTACGCTTTAAACGACGTCATTTTAATATGTAAGTCGGTTTATATAATTACAACGTTTTTAATTTCTAACACCGACGTGGTTTCTCATTTAACGACGTCATTTTAACGACTTAGTAGTCTATTACAATTTACAACGTCTACAATTTATTTAACACCGACGTGGTTTGTTGTATGGTAAGAATATTTTATTATTTTTATATCAAAATATTCAAAATAAATATAAAATAAATCAGAAAATTGAAAAGTCAACTCCTATGAAGTCATTGATATATTTTCTTCCACATAAACCTTGAAAAAATTCATTTTGAATAACAAAAATTTAAAATGACCATCCAAAACAAAATTGTTTTGATGAGTCATAAAATCACTTCTAGTTTAATGGTTTAGGGTTTAGAGTCTAGGGTTTAGAGATTAGTGTTGTTATTTATTGGGGTTTATTTTTAAAGTATAATTTTTGGGTAGTCTATGTTATATGTTAGGCTTTAAAACCATAAAACCTTTTATAAACTTAATTTTTTAAATTGTATAATTTAATTTTATGGGTTTAGTGTATTAATTTTTAACGACGGTGGTTGGGTCGTGGAATACATATTTTACGTCGTACAGTAAAACATACGACATGGTTTACGCTTTAAACGACGTTATTTTAATATGTAAGTCGGTTTATATAATTTACAACGTCTTTAATTTCTTAACACCGACGTGGTTTTTCAGTCGTCGTTATATAAAAAATTCAAAATAAATTTAAAATTAATCCGAAAAATGAACGGCCTTACGTTCTTAATCCGAAAAATGAAGTTTCCGTCGTGGAATATTAAATTTACGTCGGTACTTGTAGAACTTTCGCCTTGGTTTTTCTTTCGACGTTTTATAACGCGCGCGCTCTAAAAATTTTCGCGCGACCTAAATTTTTTTAGATTTGGCTCTTAGTCTTATACTTTGATCCCTGAAACCTAAAATTTCAGATTTCACGCGACATAACATTTCGCTCTCTCACTTCTGCTCTAATTAAAAGTTGCACTCTCCAGGCTCGTCGAATCTGTGAGCTCGTCCAACCTGTAAGTACAAACCCTATCTTCCCCTTGTAAATTCATTGAATGATATTAGGTTGTTTTGTTAAAGGGTTTTAGGTATATGCTTTGCGATCTGTTAATAATGTGCTTATAGGTATGGGTTCATGGATTTTCTGTTTAATGGGTTCATGACAAGATCAAATAAAGGTGTACTTTTGCTGGAAATCAACACAAAAAGACACATCACCAACTTCCAAATGATTTCCAGCAAAAGGACACCTTTATTTGATCTTGTCATTTTCCGCTCTGGAGAAGGTGCAAAGTGCACCAATGCTTATAGGTATGGGTTCATGGATTTTCTGTTTAATGGGTTCATGGATTACATTATCTGTTATGTTGAATTGGGAATGGATTTAATTTTGTCGTATATTTTAATCACCCTATGTTATGTTGAATTGGGAATGGATTTATTGTTTTCATGCTTGGTTTCATGTATATGTTGGTTTCTTGCTTGGTTTCATATATATGTTGTGTTCTTAATGGGTTTTGTGTTCTTGAAAATAAACTGAGACACGACGAATTTTAAGGCGTACGACGACGATTACACGACGGTGTTTTTAAACTACCGTCGTTGTATTACTTATACACGACGGTTTTTTCATAAACCGTCGTTTGTATTACGTATAATAGACGACGTCTGTTGAAAATCCGTCGTCTATATATGCCAAATACGTCTGTTTTTGATTTGCAGGTTCAAAGTGAAGTTGAGGAAGACAATCATGGCGTATCAGAAAATTTAAGGTGGCTAGCAGCTGGTCCAAACATGTCAGTGCCATTATATAGGAGCTATCTTATTAAAGGTATTAAATTCAATATCAAGGCACAAGATGATGTGCGGACAACTCAAAATAGTGGAGTTTATTTACTTGCACATACCATGCAAGTTGCTAGTGCCAAGGATAAAAACCCAATTCTCTCAAATATGGGTTTCTATGGTGTCATTCAAGAAATTTGGGACCTTGACTACCAAAAGTTTACAATCCCAGTCTTTAGGTGTGATTGGATAGATAGTTCTGGTCTTGTAGTCGACGAACTTGGATTTACCCTTGTAGATTTGAGTAAAATTGGACATAGGAATGACCAATTTGTTTTGGCTTCTCAAGTCAAACAAATATTTTTTGTTGACGACCCGATGCATCGTGGTTGGTCGGTAGTGTTATCAATGCCTAGTAGAGAATATAATGATGTTATTGGTGATGAAGTATTAGGTGATGTGATAATTGAGTGTGAGCCATTTACTAGAGGGATGCCAAATGTTGACACATTTGATGAACTGGTAGGTGAGTTAGGCGGTCAAAATATTCGAGATGGGTGTGAAGATATATGGATTGAATGATGCTTATGTAATTGGCAGTGTATGACATTAATTTTGTAATATATTGTAATGTGATTTCTTCACTTTCTACGTTCAAATAAAACACGACGTTATTGTGAATCAGTTATTCAGCATATTTACCGACGTCTTAAAGCAACGTAACAATGAAGAACCACGACGCTATTGTGAAGCAATTATTCAGGATATCACGTCGGTGAAGGATAAAGAACCGCCATGTAATTCAAAATAACACGACTCCAATCCCATAATACCGACGTCTAAAAAACGAGATATGTAATCTGAACGTTAAAAAATACGACGTCATCATACATTTTCCACGTCGCAAGTTCTTTTATAAACGAAGAGGAACGAAATTAATTCCGACGGAAATTCATTATAACCGCCGTCTAATAACAATTAAACGACGTTATTTGTAATACGGCTCCCATCATAATCTACGCCGTCTATATGTTCTGTAATACGGCTCTCATTTATTTGGAACCGACGTTGTTTAGACGTTCAACGTCGTCTATATTATTAAGTGCGTCGTGAGTAATGAATACATATAAATACAACGTCGACTATATAAATGTATACGTCGTAAATAATGACACTGACAACTATTTCCACGTCATCTTTTTTAGATAAAATCGAAGTGGAAAATTTATTTCACGACGGTTTTTTGTAAATAAGAGACGTTGTAGAACTTTAGCAGACTAAACACGTCTGTTTTTATTGTTTTCCGACGTTGTTGTATTTAACAACGTCTAATATTTATGGTCGTTGTTTGTTTCTGAAAATAGGACGTATAAATTTTTTAATACGACTCTCATATATTTGTAACTGACGTTGTTTAGTTTTTCAACGTCTACTATAGAAACACATACGTCGTAAATAATGACACTGACAACTATTTCCACGTCATCTTTTATCAAAAAATCGAAGTGGAAAATTAATTGTACGACGGTTGTGTTTATATGTGCGACGTAGTAGGTATCAATAACGTCGTCTTCTAATGTATTTAAAGACGTCATATTTTTTATTGTCGTGAAAATTACATTTAACGTCGGCGTATTTTTATTGTCGTCGTTGTATGTCTATCTTGCGGCCTTGTTCTCTTAATATGTGTCATATTTTCCCTTTTTAACGACGGTCTTTTTAGAGAATTGGTCGTCTATTATCATCATCGATTGCTTTTTTTAGATCTTTTTGCAGTACAAAGACGTCGTTTTGTATTTTTTGATGACGTTGTATTGTTTAACAACGACGGTTATTTAGCGTCGTGGTTTATGAGGGAAAAGATGACGGTGGATTCCACGACCATTGAAAAACCAAATACACGACGGTGATTTACCGTCGTCTTTTTGCTTTTTTGTAGTAGTGAGAACCGGTCAATTATACTAGAGACACAAACTTACTACACCAGCTTTCAGATATCGAAAAGCTTTACGTGTTGATCAAGATTGATGAAGACATCTTTGATAAATGTGACATTATTTCCACAAATTGCTGGGGAATAATTACAATTTGTGAATTCTTTCTATCCCTTTGTTTGTTCAATTGCGATAGGTCACATGCACTAGTCCCATGCTTTCAATTATTCCCTTTTACTAATAACAAATAGAATTAGACAATTTCTCATGCGTGTGCAAATAAATAAGATCCAAAGTGGAATCAAAATAAAAATAAATGAATCACTGTCACATTAATTTTGTGCCCAAAAATTAATGTAATAAGTTGCTATCTCAAAACCCAAATGATGCTCTTCTCTCTACAATCATGATTCATGAATAGTCTAATAGTCTAAGGATCGCGGTGCCAAATACATAGCAATTGCTAGAACAAAAACATCAATCTTTGATCAAGCCTTAGTGCTCTGGTTCTAATGGCATGGGACTTGACTTTCATATATGGATGACAACTTTCTTGAGCTTTGCATCCAATTTGTAGTCGGGTTTTCATTATGAAACCTTGGAAAAGAATACAACATGTTACGACCATAAGGAACAAAAACAAGTAAGAAAAGTACATTTCGTTCCCATTAAAACAAGAAAATTTAAAGGATTTTAATGATGGTCCAAAATTATTCCCAAACCGCAATTGCGCCGGAACAATAGCTTCACTAGTGTCTAGATTTTGATGCCAATCAACCTCCAGCTTGACTAAATAATTCCATGCACATGACTGGCTTCTCTGCGGGCTGCAACTTTTTTGCAGTCCTTTTGTAGCTGGCATGAATAGGGTTCACTACCGTCTCTTCAGGGAGTGTTGGAAGCGGATGGTCTTCCTGGACCACCAAACTAATGTTCTTATCTATATTTTGTACTAAGTTGGCCTCTCCACTTGCTTGCTTTGGCTGAGTGTGTGCTGGCTTAGTTTTTATGTTTCTTTTTCATGGCTTTTACCTCTTAATGAAGTTCCTTTTCGTCCCCAAAAAAAAAAAAAAACCTCCAAGTGCCAGGAGAGACCTGAAACTCTGAAGCTTTATTTCCAGTGCGGCCCTAACAAGTAGAGAACTAGAAGAACAAAACAACCAAATAACTCTTGATGAAGAGAAAGAAGTAAAAAAAAGAGAGTTCGACACTCACTTTATTTGAATACTCAAATCAAACTCACAATCTGATTTGCAACTCCCCCAAAAGTAAATCCCAATACATCATGTTTAAAGAAAAAAGCAAGTGTTTCTTATCCCAAAGTTCCATGAATGAAGAAGCCAACGCATCTGCATCATGAATATACACGCGATCGCCGATCATAATGCGACACATTAGGAAATTTTGGTTCTATTATTTGATGTGAAACATGATTGGATTGAATTTCAAATACATTAGGAAAGCTTAAAGTACTGCTTCAAAGACTCAGAAAGTTTCCAGGAAATAACAGAGAAAGCTACGGGCAAATAAATGGTAATTAAATTTGTAACTTTATTTTTGTTTTTGTTTTTGTTTTTTTTCTGCTTAAAGCTAAAAGAAGAAAAAAAAAAGGTCTCAGAGCATAGGGTAGGGGCACTACAATAAGTGAGAGACCTTAGGAAGGACATGGATGTTGGTGAGGCTTATCGTTTACTTATAAAACAAGAAGACTTGAAGTCTTTAGAGAAGACTTCCAAGTCAAATTCCCATAAAAACGAAGCATGAAAATACAAGTTTTATTCTAAAAGAAAGCTTTGTTTAATTATGAGTTAATAATTTGGTATGGAAAAGAAGGCTGTAAACAACGCGGAGTTGCTTTGAATTAACACACTTTGGAAACTCATACTTGTCTGTTTTTTGTTTGTGGTCAAGTCTCCGTCAATGGCCACATCGTTATCTTAAGACTTTTTGGTATGAAGATTGAAGGTCACCAATTATAATTGATCAATTAGGTGCAATTTGCCTAAATAATGCACTATTTGGTTAATTAATTATCACTTGATTTGGCCACAACAAAGAAAAAAAAAACTTGTTTTTAATGATTAACATCTAAGGCTCGGTCATGTCAAGTCAACCCACCTAAGGTAGCTCCCTTCTCAAACAATTTAAAATTGGACAATGTTTCTCTCATTTCATGTGAGGAGACATTCTTACTTCCTGGAAAAACAATTTAAAATTATAGTTTGACACATATGTACGAACAATGTATCAAAAACATAAAAAGAAAAATCTCTACACACATGTCAAACTGTGATTGGCAAGAAAATACAAGCTCCTACTTATTTCAGGAAAGAAGACAAGTATTTTTCTTTAAAATTGGAGCATGGTTTGGCTCCTTCAAACTAAGAAGAAGCTCCTCCTCAGAACAAATGGACTTTTGACTTAAGGAATTCAAAAGAGAAGAAGTTAAAGGAATTTCACAAGTGTCAAAATTCCATTTGTTTGAAGGACGAGCTACTCCTCAATTTTAAGGAGTCAGGTTTGTTCCCTTTTTAATCAAAGTTAAATCAAAATTTTCATATGGTTTTGGCCGAATTTCCAGAAGTAATCTCAGTTGATCTTGTTATGCTTGCACTCCCTCGAAATATCCTTTTCAATTTTAATATGATTTAAGTTAGGAATAGATCCCATATTTTTATGGTATAAATTAACTTAGAGAGTTGGAAGAATCGAATATTCTTGTCGAGCAAAAATAAAAAGCTACTAATATTCTTGCAACAATTTTATTAGCATGGCCTGACTCCTTCAAATTGAGAAGGAGCACCTCCTTAAAAGTCTAAAACCAATGAGATTTTGCCAATAGTCAAATTAAAGCAAAATTGACAAAAAAGAAAAAAAATTTGACAAGTGTCAAAACCACATTAATGGTAAGAAGGAGCTCCTCCTCAAAACAAATAAAATTTTGACACTTGTTGAATTCCTTTAACTTTTTTTCTTTTAGAATTTGACAAGTGTTAAAATCTCATTTGTTGTAAGGAGGCCAAATAATACTAAAAAAATGTTCCCAATGCACGAACAATCCATATTTTACATATCTCTTGATTTATAGGTCTGTATTCTAACACGTCGTTTTTATTTTTTATTTATTTATTTTATTTTATTTTATTTTATTTTTTCCAGTGAAATATATTGTAACATGTCTAATACCACTTGCATGGAGGATTTACAACTGTTCTGATTGGATCATAAGTTGCTTTCTCATTTTGATGTTATGTTTTGTGTTAGAAGTTAGATGTTTTTGTTATGGTTGGAAGTGGTTCTACCCTTTCTAACAACTTAAGTTCTTATGTTTTTATTATGGTTGTAGTGGAACTTATATTATATATTTGTCTCTTTTCTTTGACTGATATACCTCTTCGCGTAAGAGGGTGTAAATTTGATATACATTGTTATTCAATTTTCGATTGATATGTCTCTCCGTGTATCAATTTTCAATTGATATGTCTCTCCGCGTAAGAGGGTGTAAGTTTGATATACATTGTTAGTCAATTTTCTAACGACTTAAGCTTTTGAAATTAACGATTGTCTAATGATGATTGAGGTACTTCTCTAATTTTTGTCATCTGTGTACATATTTTTTGATATGTAGTTAATAAGTTATTGATGTAAAATTGGTTTCAATATTGTAAGAATTTTTATTTCTATGATATGAAATAATGGCATATACTATTTATAAACTTTGCGTCCAAAGTTCTCTCTGTACCAAATGCTGCATGCAAAGCACCTCATTTTTGTTGAAGAATACAAATCTCACATCGAAAACTTAACTAAATAAAATACAACATATAATGAATGGTTTTACTATTAATATCACTAAGATCTTTTGTGATAAAACCCCACATCTACTGGACTCTATAAGTGGTTAAGTTAGAGACAATATCGACGTTGTTAATAGTGAGCTATTGACCCGTCTCTCCATATTTAACAATTTTTCTCTGTGCATGTGAAAGGAAAGGAGGAGGAAACTCAATAAGTGTCGGTATATCCAAATTAACTAGAAGGTTATGGTGTTGGTGGCATTTTGCATTTGATTCTAAGCAACAAGAGGAGACTCAAGCAAAAATTAGACTTGCTCAAACTGATACTAAAAAGATTGAATGGACCATGGACTAGCTGACCCCCCCTTTGAACATTGAAGCTCTGTATCTTTCGTCGTTCATCATTTGCTTGCAAAAAAAATTCAATATTTTGTGGTAGAAAATTTGCTTGGAAAATTGCTCCATTCTGCCTGAAATTTCCAAGTAAAAGTCCAAAATCCAAAGAAAATGGAAGTCAAGCAAAATGGCAAAGACTTAAAAGAATCGTTGTCACCATCTCTGGTGACTACAAAAACCGCGTGGGTTCCACCATGTTTGTGGGGGCCCCAAGTCCCACATAACTCCAATTTTCTATAGACTGGTGATTGCAGACTGAGTCTAATGGGTCCTACAGCTCCTCCATGAAACCAACATATAAAATCATGAAGAGTCCATATGGCTATGTACGCACTACAATCCCGCCCCTTATAAATACAATCTCTGGAGAGTGCATGTCTCAAGTGCAACCAACCAACATTAATAGAGAGCTAAGCAGAAAGCAGAAAGCAGAAGCAGAAGCTACACTATTTATAGTCACCAACAATTTCAATGGCAGCCAACACCAAGGATCAAGAACAAATGACCCCAGAATTTGAACTTCCAGGATTTAGATTCCACCCCACAGAAGAAGAACTTCTTGAGTTCTACCTCAAGAGCGTGGTTTTCGGAAAGAGACAGCGTTTTGACATAATTGGTTTTCTCAATATCTACCACCATGATCCTTGGGACTTGCCTGGTAAACTTTCATTAATTACTTGGTTTACTTAGTTATACGCATGGTTTTATTTGCTTAATTAATTATAATGGTGTTGTTAATTAATGGGTGTTTGATTAATTACTTGTAGGGTTGTCGAAGATTGGAGAAAGAGAGTGGTATTTTTTTGTGCCAAGGGACAGGAAGCATGGCAGTGGAGGAAGGCCTAACAGAACCACTGAAACTGGGTTCTGGAAAGCCACCGGCTCTGACCGCAAAATTGTGAGCCTCTCAGATCCAAAGAGGATCATTGGGCTCAGAAAGACTCTTGTTTTTTACAAAGGCAGAGCCCCAAGAGGAACCAAGACTGATTGGGTCATGAACGAGTATCGTTTGCCTGATAACTGCCACTATCTAAAGGTAATGGTTGCCTGGTAATGTGTCGATTTGATTGGTGTCAGCCCTCGAACCTAAAACATGCTGACTTTTAATTATATCACAAAGTCTAACAAAAAGTTAATTCTCTTTTGCAAAGTTTCAAAAACTATAGGGAAAGAAGCAAAGTCTTGTAATTAAGTCAAGCATCATCAAGGAGTCTCCAAGAAAAACAAGTCTTAAGCATCTATGTCCATACACTTAATGTTGGGAAGTTTCCATGAAAATTCTTAAATTTGGTCATATGGGTTTATTTTCTTTGTCATTGAGTGCACAGTGTGTTTGTATTTGCTTGGTGGATAATTGGCGGGTGACACCTCATTGTTTTATGATAAATGTCATATATTAGGTGTGAGAATCCGGTGCAGTGTGTCAGGCGCACACAATAAATTTTGCCGCTATCGGCCGATATAAACAACAATTACGCTCGATTAACTTTAGTGCAATTAGTTTGATCTTATTTATTTTCACATCTAATTCGGGTCTCATTTGCTAATTACACTACTAAAATGACATAGCTTAATAGATGCGTGTCACCAGACATTTGATGAGTAATCTTTGATTAGGTAGTTTGATATATAGGTCAATTCGCATTTAATTGGATAGTGATCTAATGGATTTTTTCTTGAATTTGTAAATGCAGGACATAGTGCTATGCAAGATATATAGGAAGGCAACTTCCTTGAAAGTCCTAGAGCAAAGGGCAGCAATGGAGGAAGAGATAAAGAACTTTCATCCTTCTCCAAACACATCATCTCCTCCAACATCAATGGAGACCATCTCATTTTGCAGCCAATCACAGGAAGATCTGACTCTACAAATGCCCAAAAACTATGTGGTATTGAAGCAAGAAATGGATGATGCATCACTAACAGAAGAGAAAGAGCCAAAGGAAGAGAAGGCAATGGAGATCAAAGGGTCTCCTCCTCCTCCCACATACATATTGCCAGAGATCCAAGTGCCAAGATTGAGCGTGGACTGGACCCAAGACGCATTTTGGACCCAAATGAATAGCCCTTGGCTTCAAAACCTGACCCCTTTGCCCAACCTTCTCAACTTCTAAATTCTAATGAATTAGTTTGATGTGTAGGTTAAAATAAAGTTTGGTCCTGTAGATAAATTTGGCACACAGCTTAGGCGTTATCTCATCCCTCACCGAGAGATGCTTATAACTACTGTCAATGTTCCAAGTGTTAGCCGTTCTATTTAAGGAACAGCTTTTAGCTTTTTTGTTTTTGTTTCTTTCTTTCATTCTTGGGTTTTTTTTCCTCTCCAGAGAGAGCAATGACTATCTTATATGTATACATAGATATACATTTTCTGTAAGGGACCTAATGGGTAGGTAGGAGAGGTGTCATGGACAATTGGGTCTGAAAATTTAGTAATGGGGAGTTTTTATTTTGTTTCACTTTGAGCTTCTCTGATTTTATTCTTTTGAATATGGGCTTAAAGTCCAGTTGCTTTTAACAGGTTTTGGTTTTGGTTTTTGGCCCAACAAAGAAAGATCATCAAAATTTAAATTACAGTTGAGATTTTAAGAGGAGTTTTGCCTTGATCCAAAAATTGCAAACCAATTCCAACTTCAGCTTAACGTATTTTTAAAGCCTCTTAATTATAGGTACAAAATTGGAATTTTTTGACAAAAAAAAGTTTTGAGCTGGGTGTCCAAATAACAATTTCCATCTTTATAAGCATTCAAAATCTAATCACTCCAAAGTGATTAATCTAATTCAATCCAATTTGGCCGGTTTCTATAATCTTTACCATAACATACAATGATAATCTAAACTAGGAGGAAATGAGACTTCTCACACACGCACTACTAAGAGCAGTTCCACCGGTTTGGATTGTCAGGGCAAAAGGCTCTCTGGACTGCAAAAACACACTTCACCAATCAAATCTAGTCCGGACAAATGGTGGGCTCCACCAAGATTGGGCAAGCCAGAAGGCAAGAATAGCTTGAGCTGTTGCCAGAGGGCGTTGAAGCCAGCATGACGTCTATGAAAAAAAAAAGGAAAAAAATTCCAAGAAATTCAGAATTTTTATTTTATAAATACCTAGTAATTTTTTATTTATTAATCTCAAACATATAAATAAAATTAATCCCATGTGAATAGTAATTACCCTTGGGTTGTCATGGCATTGGGTGAAAAAAAAATTTTACTAGGGCAAATACTATTCATTTGAATAATAACCACCCTTACTTGCCCTTGCCTTTTGCTATGACAAATTGGTGGAAGTGCTCTAGGGTGTTATGGGGGTTTCGACAAAAAATAAAGGATATCATGAGGGTTCAAACTTAAGACCAATAATATGCAAATTAAAACTCTTTTTCATTAGACTACATCTTCTTAGCATGCATGAAGTTAAATGAAAAGTTCATTGTTATTTCATTTCTCAGAGTTACAATTATTCTCATAACTAGGCATCACATGAATTAGTGTCACAACAGTAGTGACACCAACCACCCAAAAAGAAAAAAAAAGAACACACATTATTGGGTACAAATTACAATTAATTTTCAGGCAATTGAATAACATTGAGATCAGACCCAAAAGGCTTCTGGTTGTAGCAGTCAAGGTTGTTGCCATAGCCAACTCCAAGCAAGTCACAGTACCTCTTGTAAAACCCAATGCGATCCTCCACCTTAGCGTTCCAGCCCTTACCACATTCAAGTCCACCGTTAATGATATTTGTAGTGACCCCGTAACCGGGAACCCGACCTGCTGACTTGTCGGCTCCAGACGGGTTCCATCTCCCGGTGATCACATCATGGCATGAGGGCTTGGGTGACTGAGGGGTCATCCAGAACCAGAGTGCTGTCTTGAATGAAATAACAGGGTCTGTAGCAACTAGGTCTGGGTTGTTCAACAGGTCCTCCCCTATTGCTTTTCCACACTGTCCGTAGTTGTAGTTCCTACAGTCCAAATACACATAATTATTCTAGCTACATAATTCATGATAATATAAATTTCCGCATCACCGCCGTTCGTATACAATCATGTACCTATTTTACATAAACGGACACATAATTGTATACAACCGGTTACACTTGAGATTTTCTGATAACTTAAACGATAAAGAATTTAATTAGATGTACTTACCAAGAAAGTTGAATTGGACCACGGCCATAATACTGCTTACCAGCAGCACATGGATAATTAGGATCCCAGGCACAATAAGATCCAGGGTTTTGTTCCTTGAGATAGCAATACCCCCAAGAGTATGGTCCATCAGGTGCACTTGCCCAACCCCCTGGACAGTTACATATAATCATCATGCAAAGTAAGTAATTTAGTTGAGGCAAATAAAATAAATGAATCGGATTGCAAAAAAATAAAGGGTAGTTAATTACAGATATAGTTTGTATGAAATGAAAATGGTAGCAATTTGTACAAAAAAAAATTGACCCTGGTCACTTTGGGATAAATCAATCTCTTGTGTATATTTCTGAAATGGTAAATTGATAATAATTTTTTTAAAAACTAACTGAATTACTGACCTGTAGTTTCATGTGAAGTTTGGGCTAAGAAAGCAGCAATTTCCCTTTTTTGGGTGGCAGCATCTCCAGTTTTAGCAAAGTTAGGAAAGGACTTGGCAGCTGCAATGAAAGCATCATAGGTATAAAACCCCTTAGCTGGGCAACCACCATCATTCCTATGCTTAAGCATCTGATTAAAGGTGTTACGTGACACAAGGCTACCAATGTCACCGCCACCGCCACCACCGCCGCCGCCACATTGGCTTTGGCAACCAGTGCTGCAGTAATCAGGTGCAGTGCCACACCACCCATACTTGCTGCAGCATTGCCCTCCTGGACACAGAGCACCCCCTGCCTGCCTCCCACACTGCTCTGCTGTGCCTCCTTGGATGGAGGACAACAAAAAAAGAGAAACAAATGCCAAAAGAAAGCACCACATTGTTGTGTCAATTTGTTTGTGATATTTGGTTGAGTTTTTAAAAGGATCAGTGGATGCATGGGTGTATATATAGGGTGGAGGAACAGAGGAAGTAAGAGACTTTTTTCTTTTCTTTTTGGGTAGTTTCATGAATTATCCAAGTCTTTTCGGGCATTTAGTCAACATTGGTGGGAAGAACAGATTTTCTGATCTTATCTAGCAAATCATAGCTCAAGTCTAAAGAAAGGTTTAAAAGAATAGAAATTGTGGGGTATGAGGGCGGCTGTTGGTGCATTTTTTTTAACTTCATGTTCATGAATGCTAGTGAAGGATATCTCCAGTGCTAATTGACATCCATGTCTCTGTGTCCATAAAGCTCATGTCCCCAAATATAGACATATACTACACAGAATTTCAGGAATTGAATGGTATAAAAATATATGTATAGCCAAAAACTTATATTATGCATGAAATGGTGGGAGAGGGATGGATGGCAGGTTATGGGTCAGCAAAACATGTGAAAACCATCCTGAATTAGTTATGCTTGTGACAGAAATGCTTCCACAAATAACAAAAAAATGGTTCATGTTTTCTAAAATGTTTGGTTGAAACTTGAAATAGACAAAATCTCCTTTTGGAAAACATTGATTGAAACAAACACTTTAATTTTAATTGAAACATTGTCAAATAAACCTTATATTTAGGGTATTTGACATCAACATATATCGAGCGGACAAATAAAATGCGATTAGGTCAAGTGATAAAGGCGGATCATGTTAAAAGTTCCTTTTCCTTCCATTCCATTGTAACAATAATTAATAATAAAAAAAACTTTTTGGTTACATAAACAACTCTTAATCCTGCTTAGTCCACGTCTTAAATAAACTCTTCATTTAATTGGGCTAAAATAAGTCCAGCTAGTGAGCCTTTAATCCTACTTAGTCCAGGTCTTAAATAAATCCTTGTTTGACGCAAGGCATGATTAGTACTAAATGGTCCAATCTGTGTCGTAGTCTTGTGTAACAAAGAAGGCCTAAAAGTCTCGTTTTTGGCTAATACAGATATCTATAGAGTTGCTAAAATGAATTCCGTATGTGGCAAGGAACATGGTTCAATCCTTTTCAAGTACACCAACAATTCATCACGAAGTTGAGAAATTAGGTTTCGATGCCTTGCACTTGGACAACTTTAATTACCTATTGATCCAAGTTCCTGCTCTATAAAATGCACAAGTACACTAAAGACCAAAACAAACTTTAATAAAAGTGTGTTTGGAGAGAACTTTAATGATAATGAATTGATGTCCAAAACGAACGTGTGAATTAAAGTATTATCCTTATCTTGGACACAACTTAGGACTATGAAAATGACTTCGTGCTTGTCTGCTTGCAAATACATTGTATGTATTGTTTCTAATTAAGCAAAATTATGGAACATGATTTCATTTTGTCCTGGCTGACAGAAATCAAATCATCTTTTTTACTTTTTCCATCTTAATTGCACTTTCCGGCTTAGGATCCTTGTCAAAAATCTCCATGTCTTTGATTCAGGGTGAAATTTGCGAAGACAAAAGTGGGCAAACAATAACATTTGTTTATGTATACAAGCAATGAAGGGAGAGAGGGAATTCAAACTCAAAACCTCGGGTGAAGAAATAACTATTCTTAATCACATGAGTTATAAGTCTTTTAGGGACAAACAATGACATTAAATATAAAATAAGCTTCAAGGTTGGAAATGAAGAAACACTAGTGTGCAACGGGGATAACATTGTTTTTCCATCTTCGACCAATCCCTCTACACCACGCGTGATAATTTTTCTACTTGACATAACGTGATTGGTCGAAGATAGCAAAACAGTGCTATCCCCATTTCATGTAAGTTTTTCTGTTGGAAATGCCCCATCTCCCACCCCAATATCATAATGAGTGACATCATTTGTTAAGCATATGATTTGGCATATACTTGGGAATCATTCCATATTATACCTATATTCTCTAACAAAACCACAGAATCGTACTTGGGTTTTGAGTGGATTTGGGCTTTCTTTATCAAGATGAACAGTCAATAGTGTTTCAGCCCATTTGAAACTTGGTTTGGCTCTTTTCATGGAGGTTCACCATATTTTTTTGAAGATGGTTTGCTTGTTAAAATTTTCAAACTCCTAAGGTTGATTGTTGTGCATGAGGCAGACAAAAACAACAAAGACGAGTTTAGTATGCGTTTTCCATGATGTGGAGGAACAGCATGAGATTGATAATGGATTCTATTGTCCCTGCAACAGAAAACCAGCCAGCACTGTTTTCATTGCTTAACACGTATATAATCTCTGTTCATATTTTAATGTAGATGCCATTCAACTTTGGTGAGTGAATGTGAATGTGATAATTTTTCTCGACACAGGAAGAATCTTGACAGCTCTGAACTCTGATATTAAATCTTGATGATTATTAACTTAATAGTTATTTCTGTAACTACTTTTAAGATGAATGTGACTCAAAACTTAGAATTCAATCTTGAAAAACAGAGAAATTTTTTCATTATTGTTGTGGAATAAGTTTATCAATTTACTCAATAGATTGTATCAATTTGATATCAAAGGATGTATTTGTAGTATACACATGTATGTTTTTCATGTACAAAATCGAAAAGCTAATATCTCTCTAGTGGTTAAGGATGTTGAGGAGGGAGACTCTTGTTTTGATCAATTGCCTAAATAGGCACTCAACTCCTTCTTCTTGGTCTTGAATGCATGACTCCAGCTTCTCGAGCTGGTTCTGGGCATTTTCGACACTTTTGTTTTGACTTTTGCTTGTCTTGTGTCCAATGAGTGAGTTCAATGCAGCATCCACTTGTGCAAATTCATTGGCTTCTGTTTCTTCCTCACAAGCAACTTTTTTGGAGTGCTTCATCTTGGAGACCAATGACCAGCTGCTTGGCTGTGATTTTGGTCCAGAGATGAAGGAAAGCAGTGACTCATACACTGCAAGAGTGACTGCTTCAACTTCTCTCAACTTGTTAACAATGGCAATAGACTCGTTGTCCTGGTTTGGGGAAGAGAAGATGGATCTGTTTTCGATTCCCTTGAGATTCTTCATAGCCTTTTGGATTGTCTTTTTCACCATCTTCCTAGAGGTTAAGTATTTCCTAACCTCACTGGTGAGTGCTCCAGATTCATCTCCTCGTGTTCTTCGTATGATCGATTGAAGATCCTGTACGCATTCCTTGGTTTGCAAGATAGCATCCTTGGTGCTGCTGCAAACATCCAAGAGCCTGAGAGAGCCATCTAATAGCTCATTAGTCCATTTCTCATTCTGCTCTTTGGCCAAGGCTTGCTGTGTGAGAGGCAACTGAAGCAGCTTATCAACACAATCATGCAAGTCTTGGAGGCCA
This sequence comes from Prunus persica, assembly GCF_000346465.2. Taxonomy (NCBI): domain Eukaryota; kingdom Viridiplantae; phylum Streptophyta; class Magnoliopsida; order Rosales; family Rosaceae; genus Prunus; species Prunus persica. The sequence goes on from NC_034016.1 coordinate 17,773,907, forward strand.
CTTAGTTTGTGGCATATTGATGATGAAGATATGGAGGCGATCTCAGAAGACCTCAGTCTACACAAATGTTCGTCAACTTCTTGAATGATCGGGTGTGGCCTTGAGGGGAAGCTGTTAGAGCGTGTGTGGAAAGCCATTTCTTCTTTGTGTGTTGTGAGAAGATAGAACAGAAGACTTGGAAACTTTTGATTGATGTACAATTCAGAGTGCTTAATATATAGTGTTGATTGAAGAGGGCGACACGGAATCTCATCCACTTCAATCATCAGTGAGAGGTAACATGATTTGGATTTGGATTTATATATGTTCCCTAGGCAATGTTTATGCAATGTCCCTTCCCACCCCATCATTCCAACTCATGAATTGATTAATTTAGCACATTAAAATTCTACAACCATTTAATCAATCATAATTAATATACGATACCATGATGTTTACACAAATACGTGGAGAGGCAAAAACCATTTAACTCAATTATGCTGATCAATGCATATGATTAGTTTAATTCATCTTGTTTTGCAGGTCCTTCATTCACATGATTGTTTGCCAAGGAGGAGGCATGATCTGCAAATATGCAATATTCTGCATTAAAATGTCACCATCCATTGTGTTTCTAAAATGTTGAAAAATGGTGACTTGCTTGTTAATTAGCAATGTTCCCCAAACATAAAGAAAAGCAGCATAATTTTTATTATAATAAGAAGGGTGTGAGATCTGAGTCTGCCATGTTTATGTTTACTATAATCTGTGTTTACTGTTTCCTGGAAGAAGATTGTTTATGTCAATGTTTGAACTGATGTTACTATTTTCACCAGCCAGTGTTACCGATAACAAGGTCTTGAGGATCCTCTAGCACCCACAAGAATCGTTGTAAACAAAATCGAGCAACACTATAAACTTTCTTTTAGTCTCCCTTGAATGTGAAGTGTTTATTATTGGTTATCTTCCTTGAGAGAAATGGAATCTTCAACACTCAACTCCCTAAATCGCCACTGAAAAGTATTGACGAAATTCTGAGCTTATTCAATATCTGATCTTAAGGTTCAAAGGGAGTGCAACTTGTCCCACATCGCTTGATTCATATTAGACACTACGCTTTATAAACGTCAGTACCGCCGAGCTTTGTAACGCAAGCTTGTAACCCGAGTGGGGGCTTTGAGGTGCTGGAACATTGGCCCAGTATTAGCTGGCCGGGTTCGGGTGGGCTCTTTACTGGCCCGCCCATTCCAAGCCAGGAGTTGAACCCCGTGGCTCGAGCGAAGGCTCTGGGTTACTTGGTTTCTAGAGCGGAGGGAACCGCGTAAGGCTGGCTTCACAGAGCAACGACTACCTCTCGCTCTTGGCAGTGGAAGGATAACGGGTCGGTGGTCACTTGGATCCATCATGGCTCGCTAGACTGTCCCAATTGAACCAAAACCTTTTTTGGCTCTTGGCGAGAGAGCCATCTAGCTCATTAGTCTATTTTTTTCATTCTGCTCTTGTGCCAAAACCTTGTGGCAAGCCATTTCTTCTTGTTGTGTATTTTGAGAAGATAGAATAGAAGACCTTGAAAGAAGTGGTTAATGTAAATATCTTTTCCATGTGTTTGCTTAATATATAGTGTTGGTTGAGGAGGGGGACATGGAATCTCATCCTCTTCAATCATACCAGTGAGAAGGGTAACATGATATTGAATTGGATCCCAACTCATGAACTCATTAATTTAGCTCATAACTACATATTGGACAGAGTTCTATAAACTAACGTGCTTAACCCTAATGCATAAACTCAATTATATGCTGATAAAGTTCATGTTATTTTTCGGGTCCTTGGCATGATTGTTAAGCAAGTAGCAGGCAAGATTTGCAATCTGTATTTTTCAATGATCATGTGCAATTGCGTTATGCTTCCATGATGTTGAAAAATGGTTTGTAGCTAGCAGACTTTATGAATTGGACTGCTGCCCAAACATTTTATTTCGAATTAATAAGCAAAGCAAAAGTGGATTGGCTGCCTACTGTGGTTGGAGAGATTGACAGAAGTAAATGTATAGGTTTTGAATTAAATCTGTACAGGTAATGGAAAATCGCAAAAAACTTAAAAAGGTGGCGGTCAGGTGAAGAGCGGACCTAGGCCTAGTGTAATCGACATCTGCTCTGATAAGCCACCATGGTTGCTACTGTAGAGTAGTCCACAACGCAACCATGCCGAGAGCACTGTGCCATAGGTTGTCCATGTCTTAACACTAAGTTCCAAATTCCACCTTTAATGCCCCCACATTGGGTCACAAGCTCACATTACTAAGCTTGGCAAGCAAAGTTTTAGGAGTTAACAATATTAAGTACATAACACATATTATACTTTTCCAATGTGGGATCTACAATTTTTTCAAGAGAGCAGGAAAAGCAATAAAACTCTATTATGAGCAGTTCGGTAATCGTCTCGTATAGAATTGAAGGCCTTTGGAGAATTTATTGTGTATGCTTCGTGCAAGTATATATACATCACAACCGTATGGCCGAGTTTAGACATCCTTCTTGGTATAATGTTTATTGCTCAAAGCGTGTGGGAGTCAAATACTCCTTTGAATGCTAGTAGACATTAGTTGTTGATTATTTACCATCTCCCTTGAGATATTTGATTTGCTTGCAAAATTCCCATGTGATCTCAATCATAATTTCAGAAACTCCTGTGAATTTTTTGAGATTATCCCACGTGAGGATGAAACATTTGCCTTTACAAATTTGTTTCGGGGTCAAACACTGACTTTCCTTTTTTTGTAATTTTTCTTAATCTTGGTCTCTATCTGTTAGGAAGATGTTCTCTGAATTAACTTTAACTGACGCCATGGATAGCATGATAATAATTGGAATATTTACAAAGCAAATTGGGCACGAATTTGATATCAGATAGATGATGTACTTGGGTTGGCATCGTGGGTTATGGGAGGAGGGAGGTAAAAAGGAGGTGGTCATTGGTCAAGTCAAGAGCGGATCTCAGTCGGCCCAGAGTGAGATTAGATGCCGTTATGTCAGCCACAGCTGCTCTGACAAGTCAACTGTCAGCGGATCTCAGTCGGATCTCAGTCCACAATGATGCCAACCAGCCAACTGAGATTAGCCGTCAACTTGGGAGCCAGATACGTGGCCCCTCAGCATCTTTGTAGAAGCCTACTATAACCATAGGGGCAAACACCGGCACTGGACCTGCTGTCCGCGTCTTAACAAGAGACCTTCCCACATTCCACCTTTAATGCCCCCATGTTGGGTCACAAGCTCGTTACTAGGCTCGGCAATCAAAATTTTAGGAGTTAGCAGTATTAAGTAGTTAAAAAATGTTATGTTTTATTCAATGTGGGATTTACTGTTTTTTTTTATTTTTAAGATAGAAGCAGAAAAGGACTCTATATTTATTACAAAGCAATCTTCCTTCCGCATTGGTTAAAGGGATGATTAAACCAAGGGGAACATGCCAAATTGTATCCTGTTTGTCCTTCCAACAGAAGGAAGCCCTAGCCTTAAGGTTCATCCAAAGGTCCAAAATTTCTCTTGGTATTATGTTTTCGACTGAAAGTGGTTGATTATTTATGAATGGTTGTATGTGACTTTTGGACACCAATGACCAGCTGCTTGTCTGTGACTTTGGCCCGGAGATGAAGGAAGGAAGTGATTCAAACATTGGAAGAGTGACTGCTTCTACTTTCTCTCAACTTGCTAACAATGGCAATGGTCTCAAGATCCTAGTTGAGGAAAGAGAAAGTTGATCGGTTTTCTATTGCCTTGAGATTCTTCATAGCCTTGTGGATTGTCTTTTTCACCATCTTCCTCGAGGTCAACTATTTGTTAACCTCACTTGTGACTCCAGTTTCTCACCTCCCTCCCCGCCTTCTTCGTAGGATTGATTAAAGTTCTTGTGCACATTCCTGGGTTCGCAACAGGGCATCCTTGACACTGCAGCAAACATCCAAGATCCTAGGTGAGTTATCTAATAGCTCATTAGTCCATTTCTAATTAATTATGGGCCAAGTCTTGTCGAGTGAGGGGCAACTGAAGCAACCTATCAATACAACCATGCAAGTCTTGGAGGCCACCTAGTTTGTGGCTCTGATTGATAAGGAGGATGCGGAGGTGGCCTCAGAAGGATCTCAATCTAAACAAATGTTCATCGACTTCTTGAACGGGTGTGGCCTTGAGGGGAAGCTGTTGGAGCGGATGTGGAAAGCCATTTCTTCTTGCTGTGAGAAGATAGAATATAAGACCTTGAAGAAGTTGTGGTTAATGTTCTTTTCCATATGTGTCTGCTTAATATATAGGGTAGGTTGAGTTGGGGGACATGGAATCCTGAGAGAGGTAACATGATTTGAATTTGATATCAGAGGATGTATTTGTCAATGTTTTGAAAGGCGAGGCGTTAGAGTGAGGCGTTTTATACCTTATGAGGCGAGGCGTAAGCTTTAAAGCGTTGAAACGTAAGCCTTTCGGGTATTGAGTTATTATAATTACAAAAATATAAAACAGCTATTTAATGTATTAAATGCCACTCTAGAATATAAATTAACCATCAAAGCATGTTTATTTCAAAATTTCTCTTACTATTGCTCAATTCTTTACTATATATCCTTTTGGTTAAATTATCTCTCTAAGTCTAGTGCCTTTCTACCTAGTTCGAATAGATAAAAGAGTAGATTATGGAGGTGGACTGAACTGATGGTGGAAGGCGGGAGGCGGTTTCTGTTGGTCTGTTTAGGAACTTTGGCTTTTGGGAGAGGGAAGGAATAAATGGGTAAACTAGTTTCCTTTGAACAAAACGGTGCGTGTCTAATATTAAAACTTAAAACTGAAACGCACAGCTTAACTAAAGGGAAACAAAACAACACAGCCCGTGCAAATGACGTCGTCTGGAATCAGATTTTTCAAATAAAGGAAGTCTGTCTTCCTCGCGAGGCTTGCGCCTTTTACAGCGTATTTGTGTTTAGCGGCCGCCTCGGACCGCCTCGACTTCAAGGCGTACGCCTTTCATGACATTCGCTAAACTGAGCTGCGCCTGAGGCGAATCACCTCCGCCTCGCTCCGAGGCGCGCCTCAACGCATGCCTAGGCATGCCTTTGAAAACACTAGTATTTGTATACAAGTAGGATGTTGAGGAGGGAGACCCTTGTTTTGATCAATTTGCCTAAATATATAGGCATTCAACTCCTTCCTCCCGATCTTGAATTAATGGATGGCACTAGCTTGATGCATGCTCCCTCCACAAATTAAATTTTAATGCCATAAAAAAAGAAAAAAAAAGTAAGTTAAATAAATAAAGATTAAAATTCAAGTTAAAAATAAAACTTGTAAAATGGTGGCGGTCAGGTCAAGAGTAGACCACCTCGGCCTGGCCCAGTAAGTTCGTAGTGGGCGGGCTCAGCTGCTCTGATAAGCCAAACTGCTTTTCCACAAATAAGCCACCAACACAGGGCACCACAAATTCCTGGGCACTGGCGTCTTTGAAGAAAGCTACTTTTGTGGCTGGGCCACTAAGTAGTGCAATTAGATAATGGGCTGAACTTAGGGCATTGGGCCGTCGGTTTTCTACGTGATAAGACCAATTTTACATTACACCTTTAATGCCCCCACATTGAGTCACAAGTCCACATTACTAGGCTCGGCAATCAAAATTTTAGGAGTTAACAATATTAAGTACTTCACAAGAATAAAATCCCAGACCAGCATATCAACTCATGAGCTGATTCATTTTGCATATAAAATCCCAGAGTCTGCTATTATAATTGAAGAATCATTAAATTTTAATGTGATGATCGCACATGGAGAGGCAAAAACCATGCATCCTATTAATGTAGGTGATTAGTTAATTCATCTTAATTTCATGATTTTTGCTCCAGGAGCTAGTGGAAAAACCATGCAATTAATACCTACAGATTAATTTATATAACCATGCGATATTCTGTTTCCATATTGTAGAAAAATGCTTTGTAGCAGACTTGATGAACTGTTCCCCGAACAACACGAAAACCAGCACAATTATCTCTATTGGATGTGAGATCTGAGTTTGACATTTGAGTGTCATTGATTAATTAGTCCCACTGATTTGATTATTTTCCTGGAGATAATTAGGCATGGACAAACTTGACATCGATTTAACATGTTTGTGAAACTTATGAGTTTTACCAGCAAATGCTTCGTGTTATGATGTTATTAAGTTTTATCAGAAAGAAAAAAAACCTAAAATAAAATTGAGGTTAATTCATTGAACAGTGATCCTTCCAGTATTAGAATCAATGTTCGAAAAATCCGCCTAGGTGGTGCCTCCTAGGTGTTAGGCGGAAGGACACTGCCTAGGAGCCAGGCGAGAGGACGTCGTTGCCATTTCACCCTAACCGTTAGGGGTAGGTGCTAGGGAGTTAGGCGGCTCCTGGGCGCCTTCCTAGGCAGCCTGGGATGATCTGGGGGCTTCGGTGGGTTGGGTGGCTGCTTCTCTACTCTTCTCGACCTAACTAGTGATAGCGACGACTTCTTTTCTACTCGTCTGTGGTATCTTTGAATTTTTCTTCTTTTCTTTGTAGCTGATGCTGAGCTCATCTTATTTCAAAGGTGCGCAAGAGGAGACGATTGAGATAGAGAGAGATGGGAGGTGATGGAGGCGGAGAGATGAGAGATAAGCGAGGATAGGGTTTGTCCGAAAAAAAGTGAAGATAGGGTTAGTGAAACACTGTGTTTCACTTATGGGCTGGTATTTTAATAAGGTTCTCTCATGAGCTTGGACCCATATACTAAAACATAGCCTAATTGTGTTTTATACAAAAAATACTGTAATTGAAGTAAATTGTGGAGAGAAAAGTATTGATTGAGTATCCGAGAAAGTATATTGTAAGTGTATATATTGTTCATGTACAAGCATGAGCCAAAACAATTTTGGATAAATCATCCAGAACTAAGTTAACATCCTAAGCTAGTGGTTGAGGATGTTGAGGAAGGAAACTCTGGTTTTGATCAAAGGCCTTGAAAGGTGTTCAAGTGACTCTTCTAGATCTTATAGGCACAACTCCAAATTTTGCATTTGGTTTTGTGTGTTCTCAATGATGTTATCAGATTTTGCTGCCTTGTGACCAACAAATGAGCTCAAAGCTCCATCCACATTTGCAAATTCATTTGCATACGTTTCTTCTTCCTTATATGCTGGTACTCTTTTACGGTGCATCAAATTGGAGACCAGTGACCATCCACTTTGCTTTGATTGTGTCTTCGGACCCGAGATAAAAGAGAACATCGTTTTAAATACAGTCCGAGTAACTGCTTCCCCCTCTTTCAGCATGCTAACCATTGCCACAGCCTCAATCTCTTTACTGGAGGGAGAAGCACCCTTCAAATTTCCTAAGGCCTTCTGAATCGCCTTTTTCATCATCTTCCTGGTTGCCAAGAATTTCTTAACCTATCTCAACAATGTCCACGCCGTGTTCCCTATTTCCCCCAACTTTCGAACTCATCACCCATTTCTTTTAACATTTGTTAGGCAGTGCACTAGTGGCATTGACTTTCTTTGATACAAGAAATGTCTTTCACCATAATTTCTCACCTTCTGCCTTTTTTGTGTATTGAATTTTGGGTGAATGCCCAGCTAATTGAGTTGATGAATGATTGCTAAGTTCAGCTCATCTTACGGATCGTCTTTCTCATTGTTGTCGAAATGGAAACCAATAGCACCTCCCAGACCTCCATATCAAGTTTGTTTGGCCAAACACACATTGTGCGTTATTGTCTGGTGCGTCGTATGATAAAGCAACATGCATTTCATCTAGGAAAAAAGAACATGAAAATGCCAATGCGGGTGGCAGGCAGGGGCCTAGAGCCTATAAGAGCAATAAGAGCCTAGGCGTTTCTTTTTATTATTATTGTTTATAATTATTTTTATTATAAATTATAAATTTATACCAAAATCATGCAAAATAAAATGATTCATAAATTAAAGGCCTAAATTAGGAAGTGCCTTAATTAATATAAAACATGGGGAAAAAGTTAAGCATAAAGCATATTAGTTAAAAATAGGGAGCTTCACTAATATACCCAAAATATGGGCTGAAATTATAAAAAAAAACCTCATATGGAATGCACTTTAGAAACACATCAAAAACTCATCTATTACATAAGAAATTGATGTTTAAGTTACTATAAATTACGTGACTGCCATTGATCAACTTATGACATCTTATTTCTAATGCATATATACCCTTGTAATGTTCCAGTCTAGGGTAATAACATTGCTAGTTTACTGTCATATTGATTAATGACTGTAATGTTCCAGTCTAGAGTAATAACATTGCTAGTTTAATGTCATATTGATTAATGGCTGTAATATTCCAGTCATAGTCATATTGATTAATGGCTGTAATGTTCCAGTCAAGGGTAATAACATTGCTAGTTTACTGTCATATTAATTAATGGTTGTAATGTTCCAGTCTAGGGTAATAACACTGCTAGTTTCCTATGACATCCTATTTCTAATGCATGTCTACCCCCTATAATGTTCCATTCTAGGGTAATAACACTACTAGTTTTCTATGACATCATACTTCTAATACATGTCTACCCCTGTAATGTTCCAGTCTAGGGTAATTACACTGCTAGTTTTCTATGACATCTTATTTCTAATGCATATCTACCCCTGTAATGTTCCAGTCTAAGATAATAAAACTGCTAGTTTCCTATGACATCCTATTTCTAATGTATGTCTACCCCTGTAATGTTCCAGTCTAGGGTAGTAACATTGCTAGTTTACTGTCATGTTGATTAGTGCTTGTAATGTTGCTATTTCTAACACATGTCCACTAAAGAAAAGATGAAGAAAGAACAAACCAGACCAACTCAAAACAAGCCAAGCCCAGATTGTTAATACTATTATATCATAGAAGTACATTGGCAATACTCTGTCATAGAAGTACATTGTTAATACTCTATCATAGAAGTACCCTTTTGATGCACGAGTCTCTATTGTACCCTTTTGAGTTTTTACTTTTCCAAAGTTAGTAGCAGTATAAATTTTTTTGCATTTCCATGTTTAATACTTGTATTTTACAAGCACGTATATTTTTCATGTTTAATACACTAGATTTTGTACAAAATTTTCAATAATACACATAAAATTCACGTATTATGCACACAATTTTCACATACTATTGAATAAAACTAATATATATTAAAAAATTTAAATCCATAAGGTATATATATCAAAACTAGCAAATTAATATCTATAAAGTATAAACTAATGCAAATAGAATGGTTTTCTTTTTAAATAAATTGTATAGCCGCATGGCTATACTACGGTTTTTTATTATAAAAAAGGGAGACTTTGGAAAAGCCCAAAGGAGAGAGAAAATTTTTAAAAGAAGCCAAAATGGACAAAATTGCCCTTATTTATTTTTTGATTTCCTAAGGAATCCTTTACATTTGCATGTCTTTGGTTTGAAAGTTGAGAGGTTTTTCTGTCTTTTTTGAAAAAGCTTTGGCTTTTTCCAAAAGTGAAAGTTTTTTTATGGGTAAAACCTAAATTTACTTATAAGGAACTAGTTTAGCCGGTGGCTATACCCTATGCGTTCCTTTAATTTTTAATTTTTTTTTTTTTAAAAACAAATAGTATAGCCACGATACTCTAGATTTTAAAAATACAGTATAGCCGACCGGCTTTACTAGGGTCATCTTGTTTATAGCCGCGCGGCCCTTTTCTAAACCCTAAACATAACTCCATCGTCATCCTCGTTTCTCTCTATCTTGCCTCATAGCATCATCATCATCCTCATTTCTCTCTCTCTCTCTCCAGCGCCCGCCTAGAGCGCCTAGCCCGCCTAGAGCCTGCCTATCCCCAGCCTAGCCCGCCTAGCCCCCGCCTAGCATGCCTAGCGCCCGCCTAGGCCATTTATTCAACTCCATTCAATGCTTTTTATGAAATAGCCTTTCAGGTGACCTTAATTGCTCCAGGGGATGTTCCTCTGTCTATTGTAATGACGGTATGCACAACTCTTGGGGCAGTAGCCCTGACTTCTCTACTAACAAAGATATTGGCTGGGACTTACGCCCCTGTGGATGCTGCCAAACTGTCAATGAGCACCAAGCAGGTTAAGTTAAATATAATAAACTTCAGTAATATTATATTATCCATCAGCTGGGGCTCATTGTCTCTATTCTGTCATCTGTAGGTCGTTGTTGCTCCAATTTTGTTAGGTTCTTGTATGTCTCTATTCTGTTATCTGTGGTTAAAATTGTGATACCTTTTGCACCACTTTTTGCTGTTCTAGCTAGCTGCATCACTGCTTGCATGCAGGTACATTTGTTGTGCATATAAATATCTTTTTAATTACTTATATGTAAAATATGATTGTCTTGCCTGTGGTTCCTTCCAAATGTGCTCTCTTTCTCAAACATACTAGATTTTATTTTGTGGGCCAGTATATTATCTGAGAATGTTGGGTGGTTATTCTTTCTGTGCTGTTAGTACATATTGCCGGTTTCTTTGTGGGGTAAGTTGCCTTTAACTGTTGGTGACTTTAATTGTTAGGTGTGTTGTCGTGGAAAAAGCTCAAGGTAATGTATACCATGCTTTCATTATGTAAAGATTCACTCTAATTTTAGCTCAAAAATTCTAAAAAAATTGCGTTGTAGCCTTGTATTAGTGTATTATTGCTATTTGATTTAGCTTCTGTCAAGTTTGTATAAATTATTGAGTGAAGTTAACTATAATTTGAAAAAAGAAAGTATTCATAATTTGTAAGCAACAGTTGAGAAACTATAGTTTGCTGTCATAATGACTTCATAGCCAAAAAAGCTTTCACAGTAAGAAAGTATATATTCAATCTTCTCTGTCTATGTGGATTTTAATTTGACATATGAAGACAGAAGCTAGTTTTGTATACGAGCATTGTTGGCAGAGTTTGCACTCATACAAATATTCTTTAAGGTTGTGGTGCCGGGCATGTTTGTTTAGTTTGTTTTGGAGTTTTTGCGGTGCAAATGTGCAACTTGAGGAGTCTTTTTTTATCAAGGAGAGTCTTAATTTGCAGGTATATATCAGCAGCTGTTTGCGGGTTTAGAGAAGCACAAAGACGAGCAATATCAATTGAGGTATTAATCAAATAGAATGTAAACCTTACGAAATGATCTGGCTTTCGGTGAATCCTTGTGTTCCAGTTTTGTTTCGGCTTTGGTCAAATTGGTAATAAAGATATAAAAATTCTCTTCTTAAACTTTATTGTAAGAACATGGAAGATCTTCATTGTTTCATGCTCAGATTGAAATGTCGAAACTTTCATAAATTTTGGTGGGCATGCAACACTAATCCTTTCGAAGTTTTCCCTAACCTGGCAATATCTGCTGTGAGTATGAACACAATGGGCAGCAGCAGTCTGGGTGTCCTTGGAGATATGTATCCTTTTGGCTCCATTAAGTCTCTTACAGTTGATGTTAAGTGACCTTAAAAGCCTTTTCTAAGTTTCCTGGCATACTTATGGAGTTGAGATTCTCTATTTTATTTTTTATGTGAAGATATTGTTAACTAATAGTCTAAAAACAATGTCGTTTCAGGTCACACATCCTATTTTACTCTAGCACATCTTGTGGTGCTTAGTTTTGAGCCAGATTTGAATTCTTCTACTGGAAATAGTATAGCCGAGCGGCTATACTCGGGATTTCACACATAAAAATAAAGAGTATAACCCTGCGCGGCTATACTCTTTCCACAACTTTTGTTTATCGTTAGCTTAGAGCATTTTTCATTACTATTAGGCCTTTACATGAGTCTCTATTGTACCATTTTGAGTTTTTACTTTTCCAAAGTTATTAGCCGTATAAAAAATTTAGCATTTCCGTGTTTAATACTTGTGTTTTACACGTACGTATGTATTTTTCATGTTAAATACACTTGTTTTTTACAAAATTTTCAATAATACACATAAAATTCATGTATTATGCACCCAGTTTTCACATACTATTCAATAAAAATAATATATATTCAAAAATTTAAATCTATAAAGTATATATATCGAAACTAGCAAATTAATATCTATAAAGTATAACTAATGCAAATAGAATGGTTTTTTTTATAAATAAATCGTATAGCCGCACGGCTATACTACGGTTTTTTTATTATAAAAAATAGTATAGCTGTTCGGCCCTTTTCTAAACCCTAAACATAACTCCGTCGTCATCCTCGTTTCTCTCTCTCTCTCTCTCTCTTTCTCTCTCCAGCGCCCGCCTAGCCCGCCTAGCCCCCGCCTAGCTCGCCTAGACCGCCTAGCCCCCGCCTAGCCCGCCTAGATGGCCTAGCCCCCGCCTAGACCGCCTAGCGCCCTCCTAGCCCGCCTAGCCCGCCTAGGCCATTTATTCAACTCCATTCAATGCTTTGTATGAAATAGCCTTTCAGGTGACCTTAATTGCTCAAGGGGATGTTCCTCTGTCTATTGTAATGACGGTATGCACAACTCTTGGGGCAGTACCCCTGGATTCAGGTTTTGGGAGAAGCTTACCAAGTCTTAAGTGACCCAGGCCAACACCAAGCACACGATGCTTTTGGAAAATCAGGGATCTCAACGTTAGTTTCTTGCTCTTAATCTGTGAATTTATGAATTCTAAGATTGAAAGGTGTCTGACACGCACTCATAGGTTGCCTGCATTTGTCACAGTGTATGTGTGTGTTAGCTTAACACATAGTTGCGTGTTTCTGACATTTTTTGAATGGTTCCCTTTCTTTCAGCGACACAATTATTGATCCTGCGGCAATCTTCGCTATGCTTTTTGGTAGTGAGCTTTTTGAGGAATATATTGGCCAGCTAGCCATGGCATCAATGGCTTCACTAGATATTTTCTCAGAAGGGGAGTAGTTCGATCCCAAAAAGCTGCAAGAGAAAATGCGGGTACTGTTTTGTTTATTTATCCTCACTAACCCAGTGATCCAAATTCTGCCATTTATGTAACTGATTCTGCAAAGGAAACTAAGAACAAGGTTTGCGTTTGCTGTTGCTTTGGGTTTATTTGTACAACCTTTCTATTTACTGAGACTCTTGCACAATCATTATCGATGTTCTCTTATTCTAGGGCCAAAGTCTTTAATTGATGCATGGTTTCAAATTGTAACCTTTTAAACTCGGTGAAAAACATGCTTCTCTATTTCTTCAAATAGCTGTCTTCCCTTTCCGAAACCATCATCTACTCTTGTCTTAGCTTTCCCACACCACCAAACCGTAGTTTCACAGTGCCAAATTTTTCTACCTGAAATGACACAGTCCAAATGGTCCAAAAATTCTTCAGGATTAACAAAATAAAGAATTTGGGTGCAGTGCAGATAAACAGGTATGCATTTTCTGGTGGAAAAGATTCAATAGAGAAACATAGAGAACTTGGAGCAAATCTCGAGGTATTTGAATTGTCTCACATGTTATAATAGAAATTTGTCGTCCTCAATTGGTTTGAGAGTGATATTTGTTGCTGGATCTACTACCTTCCCTTCTCATTATAGATTGTCCAAGCAAGAAAAACAATTCTGCTTATCTGTCTGCACTTACATGCCAATTTGATTCATGTCTTATAAGATTTGTCTGTCAGTACTTGGTGCCTTTTAAGTTATTGAGGAAAAAGAAATTTTGTTGGCTTGTAATTTAGCTACTCATTTTATGATTTCATCAAGGATGGCATTCCTTTAAAGTCAAATAAGTACTGTTACTTTTAAAAAAGAGGACCCCTAGCTCAAATAAAAACTGAGTATGCTACTTAAAGGGTGTAGCCTACCTCTTATTTATTTATTTATTTATAAAAAGGTAGGCTACACTTTTAAGTAGCATAATATGTATTTTACTTTTTGTTTATCCGTTTTGTGTTTGTTCCTGTGATGGAAGGGTAAAGTTCCCCATTGCCTTGAAAATCTTTGACTGGTCAACAAGTCAACTTTCTTTAGTGTGCGAGCGTGCCACTGCTAGTAGTAAAAATCCTAGCAAACTTCCTTAAAAATGGATAACTTGCGCCCCAAGTTACTAATTTATAAACAAGCGATTGTGAATTTGGGTGAGGAATATCTCCCAAGTAAGTTATTTTCCTGCCTAAGACTGATGAAGGCTTCATAATTTATCACAATACAAAATTGGTAGTTCTGGCCAAAATAAATTATAGTAAAGTTGACTGTTTTAGGCAGAACTGACTTTTACAAAACTAGAAAGGGAAAAATCAACTCTAGAAAGATAAAAAGACAGCTGGAATTCCATTTCTGTATGGATAGAAGCTTCTGATCTGGGCTAGACTGGGTATGTCAGTGCTGGATTAGACTGTAACTAACTTTAACTGCTAAGCTTCAGCTGTAAATTGATACTAAAATTTGAGTTTGGCAGAGTTTTAATCTATTTCGAGCCCTGGAAGGCTTTTTGAATGGGCGGAATTGTGGCCTCTTCAGTCTGAAAGGGGCAGAAGTGGCTGGACTTGGGGATTACTGAGCTGGAACTGCACTGTGGTAACTGTTCTGCTTGGTCAGGGCTCTCCATAAATTTTTTGAGGTTTTCATATTTGTAAAAACCTGAACTGTAACACCCCGACCCCAAATTTAACCCTTATTTAATTATTTAATTATTTAAGGGCATTTTGGTCATATTTTTAACCGGAGAGAGTTTGGGGCAGTGACTAGTATTTTTGGATAGGTCGTACTGAGACGAGTTCATAGACACGTAGTGGGCTCGAATCGGAGTTGTAACGAGAGAGATATGGTCAAAAGAAGCCCAGTGGCATAATTGTAAATATTTCAAAATGAGATTTTTTATAAAAATCTGGTTCTCTCTCTCTCTCTCTCTCTCTCTCTCTCTCTCTCTCTCTCTCTCTCTCTCCCGCGACCTCTCTCTCTCCTCGTAACTCCGGCCACCGGCCACGGCTGTGGACGGGGCCGGTACCAAAATGACCAGGGCGTCGTCCTCTTCCTACCCCACCCATCTCCCGCCGCCAGCCGCCGCGGATTCGCCGGAATTTGGAGATGAAGCGGCCGATGTCGTCCAAACTTCAAAGTCGCCGATCTCCCTCCTCCGGCCGCCAAATCCGACGAGCAAGGTATGGTTTCTCACCTATTTTTCATGCTCTAGCTGCCTGTTGGGTAGGATTAGATCGATTCTTAGCGTAGACAACTCGATTTTCGAATTGAAAATCGGCCGAACTTCGGCCGCCGTGATCGGCCATTTCCGGCCACTTTTTGAGGTAGGTCCAAGAACAAAAGTGGCTCCAAATAGGGTGTTATACCTAGGGTAGGAGTTTGGAACCGTGGTTTTGAGATTTTCCGGCGAAGTGTTATCGCTTTGGGCACCCACGCGCTGCCGGCACGTGCGGCGCCGCGTGGGCACAGTAGAAAAGTAGCGATGTGTTCCGATGAGATCCTTAGGTTGTCACGAGTGCGTAGGATTTCGCGGATCTCAATTCGGACGTCGTTTGACTATCAAACGGATAATCGCATATTGCGCGTTATCCGGGTTCGATAGGTTGGGACCGTCGGATGGTCCCAAATTTAATATATGTTAATCTAGGTATTTATAGGATCGTGTAGGAATTCACGGATCGTGAATCGGAGTCCCGGATGTTCCGAATAATAATTTTAAGTTTATATTTTATATTAACCGTCAGATCGTGCGATCGTGAGCAATCCGACCGTCCGATCTGAACCAAACTCGCAGGACAAGTGTCCTGTACCTGGTAGAACCCATAGAGACTTTCGGATCGAAAATTGGAGGTCGTGGGTTCTGCAGGTCCGTTTGACCAGGGTTAGAGTAGTTTGACCCTTGGTTGACCGTGAGTCTCCCGGAGTAATCTCACCATTCTAGGGGGAATTTATCGGGAGCTAGACTATTGTGGAGAGTTACAAAATATTAGAATTATTTATATAATTATATATGGTTGTACAAGGGTACAACAGAGTCTAGAATGTCAGTTTGGAGTGCTATACGCACTACTTTAGGTACCTCCTCGGATGTTGGATTTACTACAAGTACCACCAAGTGAAAGTGAGGTCCCACGTGGTGTAGGTTATCCGGTGTGCGGACAGGCCCCATACGTGGCGTTGGTTGTACCGGCGTATGGGGAGATTTGAGTGCCTGTTCAGGCGCTTAATCAAAACCAGAGTTTCCCTTCTCAACATATTTAGCCATTAGGCATGAAAATCCTCATGCAGTATAGAATAGGCATCCAATTTTGTAGAGATTAAACAAACATACTTGTATATTAAAGAGATATATACTTATTTTCTTTTCAGATTCAAAAGTAATATGCCCCTTTGACACAACATATCTGCTCTCTGTCTTTGCTTTTTCCTTTTTTTTTTTAATTTCAATACCAATGCCATGATAGGAAAAATCAAAGCTAATTCAACCAAGTGCCCGTTTTGTTCAATACTTAGATTTCAACCATAAGCATCAGAATATGAGGCTAGCTTCTGCCAAATTTTGTGTAATTTAATTCGTCTTATCGTTGTCAAGATTCCATTTGTCTCAAATTGTGATTAAACACATATAACAATTCTTAAGATTCACATCGTAGAGTAATTAAGAATGATAAGTTTAACACAATGTGCATGGTAGATTTAAACCTCCACATGTCTTTTTCCAACAGTAGGGGACATAGTTGCTCCAAGAAGCCTAAATTATTTCCTTGCATCATTCAAAGACAAAAAGATCGTGGCGTTTGCAGGTCTTGCTTCCTCTGAACACTCAAAATTTGATGGATTTAACAAAATTAATGTTATAATTGAGTGTTGTGTTTGCCTGTACATGTCAGCTATGCAATGGAAGTTGGAACTCACAACATGGGTTATGGCAAGCTGGAAACTTTCTGATAATTTGTTAAATAATGAGGAGATCAAATAACAAGAAAAGAAGTTGGAATACAATAACCAGCTAAGGTGCTGGAAGTGCATCCCAAAATTGGGACCACTTAAATCATCAAGCACTCATCAAAACCCAACACGAAGAGAGAGAGAGAGAGAGAGAGAGAGAGAGAGAGGCAAATAAACAACAACAAATTTCTGGCTATTGAAAAAAAAAAAAAAGCAAATCATCCGATTTGGGTTTTCATTAATTTTAACCCATAACACCTAATTTCATCCAATTACAACAGTATCAAAACACAAGAAATTAATACATACGTACCACATTTTGGAACTTCTATATGTTTTCTCAAGTTGGGAATTGGAATTTATTTTCTTATACAATCGACAATTTTTTTATTTTATACAAATGATATTCAATTTTAATCTTTGGAAAAAAAAATATTCAACTTTAATCTAAACTAAATTAGTGGGTGGAGGATTCGAACTCTAGTGTCAAGTAGGGAGCTGCTGAGTGGGGAGCATATCCGTTCTAACCAACTTGGCTAAGCCCATTAAACAACAAAAAAAAAACAAAAATTAAGGTAAATACTCTTAACCGCTCCACAAGCTCTCGACTTGACTTTTCTACTTGTTGAGGCATTTCATGTTAACGAAGTAATATGGGGCATTATCAAGTTGATTACCAAAAGCAGTCATTCGTCATATTCGAAAATATGTGACAAACCCTTATGAAAAAAGGGAATAAAATACTACAAATTGATGATAGCAGAGCAGCCCAGATAAACACAAGCATTGCTTTGCTGTATCATCAAGGAAGTCACACGTGACACTGAGCATTGACAGGTGATTATAATTAGTTAATTAAGGTAAATTGTTGCCCTACAATTAATCTCACACGGCATTATGGTACCATTGTGGTTAAAGTATGCACGTGTGCAAGTGTGAAGCAGCCTTCTCTTGTCTTCCAGAGAGGCAGGGCTTGCCTAACCAAGAGGCTTCATCTTTGTATTTGTCTGCAAATTAAATTAATTAAAGACTACACCACATTACAATGCAAATTTGAGTTTGCATGAATTATTTAAGCCAGCCCCCCTCGTGCAGCCACATCACTAACACATGAACCAAATCTCAATGGTTAAAGGCTTTGGAGATACATTGAGATATGGACAAGCTAAAATAATTGTGTAATGAGTTGGAGTTTGTGTTGGTGTTAGGGAGCATTGCATGAACATCGCTGAGATGGTGTTTTAGATCCAAATCCAAATCATGCTATAAACTCCCATTGATTTGTGTGTGATGATAAGATAAGATGCTCTCTGTCTCCTCCTCTTTGAGGCTTTGCTCCATTATATATATACATGTAGAGTAGGTGTTGAAGGAAAGGAAAGCAAAAACCCAAGTTTGAAATTGCTAACAAAGCTGAACAATATTTCAAGGCCATCATCTCTCTCTCTATCTCTCTCTTTTCCTAGCAAAGAAGAAAAAAAATGGCTTCTGCCTCAGCTTTAAACCCGAAATCCAACTACCATATTCGGTCGATCAGCCTGCCTTCGAAACCACACCCTCTATTTCAGCAATGTGAAGATCATTTGTTGCGAATAGCAGCTTCTGATGCCTCCTCTTCATCCTCATATTCGTCATCTTCCATAAGCCAGAAATTGAGTGGCCTCTTGGATTTGCATAACTGTCTCAATGAGTTGTTTCAGTTGCCCCTCACCCAAGAAGCCTTTGTCCGAGAGCAAAATGAGAAGTGGGTAGATGAGCTTTTGGATGGCTCTCTTAGGCTCTTGGATGTGTGTACAGCAGCCAAGGATGCCTTGATACACACAAAGGAGTGCGCACGCGAAATCCAGTCGATCATGCGCAGAAGAAGGGGAGGCAAAAGCGGGTTCACAAATGAGGTTAGGAAATACTTAGCCTCAAGGAAGGTGGTCAAGAAGGCAGTCTGCAAGGCCCTGGGGACTTTAAGAACTTCTCAGAAAAAATCCACCTTCTCATCCACCAACAAAGACAATGTAACTGTGGCTTTGATTGGTGTGCTGAGAGAGGTTGAAGCCGTCTCTCTCACAGTGTTTGAGTCCCTTCTGTCCTTCATCTCTGGAGCAAAGTCAGCATCAAAGATGAGAGGCTGGTCTTTTGTTTCCAAGCTGATGCTCACCAAAAAAGTTGGTTGTGAGGAAGACAAAACAGAAATAAATGAATTTGCTGATGTAGATGCTGCATTGAGCTCCCTTGTGTGTCAAGAAACAAGCAACTCTGACAGCATGGTCGACAGTGAGAACGTGCAGAGTGAGCTGCAACAATTGGAAATGTGCAGTCAGGATCTAGAAGAAGGGCTCGAGTGTCTTTTCCGGCGTTTAATCAAGAATAGAGTTTCCCTCCTCAACACCCTGAGCAACTAATTGTGAAAATTTTGCTGCAGTATCATGAACATCCAAGATTTTTGTTGCCTAAGATGCTAGGTCTTATGTACATAAATGAATATACATGTATTGTCTTTTGTAATACAAAATGATGAATACTCTTTTGCTTAAATTGCGTCTACTTTTTCTCTCTCTTCATAATCATTTATTTTTCGGATCCCACAAGGTTCGTTCATCATACTGATCATGAATTCCTGCAAGCTCTCATTCTGTTGATTACCTTTTAAATTTTCCAATTATGATCCTATAAGCAAGGTATCAATTAAGACATTTAATGGAAAGGGGAACTTCCTTATAGTCCAATTACAAGATGAATAAGTCTTTAATTTTTCACCCCTTCAACAAAAAAGCTATTTTAACCATAGAAGTTAGTTCTTCTCTGTCAACTGGGAGTCTTGAGAGGTAAATTTATAGGAGTTTTCAAAATTATGATTGAGATCACATGGGATTTCTGAAAGCAGATTATATCAAATGTCAAGGCTGTCAAGATGCTAATTGTCCCAAGAGAGATCATCAATAATCAACATCAATTAAGGCTATTCAAAGGAGGACTTCATTCTCACATGCTCTAAGCACTGAGCATATGCTGGCTGTCCTTCTGTTAGGGGGACAACAGGATAGCTTGGCAGGCTAGCTCTGCATCTCACACTATTTTTTTTTTCAACAAAACAGAGATTAAAAACCCGTTTTCAAGAAGAAGAAAAAAAAAGAGAACTAAAAATAGGTGAAGTCTAAGATACGACGTTGCTTGCTTTCTTGCTATACAATCTTTTTGAAATCCATAAAATCCATATGATCTTTATATCAGCCAAAATTATATTTAAATATTGTTTTTTCATGTAGTCATGGGGTGAGTGTGGAACTTATTTAAATTGTTGGTTATTGAAAAGTGTTTACAATTTGTGCAAGTTGAGCCATAATGAGACATTGGATTGGAGAAAAAGGCATCATCACATTCAATTCAAAAGGAAAAAGATTTTTGTGCCTAGTGGAAATATACAACCACCACAACCAGATAGGCAGATAGCAGGAACTTCACACATAAGCTTCACAGTCTGGTTTGTTACTAATGTAAACTACATTACAGCTTAATGTCAATTAATTAAGAAGCTTCATCTGTGCCGTATTTCTCGATCTAATATCCAGGATTACAGCGGCGATTAGCATAAAAAAACGTATTTATTTTCACGTGCAAACGTGTCACACACCATTATTGCTGCTGCATGAAACAGAAGAGAGAGAAAAAAAACAAACAAACAGGTGCAAGTACAGATGGGGAAGACACTAAATAATAGGTATTGCCTTTTCTTGGGTATGAGGAAAAGGTTTCAATCCCTTCGTGCCCTTGTTTATTTTTTATCACCATTGCTCAAAATATAATATAGCATGGCATCAATATGGAGCATTATCTTAAGGTTAAGAAACTTTAGTCGTATGATTTTATATGTAAAAATAATTGGAAATGAGTTAAGATGCCAGTGAAGGGGAGACCATGCTGAGATAACACTTGGCCAAATCAAAACAATCTTGTATGGGAAAAGGTTGATAAATTTTTTTGTTTACCTTGGAGTCTTCTGTAGATTAGGCAGATGCAGCCTGTAGGCATGGCGTGGAACTATTGGAAGAAAGGTAAATCACCAGAATGTATTGTACATTCAACCCAGAAACCTTCTCTTCTCTGGATGGAAAGGGAAATGGCTGCCACAAATTAAAATTTTCTTGCTCACTCTGTCGAACGCGGATTAAAGTTAAAAAATGAGTGGGGCTAACTAATGACAATCACATGGCAGACTCAGATCTCAAACCCTTCTAATTATAATGGCAATTGTACTGGCTTTTTTTTCTGATTAGGGAACAGTCTAATTTGTCTAGCCTGCAAAAAAACCATTTTTAATATTTCGGAAACACAATGCATGGTCATAAAACTAATGCATATTGCAGATCTTGCCTGCTCCCTGCTTAACAATCATGTCAAGGACCTGCAAAGAGTCAATGCCACTCGTGCAATCTCATATTTAATTTACAGATCTCTCTGTCCAATATGTTCGTCATGACTGAATGGTTATTACATTATGAAAGCATGCAATGAGATTTTATAAGCAAAATGAGTTGGTGTGCTGGTGGGAGAAGAGACATTGTGTAAACATTTCCTAGGGGACGTATAGATCCAAATCGAAATCATGTTATCTCTCACTGATGATTGAAGTGGATGGGATTCCATGTCCCCTTCCTCAACCAACACTATATATTAAGCAGATGCATATGGAAATGAACACATCAATCTCAATTGTACATTAACAACAAGCTCTTCTCTTCTTTCTTCTCACAAGACACAAAAAAAGAAATGGCTTTCCACACTCGCTCTAACAGCTTCCCTTCAAGGCCACACCCAGTCGTTCAAGAAATTGATGAACATTTGTGTAGATTGAGGTCTTCTGAGGCCACCTCTACATCATCATCATCAATCAGCCACAAACTGAGTGGCCTCCAAAACTTGCATGATTGTGTTGATAGGTTGCTTTAGTTGCCCCTCACTCAACAAGCCTTGGCACAAGAGCAGAATGAGAAATGGACTAATGAGCTATTAGATGGCTCTCTGAGGCTCTTGGATATTTGTAGCGCTGCCAAGGATGCCTTGTTGCAAACCAAGGAATGCGTACAGGACCTTCAATCAATCATGCGAAGAACACAGAGAGGTGAATGTGGAGCACTCACAACTGAGGTCAGGAAATACTTGACCTCTAGGAAGATGGTGAAAAAGGCAATCCACAAAGCTATGGGAAATGTCAAGGGATCGAGTTTCTCATCCCTCAACAAGGACAATAAGACTATTGCCATTGTTAGCACTTTGAGAGATGTTGAAGCAGTCACTTTCACTGCGTTCGAGTCCCATCTTTCTTTCATCTCCGGTCCAAAATCACAGCCAAGCAGCTGGTCATTGGTCTCCAAGATGATGCAATCAAAAAAAGTAGCTTGTGTGGAAGAAAATGAAGCAAATGAGTTTGCAAAGGTGGATGGTGGCCAGCTTCTCAATTTCTCTTTCAGGTTGCCTTTTTGATCCAAAGATGAAGTCTTTCACACAACCTTCAGCAAACTCTGCCGCCCTCTTAATCTGCCATCACAACTTTGTGCCATTAACCTTCGAAACACTTAACGTACACCAAGTATAGAAATTATTCAATAAAACCGATATCTATCAAAGGAACCTATGACAATCGCCAATTACCAGTGAAGAAATTAAAAGTTTTCTAAGACAGAGGAAAAAGGAAAATGAACACACAGAAGAATCTCAGCTCAGCTAAAGGCATCCTGCCTTATAATATACACGGTGAGACAAAACATGCTTTATGTTAAACAATCTAGTCTTTAACCACCTAATAATACCTCAGCACTAATCTTAGCCATAATCTGTTTCAAAGGCCATGATGCTATCCTTACAGACAGAAACAACAAATTTTTAAAAAAGACGATCAACAGCACCTCTAGCAGGCAAGGTACTTTGCAATAACAAACCTTTCATGTCTGCACCTATTTCTAAATTCTAACTCAGAAAATTTGCCACTATTCCATTGAGCATCATATAGTTCTAGTTTCATGAACACTCCTACAAGCAGTCCACTACACAAACTGGTTCACATTATCATTTTTATAATGAGATATGGCAACAGGAGAGACGTCGTATAACAAAAACAGTTCAAATCACATAACCCAAATTTGGTCAACAACTAGCAACTGAAGTTCAAGCCCAAAATCTAAAGACCCCAAAATTTTGAACTAAAAGTGCAAACAAGAAGAGAAAATTGTAACCCCAAGACTAATTTTCATTTTCTCCCTACCATTTCTTAACAAGATCCAGTAGTAATTTTACAGAAAGAAATCACCTGAAGAACAAAGAACATACAGGGTCGAGAGCATTGGGCTCAAAGCCATAATCAGTAACCAAAGAGTAAAAGTACAGACTTTGACACTTGTTCAAATTTGAACTTGAGGGTCGAGGTCTTTTAAGAGTCATTGTATATAGTTATTTTTGCCCTGTCTATATATTGGGAGGAAAAAAAATCTGAATTTGTCCTAACCACTTGAGCTACAAGTCTTTTGAATATATATTGTTTCTCACATTACTTATTTCCACAAATCACAATTTGGCACATTTGTAAAAATAATTTTATCAACAACAAAAGAAAAATATTTGCACACCTATCAAACTGAATATGGCAGGAAAATAGGACGCAAATTCCCACCATAAAAGCTTGAAATACTTAGCCAAATAATTGGTAAGCAGAACAATGGCCATGTTGCATTACTTTCCAAAATGACTATAGACCATTTACTATTCAAAACCAGATATTAAGAAACTGAAAAGGAAAATGCAGGGGCTGTATATCTCAGTAGCATACTAGCAAATCATGTTAATGAATCACAAAACTGCAACTCAATCAGTTTAATCAGAGTTTCCCTCCAGCATTGGTGGGTAAAGAGAAATCTCATATACCTGTATTGCATCATGTATGCTGCTGCCACTAGTTTGACTCGAAAGGAAGCGGAGCGGGTGAGCTTTGGCTTGGCTATCTTCTTGTCCTCTTCAAGAGAGATTAGTGAAAGATTGGCTGGGTTCTTGATCATCAGTTTAGCTACCAGATATCCTGAGATGCTCCAGGTCTGGTACTTCCTCGCTTGCTTCCCGATATATCTCCCTGCCTTGCCGTCATAGTATTCTGGCCACCCATCTTTTGAGAGCCGCTGCTCCACCTGTTCAACTGCTCTCTTAGCAGTCTGAGGCCTCCCCGTCTTGATACATGCTGCAGTAAGCAACCACAGCAGTGCTACAAGACAGATGCAACAACATTAACCAATTGTTTTAGAACAAACATATAAGTCAGAATTCTGCGAACAAGGATCAAAATATCATGAATAGAACAACCATTTGGCACGCTTTCCCAAATTACATTCAGAAATGTATCCCACAACATTTATATACCAGAAGATTTCGATTGGAAAAGTGGTTACAATCAGCAAATAAAGACGTTTAAAATAAAAGATACTATGTCAGGTAAGTAGTACTTGTAGCCTAGTTTACTAAATAAAAACAATAACTAGCCTACTCATATAAAGTGGGTACTAATGTTCATGAAATGTAATTGAAAGGTCTCAGTCAAATAGAACTAGCACAAGGCTTCAAGTAGAAAAATAGAACTGCAAATTGTAATATCAAGCAAATAGACATGGGACATTATATGAAAGATTTACAAATCAAAGGAAACTAACAAAACCAGCCTTGAGCCACCGATACTTAAGCAAAAACCTTTATACTGTAATGGTGAAAATGACTAGAGGTGCTAAAATGAATAAACATAGCACGTAGCAGAGACAAATCAAAACAAGACGTGAACAAAAAGAACAGAAAAGATAAAGAGCTAATGCAAATAGCACATTGTGATAACACCATCTCCATGAGACTTACTTGGCCAAGAGCCACCATTGTGATAACTCCATGAAACTTCGCTGGATTATTTGTTGTTGTTTGGAAATCTTCTTTACAAGTTATATCCTTGAACACACTCACTCATATTGTTAATATTACTGAATAAATGGCCTAGGCAGGCGCTAGGCGGGCTAGGCAGTCTAGGCGGTTGCTAGGCGGTCTAGGTGGTCTCTAGGCGGGCACTAGCGCCTATAAAAAAAAAGCCATTTTGGAATCTCCAAGGTCAGGGACGAGATGACGATGGTGCTATGTGAGAGAGAGAGAGAGAGAGAGAAGAGGGGGTAGAAGACGGCTCGTGTTCGAATGAATTCATGTAGATGCATTCTATCTCGTAATCATTATATTGTATTTATAGCGTATAGCCGCACGGCTATACTGTTAGATATTCTATTTTTTTAAAATTAAAATATATATAGTGGGATCCTTTTTTAAAAAAAAAATTTCTCTGATTTTCGTATCGATAAGAGTAGTTTATAACATTATCCATTACTATTAGGTCATTACCCGAGTCTTTATTGTCTCCGTTTGATTTTTTACTTTTCTAGAGTTATTACTAGTTCGAAGAATTTAGCACTTTCACATTTAATACTCTATTATACACGTACATACGTATTTTTCAATAATACATCCATGTTCTGTACATGTCTTAAAGACTCGGTAAAATTAACATTTTTTAAAAAAGTAAACGTACAATACTCGTATTGTAAATATACGCAAGTATTTCTCATGTTTAATACATGTATTTTTTACAAAATTTTCAATAAGACACAAAATTCACATATTATACAAATAATTTTCACATATTTTTTAATAAAAATAATATGCATTAAATTATTATATAGTGGCCGAGTAATATCTACTTTGGATATGTTGAAACTAGCAAATTAATATCTATAGAGTATAAACTAATGCAACAAAGATGGTGCTTTTTTTCTTAATTTTTTATTTATTAAATTGTATAGCCGCGCAGCTATACCTTTTAAATATATGGTTAATTATGAGTCCCTAAACTTTGACCCGATTTGCATTTGAGTACCTCAATTTTCAAAATGATTCTCGTGGTCCTTTAACTTTAGTTTCGTTTGGATAAATGGTCATGCCGTCAATTTTGTTAACTTTTTCTGTTAAATACAAGGACAAAATAGGGATGGTAATTTTCCTCACGGGTAAGGGTCTTCATGGGATTCGACCCTAATGGGTCAGGTATGAAGGACAAAAACCGAGTATGGGGATGGGTACGAGGAATTTTTTGGGTATGGTGTTTGGGGAGTGGTAGGGATGGTATTTTAATCCCCAACCCGAACCCTCCCCGTTTAGAATATATATATATATTGATGAGGTATATATATATTATAGTATATATAAATATGCTATTAAAGTGATTGTACCGACTAAGTTTATATTTTATATTATTATATTATATACTTATATAATTTATACAAATCTTAAGCCATAATACTTATTTATTTAGTTAACTTCCAATACATATATATATATATATAAACATTCTTGTCTTGTAAATATGTATTATTTATATTCATTATCTTGCCTTAGTACGTTTTTTTATCTTTCAACAAAGTAGTTATATATTAATTTTTTCTTCCCTAATGGGGAGGGTCGGGGAACCCATTCCCCAACGAAGGTAGGGATGAGGAATCCCTGATATGAATATTGCAGGTATGAAGGCGGGGATGGGGGAAAAAAGCTTAACAGGGATGGGGATGAGAATGACATACCCATCCCCGATTCGACCCATTGCCATCCCTAGGACAAAATGGTATTTTCATATTAAAACAAAAAAATAAAAAATAAAAAATCATATCTTTAAAATAACAATCAAATCAAATCAAATAAAAAACCAACAAAAAAATAAATTCAAGTTTGGGGAGAGTAGAAATTGGGATAGAAGGGGAGAGAGAGTTTAATTTTAATTTTTTTTATTCATATTTTAATCAACTTTAATACAAAAATACCATTTTCCCCCTGCATTTAACAGAAAAGTTAATAAAATTGACGACTAGACCATTTGTCCTAACGAAACTAAAGTTAAAAGACCACAGGAACCATTTTGGAAATTGAGGTACTCAAATGCAAATCGGGTCTAAATTCAGGAACTAATAAAACGATTAACCCTTAAATATAATGTATTCCATTGGTAGATTCATCAAAGTTTATGTAGCGGAAGTTTGATTCGCTACATGATCAGGACAATGAGTGGAGCAACTGTTGTTCTTGGACCATGGCCAGAATTAAGAGCCGAAAACTGGCAGAAACTTCAAGCGATAAAACAAGTTCCAAAATGCAAAATTCGATCCCAACCAACCCGACCATCAGCTAAGTCACGTTGAAAGGATGAGAAAGCATACCTGGATCGACAAATTTGGTGGCCGGAATTCGACGGAAAGTTTTGACAAATCGGAACTTTTTCGAGCTACCACAGGCGAAGAAGTGGCTGGACTCATCGGAGAAGGGGAGGAACAGGTAGAGGAGGTTGAGACGGTTCTAATGCAAGTGGTCTCGCAGCCAACGGTGGCCGGACGGAGGCGATGTCGTCGGCCAAAGATTGGTGGTTGTTTTGGTCGAGAGAGAGAGAGAGAGAGAGAGAGAGAGAGAGAGAGAGAGAGAGAGAGAGAGAGAGAGAGAGAGAGAGAGACTACGGGAGGGAGAGAGAAAAATGAGGGAGAAAAGAAAAAAAAAATCTAGGTTTTAAAAAAACTGACTTTGAAATATTTATGATTATGCTACTGGGCTTCCGTATATCATAACTTTTTTGTTGTAACTTCGATTTGAGCTCATTACGTGTCTACGGACTCATATGTCCCCACCCACTTTATCTTTCAAATTTTAAAGACAAATTTACCTTTTATAAAATGACCATTTGCCCTTTCTCTTTGAAACACAATGTTTTCATAAGGCCAACGCCATTTCCATTTCACCCAACGCCAATGACGTTTTCCTCGAATTTGAAAAACACTGGGTACAATATAGACGAAATGGGATTGAATTCTTTTCTAGCAAAGCTTTTCTTTAAATTCTTCTTCATTATATGGGGGGTTCTATTTACCCCAGCAAACATCTCATGCCATCTAACAAGCCCACAACAAATCTGTAGAAATGGTTGAAGAAATTAGTTAAATGGTAACTTAATTGCTAATCTGGTGGGAAGAAGGTTGCTGGCAATAGCTCTTTGATTGTGGGTTAGACAAAGTATATATCTTTAGTGTCTTTATTGGATATCAGACCACAAACTGACTGCAATTCCAAATTATGCTTCCAATTGGTTGCCTTTCTATGCACTCTTCTTTCACTCCAATTTCGATCTAATTCCAATTATCAGTTCTGTGCAACCTTACAGAGAGAGGGTTGTTTTCCATAAGGACGAGGGGCAGCTTTGGGGAGGTGGGGTTGGGGTGGATTATTTTTTACGTTTTTTAAATTTATATATATATATATATTTGCCATAATATTATAGGTTTTGCTTGAATTAATAATGAATGGATATTTTAGGAATTATGGTGGGTGGAAAGATAGGATTGTATTTTTTCAAATTTATATGATAGGTGAAAAGATAAGGTGGGTAGAAATAGTAGCACTCCGCAATCTACGTCATGGTGCCATTCAATTCCCGAAAATCTTTTCCGAACAAAAAGTCAACTTTAAGCCTATTAAAATATTCTCGGGGTAAATTTTTCCTTTACTTGAATAATTTAATAATTAAATAATTAGTTAGGATCAAGTTATTACATCCATTATCTTTAATTATCTGAGTTTAATCATCTTCTGAATTTTGGGTTGATGAATTGTTTATTCTGTTTGATGGGTTATTTACGCATGGGAAAAGAGATCATCCTATTTTAGTTTTACAATTTTATTTAACTATCATCAGTATTGCAAATTAAAAAAGATGGACAAAAAGCAATCACACAGAGCTGATATGTTTTGTGTCAAAGGAGTATATTACTTTTGAATCTGAAGAGAAAATAAATATATATATCTCTCTTTCATATACAAGTATGTTTGTTTGATCTCTACAAAATTGGATGCCTGTTTTACTGCATGATGATTTTCATGCCTAATGGTTGAATATGTTGAGAAGAGAGACTCTGGCTTTGATCAAGCGCCTAAACAAGCACTCAAGTCCTTCTTCAATGTCTTGAATGTTTGCCTCCAATTCTTGGAGCAAATTTTGCAGATTCTCGGCTTGCGCTGCACAACCAGATCTGCTTGACTTGTGACTGATAAGGGAGTGCAATGCAGCATCCACCTTCTCAAGTTCATTCGTATCCGCAGCTTCCTCACCCTCACAAGCTACTCTTTTAGGCTGCACCAGCTTGGAAACTAATGACCAAGAGCTTGATTTTGATCTCAAATTTGAACCAGCTATGAAGGAGACCAAGGATTCAAACACAGTGCCGGTGACTGCATCTAACTCTTTCAACATGTTGACAACTGCTGGAGTCTCATGGTTCTTGTCTTTGCACTTACTTTCCTTGACCTTTAAGGCCTTGTTCATTGACTTCTTGACATCCTTCCTAGATGCAAGGTATTTCCTAAACTCACTCATGAAGCTCATGTCACCTCCTCGTCTTCTGCGCATGATTGATTGAAGTTCATGTGTGCATTCCTTTGTTTGTAAAAGGGCGTCCTTAATGATGCCACACACATCCAGGAGCCTCAAAGATCCATCGAATAGTTCATTGATCCCTTTGTCTCCACACTCCTGGGCTAAGGCTTGTTGACTGAATGGCAAGAGAAGAAACTTCTCAACACACTCATGCAAATCTTGAAGGCCACTGAGTTTGTGGCTTATGGATGATGATGATGAAGAGGCGGTTTCTGATGCCTTCAATCTGCACAACTTCTCATCAAATTCTGTAACGAAAGGATGTGATGTTGAAGGCAAGCTGTTTGAGCGAGCATGGAAGGAAGCCATTTTGTTTTTTAATGAGAAAGAGAGAGGCCTTGTGCTTTGCAGTTGAATGTGCAATTGGGTGTTTCAGTTTGCTTTCCTTCCCTTTGGCATCTGCTCAATATATATTACATGGTTAGGGAGACAAGAGCAACTCATCCTCTTCACAGCTGAATGAGTCGCAACGTGATTTGGATCTGGATCCGAAAACTATATCAGCGATGTTTATGCATTGTCTCCCAACACCGGATCAGCAACCCATCACCAACCATATTTTACTTCTAATATAGCATGATTATCTTCAATTAGGTAACAATATTATGTAATGCATTGCACTATTAAACATAAAATATGTAGAACACGAGTGGTATTGTACCATCTTTCTATATGTAAAAGAAAGATAATAGCTCTTCTATCCAGCATTCCAGCTCTTCCTGCCTGCCTCTGTGGGGACGAGTTCTGTTAATTCAATGTCTCGATTATCATGTAACACAATATTTTATTTTTGTTTATTAAAATCATGTGGTTTCATTGTCTATGTCAGAATCACTCATCATCTTCCAATTCCCACCAACTAGTTTTTATATCAGAATCAGATGCATGCATATGCATTTTCTGTTTTTTTTTTCTCTTGATGAAATGCATTTTCCTTTGCTTTATATTCTGTATGTCTTACAACGCATTCCAGACAACCACCTTACATGCATTAACAAGTTGGTCATCAGGCATACCATGATTGTTGTTTGGCCAGACAACTTAATTTGCAGGTATTGGAGATGCTTGGTCACATTTCAACGACAATGACGAAGATGATCTATAAAATAAGCAAAACTTGGCAATCACCCAGCAACTCAATCAGTTGGGCATCCATATCTGTCACAAAAAATTCATTAAAACTAAGAATGCAAACGGTGAGAAATTATGGTTATGGCAGCTTCTTGTATGACACAAAGTCAATGCCATTCGTGTACTCTCTATGTAACACAGAATGTGGCGTCACAAATATTAAATGACATAGGTGCTGAGTTGGGGAGTTGAAAGGTAGGGAACAGGGCAGGGACATTGTTGAGATAAACATATTCAAATCACAAAGATCCAAAGCCATTCATTGTTATATGAATAGGATGAGATTCTTCATGTTTCCTAACAATCCACAGTATACTTGAATAGTCAGTCATCATCCTCTTGTATATATTAAGCAGATGCCCATGGAGGAAGATAAACCGCTAGATGAACTTGTACAATAATTCACTGCAAAACTTTCTTCTCTAAACAGAAAAAAATGACTGCCACAAAATCCAATTGCCATGCTCGCTCAAACAGCGTTCCCCTCAACAACGCACCCTCTCATTTCAGAATTTCATGAGCAGTTGTGCAGATTGAGGACTTCTGGAACCGCCTCTTCATCCTCTACATCAGTAAACCAAAGCCTAAATGGCCTTAAGGATTTGTATGATTGTGCAGATGAGCTGCTTTTGTGACCACTCACTCGACAAGCCTTAGCTCAAGAGGAGAACGATGAGCTATTGGATGGATCTGTTAGGCTATTGGATGTATGTAGTGTCGCCAAGGATACCTTGCTCCAAACCAAAGAATGCACGATAGAAATTTTATCAATCATCCGCAGAAGACGGGGAGGAAAAACTGAGCTTGCAAGTGAGGTTAAGAAATTATTGATAATCAGGAAGGTGATGAAAAAAGCTGTCTGCAAGGCCTCAGGAAATTTGAAGGGTGTTTCTCCCTTCAGTAAGGAGCATGAGGCTGTGGCTATGGTTAGCATGTTGAAAGAGATGGAAGCAGTTACTCAGACTGTGTTTGACTCCATATTTTATTTTATCTCGGGTCCAAAGACACAATCAAAGCCAAGTGGGTTGCAACTAGTCTCAAACTTGATGCGCCATAAAAGAGTAGCATGTAAAGAAGAAGAAGAAGAAGAAGAAACAGATGCAAATGAATTTGCAATGGTGTATGCAGCATTGCACTCAACTGTTGGTCACAAGACAAAAGAATCTGATAACATTATTCAGAATGCACAAACCCAACTGCAAAATTTAGAGTTGTGCATACAAGATCTAGAAGAGTCACTTGAACACCTTTCAAGGCGTTTGATCAAAACCAGAGTTTCCCTGCTCAACATCCTCAACCACTAGATTAAGATATTCAGATAGTACTGGATGATTCATCCAAAATTGTTTTGGCTCATAATTGTACATTAATGAGATATACACGTACAATATACTTTCTCGGAAATTAATCAACACTTTTCTTTCCACAATTTACTTCAATTACAGTTTTTTTATTTTATAAAACTTAATAACGTCAAAACCTGTAGCATTTGCTGGTAAAACTCACAAGTTTCCCAAACAGGGTAAACGGAATTTGAATCTATCCTTGTCTAATAATCTCCAGGAAAATACTCAAAAACAGATAACCAATCCCTGGGGCTAATTAATTTATGACACTCACATAACAAACTCAGATATCACACCCGATAACAATAATTGTGCTGGTTTTCGTGGTGTTCGGGGAACAGTCCAGTTCTTCAAGTCCGCTACGTATACAAAGCATTTTTCTACAATAGGGAAACACAATGCATGGTCATAAATTAATGGATATTGCAGATCTTGCCTGCTCGTAGAGCAACAATCATATGAAATTAAGATGAATTAACTAATCACTTACATTAATCATAATCAGCATAATAGAGTTTGTAGCATATGAGAAGGATGGCTAGGATGCATGGTTTTTGCCTCACCACGTATTATTAGAAACAGAGTCAATGCTGCTCGTGCAATTACATATAAACTATATATTTATTATTTATGTCCAATTGTTAATAGGGATTTTGAGCAGACCTTGAGATTTTATATGCAAAATGAATCAGCTCATGAGTTGTTGTGCTGGTGTGGGAAGAGACATTGTACAAACATTGCCTAGGGAAAATATATATCCAAATCGAAATCATGTTACTGCTGGCTGGTGATTGCAGTGGACGGGTTACCATGTCCTGTCCCCTTCCTCGACCAACACTATATATTAAGCAGATGCATATGGAAATGAACACATCAATCTCAACTGTGCATTAACTACAAGGTCTTCTCTTCTATCCTCTCACAACACACAAACAAGAAATGGCTTTCCACACTCGCTCTAACAGCTTCCCCTCTAGGTCACACCCGGTCCTTCAAGAAGTTGATGAACTCTTGTGCAGATTGAGATCTTCTGAGGCCACCTCTGCATCTTCATCTTCAATAAGCCACAAACTAAGTGGCCTCCAAGACTTGCACGATTGTGTTGATAGGTTGCTTCAGTTGCCCCTCACTCAGCAAGCCTTAGCACAAGAGCAGAATGAGAAATGGGCTAATGAGCTACTAGATGGCTCTCTCAGACTCTTGGATGTTTCTAGCAGTGCCAAGGATGCCATCTTGCAAACTAAGGAATGCGTACAGGATCTTCAATCGATCATAAGAAGGAGAGGAGGTGAAACTGGTCTCACAAGTGAGGTTAGGAAATACTTAACCTCTAGGAAGATGGTGAAAAAGGCAATCCAAAAGGCTATGAAGAATCTCAAGGGAACCGAAAACAGAACCACATTTTCTTCCCTCAACAAGGACGATGAGACATTTTCCGTTGTTAGCAAGTTGAGAGAAGTTGAAGCAATCACCCTCGCAGTGTTTGAGTCACTTCTTTCCTTCATATCCGGGCCAAAATCACAGCCCAGCAGCTGGTCACTAGTCTCCAAGATGATGCAGTCAAAGAAAGTGGCTTGTGAGGAAGCAACAGAAATAAATGAATTTGCAGAGGTGGATGCTGCATTGAACTCACTCATTAGACACAAGGCAAGCAAGCCTAGTGCTGATGATGCCCACAATCAACTTGACCAACTGGAGTCATGCATTCAAGACCAAGAACAAGGACTTGAGTGCCTATTTAGGCAAATGATCAAAACAAGAGTCTCCCTCCTCAACATCCTAAACCACTAGACGTATATTAGCTTTTTTAATTTTTGTACATGAAAGACATACATGTGTATACAAATACATCCTCTGATATCAAATTCATATACATAATGATACTTTTTCCCTTGAATTGCCACTTATCTTTCCTCTTTTTTCAAACGCGTTCCTTTCCGAAGCTTGTATGGTTAATTAATGCAAGTACTGAAGATAACTTTCTGCTTAGTCTTAAAAACTAATTCACAAAAGAACTTCTTTTTCTCCAATTACAATTTGAAAAAGAATTAACTGCAATTTCTCAATCGTACACAAGGCTGAGTGGTATTTCACAGGAGTTATAACAACGTATGATTGAGTTCACATGGGATATTTGTGCAAATTATATCAAATGTCAAGGCTGTCAAGATTCTGTTTGTCTCACTCTCAAGTAAGTAAGATAATCAATAATCAACAGTTGATTACTTTCAAAGGAGGACTTGATCCTCACATAAACACATGCTTGCTGAATACAATTTTGGTTACAGAAACATCCTCTGATCTCAAATTAATACAATTTTGGTTAAATTGCGCTTGAAATAGTATTCAATTTGGTGCCGATCCTAATCCTGAATTCCTTCACTATTTACTGAAACTTTTTTGCACTATTTGGGTTGTAAATGTTCTAATTGTCATGCCATCCAAGGCGTCAATTAAGGCAGAAAACATCTTCCTAAGAGGAGTTCAAAGATTTGAACAAACAGAGACCAAGCTTAAGAAAAATTACAAAGAATAAAACAAAAATTAAACAGCTATAATGTGAGTGTTCAAAGCAAGCACTGAGATCATATGGGATATATTACAAGAAACCATCTTCCTAACAGATAGATAGAGACCAAGATTTTTTTAAAAAAATTACAAAGAAATTTTTTTTATTTATAAACAGTTGGTACTGAAACCATTAAAAGAACGCCCAGTAACTTATTTGGCACGGTATGAAGTATTTAAAATACAAGAAAGAAATATCATTCAGGCAATATTTTAGAAAGTGAGTGTTCAACCCGAAAGAAATTTGTACTCGGTGGAAATGTTATTAATGCAAAATTTTCATCCTTGACGTTTGATACCCTCAACAAATTCACACGACTCTCTAAACTTATGATTGTGGTCACATGGGATTTTTGCAAGCAAATTATCAAATATCTCAAGGGAGCTTCCTCTAATATTGGACTCGTGCGTACAAGATCTAGAAGAGTGTTGCTTGAACACCTTTCAAGGCGTTTGATGAAAACCAGTTTCCCTTCTCAACCACTAGAGTAGAAAGAAAAAACAAAAACTCAACTAGTACTGGATGATTCATCCAAAAGTATTTTTGCGCAATACTTGTACATGAAGATAGTCAATAATCAACAACGAATTGCATTCAAAGGAGGATTTGACTCTCGCATTCTTGAAGCAGTGAACATAAAACATCATGATATAGTTTTATTCCTTTTCTCTTTCTATTCTGAAAAAACAGTAAATCCCACATTGAAAAAACATAATGCTCGTTAAGTACTTAATATAGTTAACTCGTAAAACATAGTTTGCCGAGCCTAGTAACGCGGACTTGTAACCCAGTGTGGGGGCATTAAGGGTGGAATGTGGAAAGTTCTTGTTAAGACACGGACAACTTACGGCCCAATATGTTCTCGGTTAGTGCCTTAGATACACAAGTCTAGGCTCGCCGTATGTTTCCAGAAGGACTACATTGGGCTCCTATAGTCTCTTTAGGCTGCCCGGTTGACGTCTTTGCCCACGATGGCATAAGGATGTTGGCTTATCAGAGCAGCAGTGGTGAACACGACGGCATCCAGAGCTATCCGAACTTACTGGGCCGAAGAGGTCCGCCGCTCTTGACCAGACCGCCACCTTTTTAGCCAATTCCTCTTTTTTTCTTTTTCAAGTTTTATTTTTGAATTGAATTTTCTGTTTTAATCATTTTTATTTATTTAATTACCTTTAGAAATACCACAGCGCTGCAAACATCCAAGATACCCTCAACAAATTCACAGGACTCTCTGAACTTATGATTGAGGTCGCCTTCTCAACATCCTCAAACCACTAGATTAGACAATTCAACCAGCACCGGATGATTCATCCAAAGTACGTTGAAAACCAGAATTTCAAGGCGTTTGATGATTCATCCAAAAGTATTTTGGCTCATACTTGTACATGAATGAGATATACAGTTGTTATATACTTTCTCAGATACTCTTAATTGAGGCCCTTTCATGTCTAATTATATCCAGGGAAACAATCAAAAACAGATTAACATTAACAAATCAATGGGACTAATTAGTTAATTATTACTCCAATGGTAGACTCAGTTCTCACACCCAGTAATGATAATTCTGCCAGTTTCCGTTTCGTTTTGGGGACAAACAGTCCAGATCACCAAGTCTGTTACGTACCATTTTTGTACAATACTTATTAATACAGGTTGCAGATCTTGCCTCCTCCTTGCCCAGCAATCATATCAAGGACCTGCAAAATACGATGAATTAACCAATTATAAACTCTGATCTGCATAATTGACTTTAATAAATCATATAACACTATGGCTAGGAAGGATGCATGGTTTCGTTTGGTCGACATAGGGTTATTAGGTTAATGCCACTCGTGCAACAGCATACTCTGAGATTTTTATATGCAAATGAGTTGTTATGCTGGTGTGGGAAGAGACATTGCATAAACATTGCCTAGGGAACATATAGATCCAAATCGAAATCATGTTACCTCCGGCTGGTGATTGAAGAGGATGAGATTCCATGTCCCCTTCTTCAACCAACACTATATATTAAGCAGATGCAGATGGAAAGGAACACATCAGTTTGAATTGTACATTTAACCTATTCTTTCAAGGTCATCTATTCTCTCTCACACAAGACCAAAAAAGAAAAAAGAAATGGCTTTCCATACTCGCTCTAACAGCTTCCCTTCAAGGCCACACCCGATCGTTCAAGAAGTCGATGGACATTTGTGTAGATTGAGGTCTTCTGAGGTCACCTCCGCATCATCATCATCAATCAGCCACAAACTAACTGGCCTTCAAGAATTGCATAGTTGTGTTGATAGGTTGCTTCAGTTGCCCCTCACTCAACAAGCCTTGGCCCAAGAGCTGAATGAGAAATCTACTAATGAGCTATTAGATGGCTCTCTGAGGATCTTGGATGTTTGCAGCAGTGCCAAGGATGCCCTGTTGCAAACCAAGGAATGCGTGCAGGACCTTCAATCAATCATGCGAAGAAGGCGGGGAAGTGAATCCGGAGCACTCACAACTGAGGTCAGGAAATACTTGACCTCTAGGAAGATGGTGAAGAAGGCAATCCACAAGGCTATGGGAAATCTCAAGGGATCCAGTTTCTCATCCCTTAACAAGGACAATGAGACTATTGCCGTTGTTAGCACGTTGAGAGCTGTCGAGGCAGTCACTCTCTCAGTGTTCGAATCACTCCTGTCCTTCATCTCTGGCCCAAAGTCAAAGCCAAGCAGCAGCTGGTCATTGGTTTCCAAGATTATTCACACCAAAAGAGTAGCTTGTGAGGAAGAAACAGAAGCAAATGAATTTGCACAAGTGGATGCTGCTCTGCAATCATTCATTAAGACAAGCAAATCTGACCACAAAAATGCAGACAACCAGCTCGACAATCTGGAGTCATGCATTCAAGATCAGGAAGAACAACTTGAGTGCCTTTTTAGGCAGTTTATCAAAACAAGAGTCTCCCTCCTCAACATCTTAAACCACTAGATGTTAGCTTTTTCGATTCTGTACATGAAAAACATACATGTGTATACAAATACATCCTCTGGATATCAAATTGATTATACAAAATGATTTACTCATTTGCTTAATTTTCAACTGTTCTTCTTCTTTCGTCAAAGGCATTCGTTTTCTGAACAGATCATAAATTCTTGCAACTACAGCGACAAACATTTTACCATTTATGTTTTATATAAAAATAAATAAATAAAACTTACCCTAGTCTAATTACAAGATGAAAATTGATTTAACTCTAACTCCCCAAAGTCAAACCTGAGGTAAACTCACAGGAGTATCAAAAACTATCATTGTCACACCTGGGATTTAAGCCAATTATATCAAATGTCAAGGCTGTCAAGATTCCAATTGTCTCAAGAGAGAGAATAAATAATCAACAATCAATGGCATGAAATGGAGGACTTGATTCTCACACGCTCCAGCAGTAAACATATGCCGACTGTCTCTGTTAGGGGGACAATTAGAGACTAAAAAAGGGATTAAGTCTATGATCATATGGCCTTACTTGCTTCATGCAATACATTCATTTAGAAAGCCTTAAAATTATTAGATCAGGCTTGCTGCTTGTTTAACAATCATGTCAAGGACCTGCAAAATAAGATTAACTAATCACATACATAAATAAGCATATAAAACTGCTGGACATGGGATCATGTCCACTCGTGCTATCACATATATAAGTAATTGATCTCTGTCCAATATGTTAATTATGATTGAGTGATTGTAACATTATGTAAGGAAACTCCGAGATTTTATATGCTAAATTAATCAGTTCATGCGTTGGAATGCTTGTGTGGGAAGAGACAATGCATAAACATCGCCGCTGGAGCATCTATCATGTTACCTCTCACTAATGATTGTAGTGGATGAGATTCCATGTCCCCCTCCTCAACCTACACTATATATAAAGCAGATGCATATGGAAAGAACCCTTCAGTTCTGAATTAGACATCAACCACAACTACAAGGTCTTCTGTTCTATCTTCAAACAATACAGAAAGAAGAAATGGCTTTCCACACTCGCTCTAACAGCTTCCCTTCAAGGCCGCACCCAATCCTTCAAGAAGTTGAAGAACATTTGTGTGGATTGAGGTCTTCTGAGGCCACCTCCACGTCTTCATCATCATCAACAAGCCACAAACTAAGTGGCCTCCACGAATTGTATGATTGTGTTGATAGGTTGCTTCAGTTGCCCCTCACTCAACAGGCCTTAGCCCAAGAGCAGAATGAGAAATTGGCTAATGAGATATTAGATGGCTCCGTCAGACTCTTGGATGTTTGCAGCAGTGCCAAGGATGTCATCCTGCAAACCAAGGAATGCGTACAGAATCTTCAATGGATCATATGAAGAAGGCGAGGAGGTGAAACTGCAGCTGTTACAAGTGAGGTAAGGAAATACTTAACCTCTAGGAAGATGGTGAAAAAGACAATCAACAAGGCTGTGGGTAGTTTGAAGGCAATAGCAAACAAATTCGCTTCCTCTTCCCTCAACAAGGATCATGAGAAGTTGAGAGAAGTAGAAGCAGTCACTCTTGCAGTGTTTGAGTCACTTTTGTCCTGCATCTCTGGGCCAAAATCAAAGACAAGCAGCTGGTCATTGGTCTCCAAGATAATGCAATC
This sequence comes from Prunus persica, assembly GCF_000346465.2. Taxonomy (NCBI): domain Eukaryota; kingdom Viridiplantae; phylum Streptophyta; class Magnoliopsida; order Rosales; family Rosaceae; genus Prunus; species Prunus persica. Next base: position 17,812,899 of record NC_034016.1, read on the forward strand.
AAAAAAAGTTGCTTGTGAGGAAGAAGCAGAAGCAAATGAGTTTGCACAAGTGGATGCTGCATTGAACTCCCTCATTGGACACAAGACAAGCAAATCTCAACACCAAAATGTCGATAATGTGCAGAACCAGCTTAACAAACTGGAGGCATGCATTCAAGACCAAGAAGAAGGACTTGAGTGCCTTTTTAGGCAATTGATCAAAACAAGAGTCTCTTCTCAACATCTTAAACCAGTAGATATATATATATATATATATATCAGATTTTCAATTTTTAACATGAAAAGCAATACAAGTAATGTATACAAATACAACTTCTGATATGATATGAAATGGATATATAAACAATGACATATATGCTCCCTTTTTCTTACTTCAAAAGCATTTTTTTTCCAAACCTCAAATGGTTAATCGGTACAAGCAGTACCCTAATAATTTCAAAGAAGAAACTAAAATAGAAGCAGAGTTCCCCAATCAGGCAAAAAAAAAAAATTTAAGAAGAACCTGACTTTGATTTTGGCATTGTAGCTTCCCAAATCTGAGGAAGAAAACCGCAAAAAGGTTTGGTTCAATTGGGACAGTCTAGCGGGCCACGGTGGATCCGAGTGACACCGACCCGTTATCCTTCCACTGCCAAGAGCGGGAGGTAATCGTTGCTCTGTGAAGCCAGCCTTACGCGGTTCCCTCCTCTCTAGGAACCAAGAGACCCAGAGCCTTCGCTCGAGCCACATGGGTCAACTCCTGGCTTGGAATGGGCGAGCCAGAAGATAGTCAACCCGGAACCGACCCTCTAATACTGAGCCAATGTTCCAGAACCTCAAAGCCCCCACTTGGGTTATAAGCTTGCGTTACAAAGCTCGGCGGTAGAACCTCCTCGTGTAGGGTTTATAAAGCGTAGTCTCTGATATCGACCAAGCGATGTGGGATAACTTGCACCCGCTCTTACCTTGAGATAATGACTTTAGTTTTAAGGTCTATTTGGAAGCACAGAATTTCATCAATACTTGATCATTTGTGTGTTTCAGTGAAAATTTAGAGAGTTGAATATGATCGCAAGACTGTCAAGATTCCATTTGTCTCAAGGAAGATAACCACCAATAAACACTTCACGTTCAAAGGAGACAAAAAAACAAAATTGTTTATCGAAAAACTCACTGAAGCATTTTAGAGGATCTTCAAAAGACACTGTTAACATTGGGTGGTGAAAAATAGTAACGTCAGTTAAAGATTGATTTTGTTTTGTAAGAACACACTGTGGGAATCTAATTAGATCAAAACCCTAGGTCATATAATTCCTTTCATTTGGGGATTATTTGACCTAATTGGGAATTATTCAATTTAATTGGGGATTACCCGAGTTACCTAATTAAATTAGGAATTGATTTGATACCTACCACAATTAGGGATTTGATTTACCCTAATAAATTAAATCCCTAACTAATCAAATCAATTCCAAATCGGGGAGGAATAATTCCGTATGAATTATTCCTCTGAAACCCTAACCTTCGAGATCACTATAAAAGGATGACCACACACAAAGGTTAAGGTACGTCTAAATTCCTACTGAAACTCTGCATAAATTATTTCTCAAAAACCCTAGCCACCTCCTCTCTTTCTCTCTCTCACACAAGGCTCCGGCCACCGCACACGGCTCCGGCCACTTGGTTTTCCTTGAAACACCCTACCTAACTTAGGCATCGGAGGGCCTTTAGCCAACACCCCCGGGTGTGGTCCTTTTACTCCGATCTATTTTGCAGGGAGAAAGAGAGGCGGAGAAGATGAAGGAATCTTGGGCGAATATTCTCGTGGGACGGAAATTTGCTCCCACACACACACACCTTGGAGGTGGTTTATTTTACTTGGTATTTTTTGTTCAGGTAAAATTTAAAGTAACATCAGAGAAAGCTTCCTTTTTCTGGTGAAATTCACTGAAGCATTTTATTACTTAGCTGCCTTATTTCATATCTGCATTTTATTTTCTGAGTTAAGTACTTGACTCATAAGAAAAATCTCTAAGCACTGCAGAAGTTTTCAAAACAATAAAATGGATATCAAATCTATCAACCTCTAATTATCTCCCAGGAAATATTAAACACAGATTGGGACTAATTAATTATGCTGGTTATAGTGAAAACTATGCTGGTTTTCTTTCTGTTTGGGGGAACATTGCAATTCATCTATATGATGGAAACATTGCAATTCTTTCTGGTTTGCTAAATAACCAGCAACTTTCAATTTTTCTACATTATAGAAACATAATGGATGGTGACTTTTTAATACAGAATATTGCATATTTGCAGATCATGCCTCCTCCTTGGCAAACAATCATGTGAAGGACCTGCAAAACAAGAGGAATTAACTAATCACATATGTTGATCACCATAATTGAGTTAAATGGTTTTTGCCTCCCCACGTATTTGCGGAAACAGGGACGTCATTGCCACTCGTGGTATCGTATATTAATTGTGATTAAATGGTTGTAGCATTATAATGTGCTAAATTAATAACTTCATGAGTTGGAATGCTGGTGTGGGAGGAGACAATGCATAAACATTAGCTAGGGAACATATAGATCCAATCGAAATCATGTTACCTCTCTCACTGATGATTGAAGCGGATGAGATTCCATGTCCCCCTCTTCAATCAACACTATATATTAAGCACTCTGAATTGTACATCAACCACAACTTTCTAAGTCTTCTGTTCTATCTTTTCACAATACATAAAGAAGAAATGGCTTTCCACACTCGCTCTAACAGCTTCCCTTCAAGGCCACACCCAATCGTTCAAGAAGTTGACGAATGTTTGTGTAGGCTGAGGTCTTCTGAGGCCACCTCCACATCTTCATCATCAATAAGCCACAAACTAAGCGGTCTCCAAGATTTGCATGATTGTGTTGACAGGTTGCTTCAGTTGCCTCTCACTCAACAAGCCTTGGCACAAGAGCAGAATGAGAAATGGGCTAATGAGCTATTAGATAGCTCTCTCAGACTCTTGGATGTTTGCAGCAGCGCCAAGGATGCTATCTTGCAAACCAAGGAATGTGTACAAGATCTTCAATCAATCATACGAAGAACACGAGGAGGTGAATCTGCAGCACTCACCAGTGAGGTCAGGAAATACTTAACCTCCAGGAAGACGGTGAAAAAGGCAATCCAAAAGGCTATGAAGAATCTTAAGGGATCCAATTTCTCATCCCTCAACAAGGACAATGAGTCAATTGACATTGTTAACAAGTTGAGAGAAGTTGAAGCAGTCACTCTTGCAGTGTTTGAGTCACTTCTTTCTTTCATCTGTGGGCCAAAATCACAGCCAAGCAGCTGGTCCTTGGTCTCCAAGATGATGCCCTCAAAAAAAGTTGCCTGTGAAGAAGAAACAGAAGCAAATGAATTTGCACAAGTGGATGCTGCATTGAACTCTCTCATTGGACACAAGACAAGCAAATCTCAAAACAAAATTGTCGATAATGCGCAGAACCAGCTCGAGCAGCTGGAGTCATGCTTTCAAGGCCAAGAAGAAGGAGTTGAGTGCGTATTTAGGCAAATTATCAAAACAAGAGTCTCCCTCCTCAACATCCTAAACCACTAGATCCATATATCTTAGATTTTTCGATTTTCTACATGAAAAACATGTTTGTATACAAATACATCCTCTGAGATCAAATTCAGATACATACTGATTATATACTCTTTTGCTCAAATTATCAACTAGTCTCATCCTTCTACGAAAGCATTCACTTTGGGAACTGATCATGAATTTTTGTAGTACTGAAACTAACACGATTTCCATCCTCTATATTCCGATTATCATCCTGTGCATGGAAAAAATGAACTTACCCTTATTGTCTAATTACAAGATAATGAAAAGTGAATTAACTCTAATTTCCCGAAATCAAACCTGAGAGGTAAACTCACAGGAGTATGTAAAACCATCATTGTTGTCACATGGGATTTGCGCAGATTATATCAAATGTCAAGGCTGTCAAGATTCCAATTGTCTCAAGAGAGACAATAAATAATCAACGATCAATGGCATTCAAAAGAAGACTTGATTTTCTTTAAGCAGTAAGCTCTGTTAGAGGAACTATTAGAGAGACTAAAAAGGGTTTTACGTCTATGATCATATGGTCTCGGTTGCTATACAGTCATTTATTTCTATTTCTTTCTAGTAAACTTGCCAGCATATCATTGAATGAAGAATTTTCTGGTAAAACTCTGTGACCACTAAACAAAATTTCAAAACTGAAATGGATGTCAAATTCCGGTTATCTCCCGGGGACTAATCAAACACAGATTAAAATTAACGAACTGTTGTAACTAATCAACGACACTAACACGGCAGATGCGCATCTCAGATCCAAGAATGACAGTTGTGCTGGATGTCGTTCTGCTTGGGAACAGTCCAATTCATCAAGTCTGCTACACACCATTTTTCTACATTTTGGAAACACTGACGCTATAAAAAAAAAAATGCAGATTGCAGATCTTGCCTGCTGCTTGCTTAACAATATCATGTCAAGGACCTGCAAAAATAAGATGCATTAACTAATAACATACATGAATCATCATAATTGAGTCTATGCATAAGACTTAAGCATAGAAGTGGCTGGACACAGGGCCATTGGCACTCATGCTTAATATTTAATTTATGGATTGCTGTCCAATATGTTAATTATGATTGAGTGATTGTAACATTATATAAAGATAGTATGAGGTTTTATATCCTAAATTAATCAGTTCATGAGTTGGAATGCTGGTGTGGGAAGAAACCTTGCATAAACATTGCCGAGGGAACGTATAGATCCAAATAGAAATCATGTTACCTCTCACTGATGATTGAAGTGGATGAGTTTCCATGTCCCCTTCCTCAACCAACACTATATATTAAGCAGATGCATATAGAGAGGAACAAATCAATCTCAATTGTACATTAACTACAAGGTCTTCTATTCTATCTTCTCACAATACACCAAGAAGAAATGGCTTCGCATACTCGTTCTAACAGCTTACCCTCTAGGCCACACCCGATCATTGAAGAAGTTGATGAACTTTTGTGTAGATTGAGGTCTTCTGAGGCCACCTCCACATCTTCATCATCAATATGCAACAAACTAAGTGGCCTCCAAGACTTGCATGATTCTGTTGATAGGTTTCTTCAGTTGCCCCTCACTCAACAAGCCTTAGCCCAAGAGCAGAATGAGAAATGGACTAATGAGTTGTTAGATGGCTCACTCCGGCTGTTGGATGTTTGTGGAACTGCCAAAGATGCCTTGTTGCAAACCAAGGAATGCGTCCAGGACCTTCAATCGATCATGCGAAGAAGGCGGGGAGGTGAAACTGGAGCTCTTACAAGTGAGGTTAGGAAATATTTAACCTCCAGGAAGATGGTGAAAAAGACAATCCAAAAGGCTATGAAGAATCTCAAGGGAACCGAAAACAGATCCACCTTCTCTTCCCTCAACAAGGAGAGTGAGACTATTTCCATTGTGAGTGAGTTGAGAGATGTTGAAGCAGTCACTCTCGCAGTGTTCGAATCACTGCTGTCCTTCATCTCCGGCCCAAAATCACAGCCAGACAGCAGCTGGTCATTGGTCTCCAAGATGATGCAATCAAAACAAGTAGCTTGTGAAGAAGAAACAGAAGTAAACGAATTTGCAGGGGTGGATGCTTCATTGCAGTCACTCATTGGACACAAGACAAGCAAATCTCATTCCCAAAGTGCAGATAATGCACACAACCAGTTGGAGAAGCTGGACGCATGCATTCAAGATCAGGAAGACGGACTAGAGTGCCTACTTAGGCAAATGATAAAAACAAGAGTCTCCCTCCTCAACATCCTAAACCACTAGATATTAGCTTTTTCGATTTTGTACATGAAAAACATTACTTGTGTATACAAATACATCCTCTGATATCAAATTGATTATACAAAATGATATACTCATTTGCTTAAATTCTCAACTAGTCTCTTTCTTTCTTGAAAAGCATTCACTTTGGGAACTGATCTTGAATTCTTGCAACTACTGAAACTGACACGATTTCCAATCCGACTATCATCCTCAGGTCTCTGCATTCCGATTATCCCTATTGTCTAATTACAAGATCACAAGATGAATTTACTCTAATTTCCCAAAGTCAAACCTGAGAGGGGTAAATTCACAGGAGCATTTGAAATTATGATTGTCACATGGGATTTGCGCAAATCATGTCAAATATCAAGGCTGTCAAGATTCCAATTGTCTCAAGAGAGATAATAAATAATCAACCATCAATGGCATTCAAAAGGAATTGATTCTCACAAGGTTTAAGCAGTAAACAATGCTGACTCTCTCTATTTTAGAGGGACAAATAGGGAGTGCTAAAAAGATTAAGTCTGTGATCATATTGTCTTGCAATACAATCATTTAGAAAACCCATACAATTCATATGATTTTTTTCAGTCAAAAGTTTTGTTTAAATAATGTTTTTACGTGCAAATTTTGTCACATACAATACCATTGTTGCCATTGCCTGAACAGAAAAGAAAAAGAATGTATAAACCTATAAATACACATGGGAAAGACACCAAGGAAAATTTATCTCCTTTCCTTGTATCTGAGGAAAAGGTGTTGATTGTAATATAACTTGCCCTGCTGATTTTATCACCATTGTTCAAAATATAAAGTTCCATCTACAAGCCTGAGTAACACACTTTCGCGGGTGCACAACAAACGTGACACCCTTGTCACGGTCAGCATATTAAGACGGGTTGGAGTCACTTAAATTATATCCACCATTTCTAAATCACAACGATAGTAAGTAGCTGTATTTGGCTTCTATATAAGACCAGTGAGGCAGTGAGAGAGTGAGAGGAGAGAAGCACACATTCACTAGTGCAACAAAAGATATCGATGTTTCTGTATAAATACATTCTCAATGGTAAAGACAATTTGATTCCCAGCTCAGATTTTATACAAATTTTCGTTGGCCTCAACAACTGTCAATTGGTGGTGGTGAATAATGGACTATCACTTATTACATAGTTGAATTTCATGATCCCCGGCCTCCTCGTTGCCGCTTTTCTTCTAGTGCAGTTGCTTCATTTAACATGTCGGCGGCGTCCTTGTGCATGTCTAGCTTGGCTAGAGCAACTGACTGCATGTAGAAGGCCGTGGGCCAGTCTGGATAAACACATTGTGCTTGCATTGCATCTCGAAGAGCAGCATCAGGTTGCTCATTTAACAGATAGCATAAACTGCGTCGTGCAAAAACAGTTGGGGACACCATAGTTCCAACATCTATGAACTGCACGCAAAAAACCCAAAAGGAACCACTTAAGTTAACATCACTACTTAAGACCCAGTTACTTCAAGATTATAACTCGATGAGCCCATCATAACACATTAATAAATAAATAAATAAAAGCTTCATAGCCATCGTAAATCTAATCAACAAAAGACTACTAAAGACTACATCAGCAGTAATTTGATTCAAAAGTGTTGAGCAAGAAAATAAATATGGTAACACTTACAGTTGAGGGCATAATATTATGACATAATCTACTGGTGGAAGGTTCCAAGTCAAACGTTCAGTCAAGTTCTTGACATATTTCCGGCCCAAAAGATTTACCATTATATCTAAATTAAAAAGCACACACGAGCTACAAAGTTATACCTGGGAGTAACAATCAATGGCAGTTTTAAAATCTTTGTCACGAAATGCATAGTCCCCTCGCTTTCTTGCCTCCAGCATGTCTCTCATTTGTTGAGTCCACTCTTGGAAAGATAACTGAACCCATCCAAATTCAAAAAGATCTCTTAGCACAAATTGAATGAACAGGGATATGCAAGACCTCTAGTACCACTCAACTACCTCATTGGTTCCTTCATCATCTCGGTAGTGCGTCATAACCAAGATCTGATGGATTGCTGTGAGGTCCATCCGAGAACAGGCCTCGCCCATTGCAGAAAGGGGACGTTGTGGGGTTGCAGGGGCTTCCTCATGCTTTGGAATTCCAAGCATGACATAAGATGGGACCTGCAATCCAGACCTTTGTTACTAGCTTCTTAATGTGAAGTAGTGCTCCTTTATCATCTTAAGAGCACATCCATCGATTACAAAACATATTTGACCTCATATTAGGTCCACAGACAAACATAGTTTTGGCCATGTAAGAATATGTGGATGCCAGGGAAATGCAATAAAGGAGGTTAAACTAGACTATTTCATAATCCAATTAGAGAAAAGTATCTTACTTCAGGTTTGGTCTGCAGTGGAGCAAGTGTCGCAACAAGGTCCTTCGTATTAGGCCGCTCTCTGGGTTCATATTGGAGACATTGAGAGGCAAGATTAACAACCACGGTTGCTTCCTCCGTAGAAAATTTCCCCTCCAAATGTGAATCCATTAAGAGAATGATATTTTTCCCCCGTATCATATCAAGAGCCTGTTTACATGAATATACATCAAATATATACTAGACTATGTTCCGTTTATTAAAAAAAAAAAGACCAGCACTGAACAAATCTCACCTTAAATCTTAAGTGATATGTAACTGGTGAACAACTTAAACTTCTAGCATGATGGAGGAATACCCATCATTTGTTAAGTATTGTTATAATTCATAAAGTCACGAAAAATCTTCTCATATACTGAAATGAAAAGTAAATTGAAATTCACAATTCCAAGAAGAGATTATGTGAGAACTAAGATAACCATGAAAATAGTTTTTAGAAGAAGCGAAGGGAGTGTTTTTGCATAACATCAAGATGGGTGGATTGCACGGAGACAGAATTAAATTATATAAAACAGGGATGTTGTTCAATATTATTTGTCCACTAAGATGTGGAGGTTATGAAGAAAACTGTTTCTCAAATCCAGCATGCTGAAGAGCTTGAATACTCAAATATATATCTGCATATCTTATTCGAACAATCAAATTAGTATAAAAGATCCACTAAAGAATATTTGTAATTAATTAATTTCAACTTTGAGTGACAAATACTAGTAGACACAATCCAAGAGGACTATAGCATCAAGATACATTTGCCCTAAAACGCATAAAGCATGTTATATAGCAGTGCACTTACATGACTTGGAGGGATGTGCTTTCCACTTAGCAGATCTAGAAGGACAGTGCCAAAGCTATAAATAACACTTTCTGGAGTGACCCTTCCTACAATGTAAATTAAAAGACAACTGAAGGCATATCTCATGCAGGAAAATTCCTTTACATAGGAAAACTACAATAATAACTAGACAATGATCAAACGGATAGGTGATATTTAGACTAGAGATGTTATTACCATTTCTTAAATACTCAGGCGGCGTGTAGGCAAGATTCGTGCTATAACTCTTCCCATCCCTACTATTTCTCATCAAGCCAAAACAGGAAAGACGAGGATCACCATCCTACAGGTCACATTCAAATACTAGAATATCACCCTTAATATTAATGGACACTGAAGTAATTGAAAATATATATATTTTTAACTATGAGAATCAAATTTGAGAAAGGAATACCTCGTCAAAGAGAACCCTATAAGCATTCAAATCGTGGTATAATGGACGGCCCTCAGTACTACAATAATCTAAAGCTTCAGCAATATAAAGACCCACTCTTAAACGCATAGCCCACTCAATGGTTTGATTCTCCCCTGTCAAGAACAAGTCGAGACCAAAAATTTAATCTTAGATATAACAGAATGCAGCCACTAATTTCTCAATTTGGAGGCACAAAACCCAAAAGTAAAATTGATCTCCTATGCAAAACTCAGGAAATTAACAGTACGAAGACAAGCACAATACAGTCACATTAAATAGAATACTATAGCAAAAACCACCTCGCCGCACCTTCCCCAAATGAAAGGCAATATAAAACATCATCTAGGATTAGCAAAACTACTAGATAACAACATGCATAAATAGACCAGCTAAGATAAATGGCATAACTTGTCATGTTGTAGAAAACTAATGTCAATGTTACATTTCAATGTTTGATTGTTTAAGAACTATGTACTTAGAGATACTTCACAAAAGTGTCACTGAGTAATCTTAGAAGCTAAGCTAAAAAGCAGCATTCTTGATACACCAGTTAATGTATAAAGTGGGGTAAAAAAAGGAAAAGAAAGGTGTTGACACATACAATGAAACAAATGCTTAGCTAAAGTATCAGTAGGCATGTACTCAGCAACAAGCAGCCTCTCATCACCATCACAGCAATACCCAATTAAATTCGCAAGCCTCCGATGCCTCAGCTTCCCAACACCCCAAGCTTCCTCCTACAAAAGCAAAAGCCCAGAAATTTAAAAACCCACAAAGTATTTCACATACCCACTTCACAAAACGATTGAAAACCACCAAAACGACCAAAAGTCCCAAACCCAATGAAGCCAAAAGCAAAAACAAGCTTACCGCAAACTGCTTGGGATCAGGCCAAGCCATCTTGGTGAACTTCTTGACGGCGATCCAACGGCGGTTCTGCAGCCGCCCTTTGTAGACAAGGTTAGGGGCTTTCTCACCGCTCTCTGAGACTATGTAGTCGGAGCTGAAGTTGTTGGTGGCTGCTTTGAGGTCCGAGAAGGAGAATTCAGAGAAGGGTGGAGCTCCGCCGGTTTCCGGGTCGGATCCGGGAGATGGGTTCGGGTGGTGGGTCGGAGTCCGGCTGTTGTTGGCATGTGCTTGGGTTTGGAGCTTCTCTGGTTGCTTCTCTGTAACCTTTGATTCACAGCAACCCATGACTTGGTTTGTGTGTTTGTGTGCTTCAGCAGCTTCTTGGAGTTGGAAGAAGAAAAAACTAGAGGAAAACCATGAGCTGGTTCCTAGCTGCCTCCTCAGCTTGAGTGCCTAGTGGGTTAAGACTTAAGAGAGACTTGAAGAGAGAGAGAGAGATGAGACAGTTTTGTATGTGCTCTCTCTCTGTCACAGCTTCCTGGCAGTTTAATGCTAAAGGTTTAGCTTATGGTAATTAAAGCATTTCTAGTTGCTACAGTTTTATTAGTTAACCTTCTTTTATTTCTTTCCATTTTTCCACTGAACACTTTTGGTCATTTGGTTTCAATTTTCCTAGAAGCAAAAGAATTTAATTAGTTCCTTTTTTGACAAAAAGAAAAAAAAGATAGGAATGCAATGCAACATGTATCTCTTTTTACATCAATCATCACCATTTTAGTACTAATCTTGTCCGAACAATTCTTTTCCTAAATGTTGGTAATTTAGCAAGTTTTATCACATTAATATCATTAGTTTGTGAAATTCTATTTAGGATTATAAGATTCTGTCATCTGTCTATATATGTGTGTAGTTTTATATATAATTTTTCTTTATGCATTTCATGCGTGTAATATTGATTGAGAGAGGAACCGAATAGATAAACTCGGATGTGAAAATAAATGCTCTTAACCTACTTGTGCTACATAGTCCTTACTTTTTTCTTTTCTTTTCCTTAAACCCCACAAGAATTTCCCCTTTGAAATTAGATTTGGAAGGTTTATGCTTTCAATTAAATTATGCTCAAGTGGGGTAGTTTATTATCATCACAAAGTAAAGACAGAAGAAAACATGGTTAAACAAATACCAAGTTTCCTGGTGCAGTTGACCACAAAATAAAATATAAGGGCACACACACAGTAAACAGGCAGATTGCAGAATCAAAGCAAACCCTTCTTCCTTAGTTTCTTCCTTTTAATAATAGTATGTGTTTGGAACAAACACAGAATCTCATGACCTGTTATTTTGCATCATAATTGACCTACGGATTGATTTGTATAAGAAAAGCCAACTGATTTTTCCCATTACTCAAGTTGTCTTGTTCTTTTGCTTTCCTTGTAGTACTTCATCATGACAAGATACCAGAACTTGTTTGGTTGTTGCATTTTGTTTTCTTTAATGCATATAATCTTGATCTGTATTAACTATTTTTAAGTGTGGCCTATCCAATTGAAAAGGCATATATTCTCTTCTCATAAAGGTCCAATTTTTCTTTGTGGAGACAAATCATTATATGCCACTTACTGTGTTTTAACAGTTGCATTCATTCATTGTAGGCAGGTACCATTCAATAATGTTATGTTATGCTCAAAAGTTCGAAAACACAATTCACGTTTCTTTTTTGGTTTTTTTTAGTATATACGATAGTCTAAATTGTAAGAGACGAAGGGTTTTTTATACTGTCAAAGTATTATGAGGATTCGAATCTGAAATTACTTGTATGCAAATCAATGTCATTTTCTACTCGACTCAACTCCGTTGAGTTTTATTATTTGATATCAACATTGTGAGTTTTGCCAGCATTGGCTTGGTCTTGATTAAATTGTACCCCAAAAAGCAATAAATAAATAAATCCTTGGTTATCATAAAAATGCTGATTATAATGCACATAATTTTAACTCATTGGGTGGAAACTCAAGACTGCCAGCAAAGTTTGTAGCCAAATCAAATCTATCTGCAGATTCTGCACAGATACCAAAGAGGGGAAAAAAAAATAGAGTGAAAATATGTCAATCATTTGTTTGGTGGATGATGAAAATGAATATTTTTCAAGACCTGGTGAAATTGAGAAAAAGACTGGCTGGAGTGGTAGTTGTTGGTTCCCAATTCCCATTCGTCCATTGCTTTTAATTCCACTCGCAAAAGAGAATAAGTTAGACAATCGAAGAACTATAGAAAATTGTTATTTACCCATGATAGTCACAAGTTGTATTCTCATACTCTCTACTTGTACAAACCCCATTTTATATTTCATATGGTGATTTGGAATTGGGAAGTGTGACTTCAGCCTAGCTTTTTTAACAATTTGTAGAGGACAAAATAACCAAAAATGTTGCATGAGCAATTGATCCTAATATTATAAGAGCAATGATAAAGTATGAGTGACTAAATTGTAATATTCTAAGAGTTATGAGATTAATGTTTAACGTGATCGACTGACAGTAGCATTCTTCAATGTTTATATTCATACCATAATATTGCAAAAGCAATGTTAAAGCGTAAGCTTTAGCATTTTTTAATGAGTTATGATAAGCCAAAAAAATTTAATGAGTTATGATAAACCCTAAATTATTTGCAACGAAAATAGTACTGTTTTGTTATAACATTTTAAGAGTCATGATTCATTGACCATAACAGTGTAAAAGCAGCATTAAACCGTAAAGCTTAACATTCTTTAACGAGTGATATTAAGGCATGAACGACTGATCATAACACTCTTGAATGTTTATGTAAAAATGGTCAAATGGCCAACCTATGGTTCTCATTTCAAGGAAAGAGGCACCCTATGGCTGCCTAATGTCGTGTGGACTATGGACCAATCGATGGGACGTTTGGGGCAAAGTCTTGCTGTATTGGATGAAGAGGAATCATAAGCTCATAGACGCATCCCCATTCTGAGATTAACATGAACGTGTTTAACTGAATTGGGCTTGGCATCATATCTTTTGGACTTTTCAACACATATAAAAACCCAAGAAAGTGAATTCCATTCAACTGTCAAGAAGCAATGAATTTTGTCAACTCTCAAGTTCAGTCTGTTCAAGGGTTTTTTTTTTCACAGTTTTCTGCTGAATCACGGAACTGGAAGCAAAGTGAGCTAAGCATAAACATTAAAAAATATATATATAAATATTCCCAAATCCAAACGTAGTTTTTACTCTAGAGAGTCTATAGGATGTAAACCTCAATAATTGAAGAGACTAAAGTCACATTTCACACTTCACTTCACAGCTTTTTACTTTGCATCCCCATTCAAACACTCCATGAAACGTCGCCGTTTAACAGAACTTTTATTTGGTTCGTTTTCTTATTAAAGGTGCTGTCACTTTGTTCAATTGCCAAAGGTTGTCTGTACAATAATTGATGTAAATGAAATACTGAAAAAGAAAGAACAAGGAAAGAATAAATTTTATACAAATATCCAACTATTTTTGGGCATAGAGAGAGACTTGCGTCACTCCAAGCACCCCATACAGACTACACTGAAACTCATCATCATCACAAAACTGAAAAGGACAGCCGCTTACTTGAATTATTTTGGCCAATTTGTGCAAAGTCTTGGTACTTTTGATTTGAGAAAGTAGCTCTCTTCTTGCCCTTCATTCCACGTCTCTCATATGCTGCCAAATTGCAATATTTAGCTCAAGAAAGGAGCCCCCACTCCATAGAAAGTAGATTTCACTGATTCACGGAGCAGTAAGAGTAGTTCAAAATGTGATTCTACGAGCAATCGTCGATTCAGCAAACACTTTGGCCAGAAGCAGCTTTAAAATCATTTCTGTTGTCAGGCAGTGGACCAAGTTGATTCATAATCAGCAATAACTTATCTTGTGCTTGCCCCTCACCTTTGCCTGTGTGCATTGTTGCCCATTGTCTTTGCTCGTATAAATATTCAGCCATTGTCGTCAATCAACTGTACTGGTTGTCTCCTTAAATTAAAACTGCAGAGCCAGCCCAGATAAATATCTTGCACTGTAAATGGGGAAGCCTCAAGCATGGCTTACTGCTGAGCTATTACAGATTATCCTGATTAGTGTTCTCTCAGCAACAATAACTAGCCAAGCAGACAACGAAATGGCCGCCAACAGATGGAGGAAAAGCTTGCTCCAAGGAATGAATTATTGAGCTCCATGGTAATAGACCCTCAAAGAACTAGAGAGCTTCCATTCATACGCCTTGACAGCTGACATGTGCAGATAATAAACCAAGTCATCAATGCAAAAGGGATAGTTATAACTCCATCAAACAACAGACCCTATGAAACCCTCTCTTCCTCTCTCGCAAGCCTATCTTCTTCGTTACGTTGCAAAAGCTCCTCGTAAGCTTTTGTGGAGTTATCGGTGAACCTTTCCATGGCCTCAAAAATGCGTTGCAGACTAGCCTGTAAAGTACTATTTCTAGTGTCACTCTGATATACAATCTGTCCACCACCTGAGAGAGTGTCAACATCCCCTGGTACTAGCACAATTTTCTTGTCTAATGCCTGAATTTCCTTCTGTAATTTTTGGTCCTTTCTATCCAAGTTCTTAACTTTTTTCTCTAGATCCTTGTGTGCTACCATCCTCTGGCGCATTTCAAGCTTATCTTGTTCCCAAACCTGTAAGACACTCGTGGTGAAGACACGCATAGTTTCAACGACCTCTCTTTCTGATATTCTCTCCAAAGCTTGTGACCATTGGTTACAGATTACAAAAACAGGAGGCGCACCTATCCTACCAGGTGAAAAAGGAACTATTCCATCTGGTGTTTCTTCGGGTTCATACAGAAGACATTTTAGAAGCCAATTGTTCAAAGCTCTCACATAACCCTTTTGAGCACTAATCCAAGTAGAGAATCTGAAAGTCCAGTTAATAAGCTCATGCTCAAGCTGCGATGTAGCATCAAGATGAGCATCACTAAGCCTTTTTCCAGATCCAATAGGACCTAAACCCCTGGCTTCTCTAATTACTTGGCACTGAGTACGATGACAATCAAGCATGCATTTCCACATCCGGGTTAACCTGAAGAAAAGAAAAGGAAAAATAATTAACCATAATGTCACACAGATGACATACACTTTGTCGTCCACAAAGTATACACTTCCAAGTGAGCGATCATTGAGAAAATAAAAGCACAAATAATAAATATAAGCCTCCCCAATATCGCCATCACCTAGCCAATCTTCCCTATTGCAAAATGAGGTTCATTGATTACTATAAGTACTTGTAGTCTTATTAGGAGTCTTCTATTAAGGTAGGTGTTCTTTAAGACACCACTATATGAAGTAAAAACTTCCAACATGAGACTTACCCAATTTCATATTTTTGGTACAAGTTATATAATTTTAGATTTGTCACAAGGGTTTTAGGAAGCCCTACATGAGGATCTCAAATATGACACACCAACCGACAAATATTATAAGGAAACTCTGATCAAGCTTTTTCCATTCTTCTAATTTTCCCCAGGCTCCTTCTAGCGTAATTACTTCTATTCTTTAATCACCAAGCCTAATCCTTATTAGTCACGTGCCATTCTTAGTCTTAAAGAAATCTAGCACAACAAATACGGGAAGGAATACCAATGGACCTCACCAATTCCATGGAGCTGACTGTTTTTGGGTTAACTGGGATTAGCAAATAGAAAGGTCCATTAAAAAGATTAAGAGATCACATTACCTGTAACATCATGATATCAATAAGATTGATTATGATATTTCGAATTTGAAATTATTAGTTATAAGTTATATCTAAGCTTAGCACAAGATATGTGCTCAATGACAATGAAAAGTAATCATATGAACAAATAGTATCCAGAAAAGAATTAAAATTAAAAACAGCCTCAAATTTTAAAGCTAAAACCCCATACAAATATACTAAAGAAGAGAAACTATTCATAGCATGGGTTGTGAGTGAAACAAATAACAAAACTTACAAACAAGCGCAGCAGAACTAGGAACATTGATAACATACCCTTGAATTAATTCATTCAGTTGTGGCCATAATTCTTCATCCCTAATCTTATTTATGGTCACAGATATTTTGTCAACAACTTGAATTGCGATTCTGATTTTTGTGGACAGACTCCTTATTAAAGTTCGAGTTGTATCAACTTTGTGAGCCTCCGCTCCCTTTTCATCTAAACGCTTCAGCTTACGGACCTTCCTGTCATGGATTACCCGCATCTTTTCCTCAGACTGAAAAATTATAAGAATGGAAACCCATCAGTCACAACTGACAAGGACACAAATTAGGAAGGGCAAAAACCTTGAATACGCCCAGTGCTTTAAACTTTTGGATAGTAAGCAAGGCAAGAGTACGTCACCAAAAGAACTAGTCAAACTCATGTAATGGTTAATGCTTGAATAAAAAAGAAAATTTTTCTGTTACTTATTCAGATAGACCCATGTTGGATACAGATTAGCCAAGTTTTAGCCAGTGAATTAAGAAGATGCTCTATCAATAAAGAGGCTCTTCTGAAGACAAACATGCACTGGTCAGACTTCAAATTAAGAAGATGCTTTCATAGAGATCTTGATCCAGGGGGGGAAAGAAATTAAATATTTGAAATTTCACATTCAACCAAAATAGAAAGTAAGAGACTTATTATGAAGAAGGAAACTAAAATACATTTGAACAAACGATCACGAACCATTTGTCTGGCGCAGCATAATTAGAAAATTTTGATTTGTTAAGAAACCCAGATGGCCCAGAAATTTCAAAGCCACAAAAATGAGCAAATAAACATGCAGCTAGTAACAGGAACGGAGGAAGCAACATACCTTTACTTCATTATAGAGTTTCTTCTCCCAAAGATACAGCTTGGCTAAGGTAGAAGAGAGATTTTTGGACCTCATCATCATTTCTTCATCAAACCCCAATTGAGCAGGACCAGCTATTTCAGAGGAGGCCGATGGCTCAGCACTCTTAGAAGTAGAAGGTTGCGAAGACACTAACGACATCATCTTAGAAGAAACTGATCATAAAGACCCACACAACACAAAAGTCAAATCTCTGCTAAATAGAGTTCAAATTCAACAAAAATTCAACAAAAATTCAACAACATAAAATCCCGATCTATAAACTTCCCATTTTAGGAAACTAAAACTACTACACACCAAAAGCATAATAGTTTAAAACTTCCCAGATAGATCAAGATTCAAGCAAGCAAATTTGTAGCAATCTATCCATTAAAAGGTGTATAATCCCATACCCACCGTGTTTTCGATTATGTGGAAGCCTTCCCACCTCGAGCATCTTGGCAATTTCGTTCCCGGACTCGGAAGCTCTCTGAAACTGAACCTCAATCTCTCGAGCTACTTCAAAAGCATCCCGAGACCCCGGTCGAACTTTAGGTGCACCGCCGCCATTGCCACGGTCCTCGCGCCTCTCGTCCTCATCCACAACCTTCTTCTCCACCACATGGACCTCATACTCAGCCCCACCACCATCGGTCTCCACGCTCGGCCTCGATTGATAAAGCGAGGAAGGCTGCGTTTCAGCTAACTCATCGTCCACAACAGCCTTGGAATGCTTCCCGCCATCGACCACGTGCTTGTGGTCTCTCTGCACCTCCTTCACCACCTCCTGCTGGTACTCCTCGTCTTCCAAATCGGGAATTCCCTCTTCGTCTCTCACTTCCTTCGAGTCTCGGCTCGGCGTGTAGGCCGAGTAGTACTTATCGTAAGTCTCGAACGGGTTCAAAAACTCCCAAGCCGAAGCTCTAGGCGGCGATGGCGGAGGCGGAGGCGGCTTCGCAGAGGTGGAAGCCGAAGCCGGCGGCGACGATATGGCTCCGTAAGGCGGCGGCGGAGATGAATTACCATAATACCCCCCACCCCCGCCACCGTAATTGTTGTACCCACCATAATAGGGGTAAGGATTAGCAGTGTTGTTTGGATTAGGATTTGAATTTGGATATCCATAATGCGAATTTGAAGAAGAAGAAGATTCACCCATGTGATACACGTTCTCTGGGCTCATGGGTTTCTGCTGATACACCACAGACGGTGTCGCTTTGTTCCTCATGTAATTCATGCGCATGTAACCATCTGGGTACGAGCTAAAACCCTCCTGGAAACCCTCCTGGCCGTTGCCCATGTAATCAATATGGCTGCCAGGGTGAGTATTGTGCAGCGGCGACGAGTGGTCCGAGTGGTGGAGCGAGCCCAAGTCGTCGTCGTCGGAATCGGAGTGAAAGTGAAGATGGGAGCCTGAATTTGAATGAGAGTGGTGCAGCGGCGACGATTTGGTGTCCCCTTTTCGGACAGGAGGGAGGTTGAGGTGGGGAGAAGGAGGTGACCCAGATGAATTGCCCACCTCCTGTTCGATGAATTTATGCAGAGAGTGGCCGATGTCTCTGAGGGAGTGAATATAAGCGAAGTGGGCTTCTGCCAGAGCATAGCGCTGGTGAATCGCCTCGTCGAGATAGCCGCAGCGCTCTCGGCATAAAGCCACGGCCGGAAGATCGTCAAGCTTGGAGCTCGTGCAGCCCATCAGGCTCGAAAAAGAAGACAACTTTAAGAGTGTATGGGGAAAGAGACGTGTTGGGTTAAGGCGAGATCAGCTGAAACATGACGGTGGGATTGGGATTCTCTGATAGTTGTTGGGTTTGCCTGTTTGTTTCTCGGAAAAATTTCAGAGCTTAGGGTTTGTGCGGAGGAAGATAAGAGAAAAGGAAAAGGAAAAAAGGAGGACAAAGGCGGGGAGAAGGGAATCTTGCCAGCGCGGAGTTTGTCGTCGGCTTGTAGCAGAGAGACACAGAAAGCAAACAGAGAGAGAGAGAGAGTGAACAGTGTATTTGTGTTTATGTGAGAGAAAGAGAGTGAGAGGCTATGTATGGTGGCATTGTGCGTCGGTGTGTATCAGTTTAAAAACTATTTTTTTAGTATTTTTATATATTTTATGGGTGTACTTTTTAGGCAATATTTTTTAGTTTAAAATTTTTTAATTTGGGTAACAACCAGATTAGTTGAAGATTGAGACGAGGGTTTCCTAAAGTTTCAGATGGTTTATGGGTGGTTAGAGAAGCACATAATTGGAAATTCTCAGTTCTAATTTGAAATCGGAAACCAAAAAGCTTGTAACTTAAGTTTTTAACACCAGCCATTCTCAATCCGAGATTCTGTGTTCGAATCATATCGATTGTATATAAAAATTAAAATTATAAAAAAATCAAATTTGGAAATGTTGTGGGTTGGTTGGGGATTGGGGATTGGGGTTTGGGTTTGGGTTTGGGTTTGGGAAAGGTCTCTGAAAATATTCTATTTCTGGGGGCTCTCAGACTTGGACCAAAAGCTACAAAGACTGAGTGACAAAACGAGACCCGTATGGGGTGTTTGGTTTGACGGAAAGTTTGACGCTTGTTGCCCCCTCTACATTTTCTCGCGGGTACTATTCCAGAAATACCCTTGTAGTTTCTCCTGCAGGTTTCTCTTTCTGCTCAATTTACGTAATCATTGACCAGAGTTTTTACCGTGGACTTGAATTTTTTTAACAGGTTTAGACGGCCCTGGTGTTGCTTCTGGCAACGTTCAAATGCAGTCATAAACCCTCTATTAAATTGTGCAACTTAATTATGATTAATCTTAATAATTTCATTTAATTTTGGGATACCGTTGGTTGGACTAATCTTTCAGTTACAAATTAAGCCATTACTAGTTGAATTATCTGGCCGTTGTTTTCTTCTTTCTTTACAATTAACTGGCCATTGTTTCCAAATCTTTCAGATTAGGTTGTCATGTCACAATTTTTGTGCTACGTACTTTCTGTTCAAATGAGATCTGCATAAGAATTGCATGACTGCCTCTTGGAATAACATGCTATTTAGGAGGCTGGTTCAGGAGCGGACATCTACAATAACGGGCTGTGATAGCCGATCGTCCAATTTCTCACAGTCCGTAGTCCGCACTTGATTATTTTTGTATAAATTAGTGGGTTGAAAGAGTGTTACCAAATGTGTGAAATACAGTGCTATGTACAGTACAACTCAAAAATTAATGGAGATTGCCTGAAAGAGGTAAAAGAGACAGAGAAGAAAGAAAAAGTGAATAAAAATAAAATTGTGAGCTGGGTTGGCATCTCAGAGATAGCAGCATCATTCACACAAAAGGCTAGGCTAGGAAGGTTAGCTAAAGGTGAAAAGAAGAAGACTGGGACCATATAACAATGAATTCCAATTTCATTCAAGGCTCATGAAACCTTGTGCTTTGTACCAATGTGTCGAAGTAAACAAATAACCAAAACTCAGCACTCCAAAAGAGAACCCAATTTGCAAGCCAGTGTCTAACCAGCAACAATTTCCCTCTTTTTTTTTAGTCATCTTTTTTCCAAATTCAATGACCTTGTGGTACTTGATAAACAGTACTTGTATTTAGAACTAAATTAAAAGATTAATTGTGTTTAGATGTGTTTAGTAGATGTCCACAAAAAGTACATAAACTAGCACTTTACTAAGATTTCATAATTGTTAAGGGACCATATATGATGCTTCTATTTTGAATGTTATGTCCCTCTTAAAGATCAGGAGGACTTGGATTTCATTTCCAAAAGAGTGTGGTGGTTGAAACTTCAAGAGGGTAGTTTTTGTGTTGTGTAACTTTTGTTTACTACCAAATGTAAATAGATTCTAAAGCTTAAATTTTCTTTTTATGTCTTGTTTTTCGAGTAATTTTTTATTACATCGCGTGGTTAGTGCACCGTCCAATAGACGTAGGATCTGTGGAATATTTCAGATACAGCCAACCACATGTCATAAAAAGCAATGTAGTAAGTTAGAGAATAATTTCACATGTCCTATGTGCACATCTGATGTACCCGAAACATATAAAAATTTCCCCTAGTTTTCCTTTTAATCCTTTCCTAAAAATCTGTTTTCCATATAATAATCTTTCTTCACTTTGAAGAATCTTCTTTTTTTGGGTTTTTTTTTTCTTTTTAAATTCAAAACCCCCCCTGACAAAAGTTTCCATCAGAATGTTTATAATTCCTTACTATAAATGCTTGCATTGCATATGCATGCTGGATATGCTGTAACAAGGAAAACCCTTTTCCAAGGAGAAGAAGAGGAATAAAATTTTGCTAAATTTTGGTTGTACCTAATTGGAATTGGGAGGTGAAAAGTTGTGGTCTAGTTGAGAATACTATATAAAAAAAATCAAATATAATAATCTCAAAATTAATCATTCTGATTCTGCATCAAAAAGAAACTGCTCACAGAGACTACTATAAAAGGTAAGACTGTGTCACTGTGGGAGCCAAAACCCAAATATTATATAATATAACATATATATGTATTTTTGTATGAGTAAAATCACTTCAAAACATGGGCATTTTGGTCAAATCATTGAGTCTAATTTGTAGACTTTTGAAATAATTAAGCAAAACGGTGTTTGGTCTCCCTTTATATTTCTAGGGTTTTAAGGATTGAGAAAGAAAAAAACTATATGTCAAAGACGATTTCATAAAGTCAAAATCATGCATTGACCTCCTTCTTCTTCTTTCTTGCAAATAAAATAGTGTCAAGCAGACGTGTTCAACTTGGTCAATACTTTGATATATCTGTATTGGAGCCTTCTCGGAGAAATCCAGAAGCAACCTTCCTTGGACTTGGACGCATTGTTCTCCAATTGGCTTCACCACAACCCACCAAGTTTTTCCCATCATTTTCCTTGTCTTTCCCAACCCAGTTTATGTGCTCCAAATCTGAACAAGAATCCCAAAGCTAACAAAGTACGGTAGGAGAAAGTCGTTACACGTTAGTTATATTATCTGACTATATGTAAATTGAAGTAGTAACCTAATCTAACGACATAACATATCAGATTATCTAGAAAAATAACATTACCTCGGGACAATGATTCTGAATAGATAATACCAATATTTTTCTTTGTTTTCAAGGATAGCAACTTAATTAAACAAATTGGTTATACCTTTTCTTCTCAAAAACCAAAAGCTCTTTGATTTGGAATATTCAAATTCCAACCCACGAGTGCACGTGCGGAAGGGTTGGTCCAAGACGGAAACTATAAAGTATAAGGCCAAGACATTGGCCTAAAATACCCATGCTGACCATGCACAATAATCCCGATTTAGTAATGTAAATTATGTATAATTTGAGTGTCATACATCATTATTCATCTTGAAAGGTGATTCCATTCCATGTCAGATTTATAAAATTTTATGTATAAAAAAAGAAGAAGAAAAAAAGATGATTCCATGCATTAAATTATTTATAGGAAATTATTTATAAAAATCCTAATGAGACACCTTGTGGCATATTTTTTTGGGTGCAGTGACCTGTCTTTCCTTTTTATGAATTCTATTTTAAATATACATATAAAAAAATTATATCATACATCATACTTCAATCTTGATCTAGAATTTAATATATTATAATTATGTAGTGCTAGCAAATTTTTTTTCTTTGTAGTTTAATCATATACTTCCTAGTGAGCACAATGAACAGGTTAGTGGCCAACTAGCAATGATGGAAGGTTGCTCAAAACCCAGTTGGAATTTGGTTATCAAAAGTTCATCTCAATTCGTTCATGATTGGAAGATCGAGTGCAACAGACTTATTTTGAAATGCAAATAACATTTCTTATATTAAACGAACCAACTCTAAAGAAAAGAAAAGAATATTACTATGTTTAACGAAAAAGATTCCAAATTTTGTATGACTATGTAATGTGATTGTACCTTATTTTGTTTTGAGTGTTTGGACACAAATCATGGATGAAAATGAGCATAATCTTGCATCGGAACCAGAATAATCTATAACTTAAAAATAGGTGGTACGTTACTAATTAAACCGATTGTTTCGAGATAAAATCTCATTAAGTTAAAGTATATTCTCAAATAATTGAATAAGAGGAAACATGAAATGAACTGTAGGGTGCTTCAATCTTGTCAAGATAACCCATTTGCCCAACCAAGTGTGCTCTTGACTATTTTACTAACACATGGGCAGTCGACTCGCCTGAACTTTACGTCCCTATCAATCAAAATGAATGATCAAATGATACAACCTTAGAACGTGGTTTTTCAAAGTGCCATCCAATGTGGGGAATTGACATTTTTTTAGAATAAAAATATAAAATATAAAGAATCTTTAGGTCCTATTTTTCTAAGCGTGTATGATTATTTGCTTAAATTTCCTCATCTGTTTGGTTCATATAGTCGTATACATAATCGAGATGGAGAGGGAAAGAATTGCAGAAAGCTATAGCCTAGAGATATCCATTCTATTCAAAAGTTGTTGAACATAAAGAGTTTTGAAAATAAGAGCAATTTACTAGAGGAAGGAAGCTCCTTGTAATTACTTTTTTTTATGGTGGTTTATCTACTGCTTCTAATTTATTCTTTTTTTCTTCTTCAAGTTTCCAAAAGTTAAAAGTACAATAGGGGTAGATGGGACTGGGAGCAATGCAACATCATTGATCCACAATCATTGAAGTTGCTTATTAGAAATGGGGAAAGAGGTGGTTATTTACACGCTTAGTCAAGGAAAAAGAACCGTAGAAAATGTCATTTCAATTTTTACGGTAAACTGTGTACATCATGTTATATTGTTTGATTATGAATATGAACTATTAATCAAACATAGCGCATATACTCATTGCTTTCTCCCAAACTTAAATTCTTTGTCTTAATTATTAATTTGAAGTAGCATCTCAGCTCTTTTTTTTTTTCTTCTTTCCCTTTTGGGTTTAGTAACTAGCTAATTGATAATAATGAGCTTAAAAACTTAAATATCTGAGAGAGAACATTGATAGCTTGGCTATATCACTAAAGTGCTCATGTGGGGACTATGATCTACATGTTCATCAGGTACTAGCAGAATTTAATTCCACTTGAGCACCTAATATTTCCCGCCCCACCTTGTTATTATTCGATTTAAGTACCTAATCTTAATATGTTCTTGCTGCTAATGGACCACTAATTACATAGGATAATTTTTTCTTATTGATTTTTTTCCTAGCTTAGCTAGGAAATGAAGCAGAATGATGATGACAAGAGATTAACTAGGACTCTGTCTTTTCTATTCAATAGATTTACCATTCAGTTGTCAATACATGGAACAATCGTCCAGCCATGATTGTGCAGTAAACATGCATACATGTGAAGAACAGAGTCAGAACCGGCTCTCAGATTTTGAGAAATTTTGTGCGAAATTTAAGACAAATAATATATATTATTTAAAATTTGGAGTCAAGTGTGGGGCATGTACAGTGACACCACTTGCACACCTTCTGGTACCGACTCTAAATAAAATGTAAAATAAAAAAGAAAAAAGCCAACGCAAGCATAACGATTCCTAACAATTGATAAATGTGAAATTAACAATGCATTAACGGTTAGAATTCACCCACCTACGAGCTACCGATTGACTGTAACTTTTGTTTCAACCGAGGTAGCTCCGTCTCAAACTTTATTCACCATGCTGGCGTGTATGTAATGTATCTTTTGGGATTAATTTCTTTGCTTTGGTCCCTAGTTACCTTAGTCCACACTTCAAGACAAAGTAAAGAGAAGGGGGTCAAAGGCCATGATTGCGGAATTGTACCAACCAAGAATTAACAACGCCATAGCATTATGATGACATACTACTATAATGTGTCGTTTTCACGTACTTACGCCATAATACCATGTCGTTTTCACTTACTTACGCAATGTTTCAAAGCTTTACGTATCCAGTCCAGGGTTTGCTTTTCTTTCCAGTATAGTTATGTTGAGATCCGACAGTTCGAAGCTTTTACATCTCTCAACTATCACAAACTCCAAAATCACTTCTTCTCACGACCAAAAGAAAGCCTTGTTGTGAGCCATCACCAAAACCCACAACCCATTTCAAACATCCACTCCTTTCACAACTCCAACACAACACTGAATTCCTTCCTACGTACTACCTACCAGATGGGATTAAGCTTTTTATTGGTGGGAGGCGGCAAATTAGTTCTCCTCTATCACCGTCGGCATACAATTATGTGCATTTTTTCTTGACTATGTGTCTATCTATGTCATCGAATCGTACATATAATATAAGATTACGTAATATAAGAGATTAGACATGTGATTCTATAGTAACGACATGTGGTAGCCTTTTGACTTGTGGGTTTCTTCATGGGGGTTAGGCTTTGCACATTGGTTTCATTCACATCCCCTATCATGATCCTCCTATAAGAATTAATTCAATGGTAAAGCTGGTCGATTAGGCTTGGTCAAAAATGGGGTCTTCATTTCAATATTTCATGGCAAGATCATTGCAGTGCACACCTTTTTAATGGATTTGACATGAAACATAAAACAAAACAAATAAATATTTTAATCAAATTTATGTTTGAGACCAAAATAATAAATAAATCCAATTAAGTCGAATTGTCTAGTTTAAATTGCATTAAATCATATTGAAATTCAGAAGAAAAAAAAGAATCAATTGAATGGATTGGATCTTATCATGTACCAAGAGATAGATGATAATCTTTGTTTTCTAAAAATTATATATATTTACTTTCTATGTTATTTCCTCAAGCGATCGATACTAATGTTAAATTAGACACATGTACGGGCAAGGTTGAGGATCAAATAGTATTTCTTGGTATGTATTGTAATCGTATAGTATTGCATTTGCCTTGACTCGCATATACGGAGCATGTGAGAAGGAGCAACGCCAACTTCTGTCGGCTGCTGAATCTTCTCGCAGGACTTGCTGTGGGTATGGGAAGATGGGTGGAGTGGAGTTGATGCACAGTTGGAAGGGCACTTTTGTCACTTAAAAAAAATGCTTTTCACGACGAACAACAATTTGTTGGGAAAGAACAACTTTCGCCGAGAAAGACCTATCCCGAAATAATTCGCTGGGAAAGACCTATTTTGAAAATTTCGCCGGTAAAGATATATCCCGATAAATTTTGTTGGGAGAGGCCAAATTTCACTGGGATAGATCTATCTAGAAAAATTTTGCAGGGAAAGACCTATTTCACAAACTTTCGCCGGAAAAGATCAATCACAAACCAATTTGTTGGGACAGATCAAGTTTTGCCGGGAGAGATAAAAATTTGCCGGGAAAATCTTGAGGCAAGAAAGAAAAAAGCTAGGCTTCACCCAATCTTCCAATCAAAATCTTACACTCATACCCTTAAAAGGTTGGGAATTTCAAGAAACAATCCCTATAAAATTAATCTACCCCGATAAAATTCGCCGGAAAGCACACCGTTTTGATAAAAGTAAAAGGTGCCAATGAAAGTATCTATCTTTACCTGAATGGTAACAGAGAAAAGTTACAGCACAATTACTTGTTCATGCTCAGTACAAAAACACATTCACACTGAAATAAAGTGGTAAAGAGAGCATGATTGGCTCCTTCCATGCAAAAATTAATTTGGTGGAGGCAGCAAGCAACACTAGTTGAAATTTAAAAGAACATTTGCAGAAACATCCTCAAACTTACATTGAATAACAGTAGAAACCCCCCCAATTAGATGGTATTGGCAATTAAGCCAAGCTATAGAAAACATTTTCATTTTCTTCTCTCTCTCTCCTCTGAATTACAGAAAGAATCCAATGTGGTAGCAGCACATACTGGAATTATTGGCTCATCACACATCTGCAGCAGCAGACAAACACAAGCAAAAGGGTTGGTACTTAATAATATTTATATGCCTTCTGTCCTTTAGTTTAATTATGCATGCTTAGTTTTGAAGGATCAAATCATCCGTTGATGTGCGTGATGGATTTTGTTGATCATTTACACAATAATTACCAGCCTTAATTCTCTAGCAATCATCATCAATAATATTGAACCCGAGGCTATATCTGTAATTATGTATAATTATTCAAAAGGTTCTGTCTCCAATTCGAGTACTCCAATCCAACCCTACTAATGTCTTTTTGTGGTGTACTGGTTGTACATACCACGTGCCATGAACGTGGACAAAAAGTTATTACAAGTAAAGTAAAATTTGGCTTCCAAAAATGTTTATATTTTTAAAATTTAGCATCATGTCTACGAACCGAGCTTAATATTAAAACATGAAACAAAAGTGCAACGGTCGGATATCTCACCTCTCAGTCTCAGTTCAGCCCTTGATCATACGTAAATGTGTTTTCTTTTTATAAAAAATTTAGCACGTTATGTTGTCTGACTTTTAATTTAAGACTTTTTTTTAGAATTTTTTCTAAGAGTATTTAGGGTTTTTTTGATGATTAATCTTCTTTTAAATAGATAACGGGATTATGTTTGATGAAATATATGATTGGTTAGGCAAATGGAATTACCTTAACTTTTGTCATCTGCATGACATTAATAACCCAACATCTTTTGTCTAACATCAGCAATGATTTGACAAGCTTGCAAGATCTTCAACATTTATGGCAGAAGCCAAAGAGCATTTCAAACAAAGTGAACAAAGTTGACCCATTTGAACACTGTGAAATGAAAATGCTTCGTTTTGAAACTACCGCGCTCACTTCTTGGTTGACATTATTTTTTGAGAGTCACCAGTTTCTACAACAATCCCTTCAATTTCAGTGGCCTTCTGTGTGGCATTTTCCTATACATATACATACATACGGGGAGCAGAGTTTTACAGAGATATAGTACATTGCAGATCAGTTTGTAAGCACATGAAGAAGTATTATCCTCCTGTCTTCTTCCTTCATGTGAAAATTAAATAAGAAAAAGCTACCTGTGATTTGATGAAAAGTGACTCAGCTGATTCAGAGAGTCAACAATCACTTTCACTTTCTCTCTGAAACCCCTCCATTCATTCACGTTGGGGAGGCAAACTGCCATGAAATCTTGTTGAAGAACAGAAGAATGTTAGGCCCTTTGCCACTTTTAAGGTCTTCCCATTTGTTTAATCAAAACATATATATATATCTAATCTTTAAAAACACAAAGTTTGAAGTCAAATAAAGGATCAAGTGAGAATATGCACACTGCCCTACCAATCTTTAAAGCCTGGTGTTGGGGAACTTTGTGCAGGGGTTTCTGATTGAGGATCTCCTTTAAAATTTCTTCCACTCAGCACACACATTCATAGTGAAGAGGTATAAATCATGATGTTCTTATAGAAGTAAGGGAAAGTTCAAGAACAACTGTAGAACCCCAAATTCCAAAATCCATGTAAACTACTAGGAGGATGTGAGGGGGTGACAATTTTCATGCCACTGCAGTGCTACACCTACTGCACTTGAAATTGTGGGTCTAACAGTAAAAGGACACTTAATGGGCTTAGCTGGACCCATTAGATACATCACATAAAAGAAGGCAAATGGGGACCATTTCTGCATCCCAATTACACAAAATAATGATATCAAATAATACTAAGATTTTCAACTAGCCTACGCTATTTTGCCCTATTTTGCCCCAAATTAAACTGAGCACATCAATTATTTGTACCATCTTTGGGCTTAGGAATTAATCTAGAAATTCTTAATAATCGGTTGAGATGTTACAAATCTTTCGTAAAGTGATAGGTACCGTCTAGTTCAAATGACGAAAGCGATTTGACTTCTTTTTTTTTTGGGTCGAAAGGAAAACTTCATTTGACATATGCATCAAATTTGAGATAAAATTTACAATCTGATTGAATTGTGTGCTTGGTTTTGTACTTAATTGGCAAAGGGATTTTGTTAATTTTGGTTGCAGTCAATTTTGGTTTCTATAATCTGTGATTGTTGGGTAGCTACCTGGAAATTGTAATAAGAATCATTTTCGAGATTTCTGGACAAAAACAGACAACCATATGGAGCAGGGAATGAGTCCCATCCTAGTGGTTTATTCACTCTAAAACTCCAAAAGAGAAAAAGGGGAAATAAGGAAAAGACAGCCAAAAAGGAAATGACCCAACTCTATAATTGCTTGTCCTTTGCTTTATATATACTACTTGAGAATTGAGAGATTGATTTGTATAGGTGAGACAGAAACGGTAAGAAGTGAAAACAAAAAGAAAATATGTGTGTATAATAATGCACATTCATAATTGTAATGATAATAAGAGTGAGTGACATTCCACCTTTACAAAATCATTATTATTTTTGATGGATTTGCCAAATTACATCAAATTAATTTTTGTAAATTGATTCTTTTTTTTCTTTATTTCTCTAAACGTTGTGTGTTTTTAAATACGTAACATTAACTTGATTCGTTTCTTAACCTTAATTTGTGAATTTTCGATTGGAGATCTATTTAATGTCACAACATCTTGTCACACCTACATATTTAAGGTGGCCAAAAAAACTTTGGTTTTTGTGGGACTACATCACAGGCATTAGATTGGTTGTCTAACTGAAAAAAAGGCTCATAGCCCTCTTTATCTTTAGTTCTTTGACCAGTAGGTTGAGATGGAAAACTCAAAAGTTCAAAAGAACACAAGCACGCACGCCCACATGCAAGCAATAGAAGAAGAAACAGCACCAGTAAGAAACAAAACCAAATGAAAATAATTCATACACCATTAACTTCTCACAGAATAGGAAAAATTAAATACCACAATGCACTGACACAGGTACATTGTTTTGTTTTGGTTTTTTTTTTGGACCACTCAAGAATTAATGGTGGGTGTGATGAGGAAGGTAACCTTTCAAAGGTGGGTACTTTGATGGATTTATGATTGGCCCCCTTCCAAGCTAAAACCTGCAACTCTCAAATACCATCAATTAGCTATCCACTTCTCAAAAGAAAAAAAAAACACCCAAATCATCTTTTCAGTCCATATATACTCATGGATTGTCTCCCAGTGGCGCCTACATGGCTTGTGTTTTGAAACCCACTTCTGTCATTACCAAAACTTTACAAAGTTTGAAGATTGTTTGCAGAACACAGAGATGGGAGCTACTTCCATGCACCTCTGTTTCAATCATTGTATGATAATCCATGAAATGGTATTTTGAGATGATGACTTAAAAGGATAATTTTTTTAGGGTTCTTCAAATGTAGGCCATGTCACGTGTAGAAACAAAGGCTCTTAATCACTTGGGTTACAAGTACAAATGAATATTTATAAAAAATAAATAAATTTTAAAAAGTTTCTTTGTCTTCCTTTAGGGCTTGAAATTTGAAATTGTGAGTACTAAGGTGGGGGAAAAGACATGTTACATGTGACAAAAGTTTAACTTATTTGAGAAATTAACTAGACTACTAGTGACTCAAATCAAAACTCATATGAAAAGCAACTTTGATAATACAAGGATGGTTTAGATTGGCCCACCTAGTAATAATCACTCTCTAACTTTTAATGTAATGTAGAAAGGGGAGGAGCGTAGAGATTCCTCAACCACCACCTAAATTGCCACTTTGAGCCTACATTCACTCTCTCCTCTATCACTCACTGAAGGATAGAAGAAGTAGGGCAAAAACCAGTAACGGAGTCAACACTTGACTAAAATCTTCACTGGGGTCTTGCTCTCAGGTTCCTCAAATTTCGCCCTTTTTTTTTTCGTCTTTGGTTCTATTTTCTCCAATATATACTTTCACAAACACCAGCAGCAAAAGTAAGTGTTTGCATATTTGGAGGAAACCAGGGGATATGTGAACCCATAAAAACGTTGGGCAGATCTTGCATTAAGTAGCAAGGTTTGAGCACGGCCCTTGGACCCATTTTGTGAAAATAATCCGAACACATAATAGTATTGGGTCTAAACTATCTGGAAGAAAGAAATTGGGCCTCATAGTTCTTAGAATATATATAATACATTTTGATGATCGTGAAAGCAGAGGTACTGCGATTTCTATTTTCATTTGGCAAAAAGGAAAAGCTTACATCTTGATGTTACAAGAAAGTACGCCACGAACACTATGATTTGAGATTCAGAAATTTGAAAGCATCTCATCTGAATTTTTGCTCTCTAATTGACTATATAAAGAAGCAAAAAATATGGAGATTCTACAAGAACTATGTGAACAATAGAACACAAAAGAAGGAAAGGTGATGCAGGAAAAAACCAATTCAAGTGTAATACCTCTGCATGAGTGTTATCAGGTATCATCAGACTTGTCGATACATACATGGCTTCATTTACAATTATACAATGCTCCTTTTTCAAAAGTAAATGTCAGATTGCTTAGATTGTGCTTTGAGATCTTTCAACTTCTTCAAAATGTTGGTGAAGTAGTCCTGCAGATATTTCTCGAGTGTGACTATGTCTTTTCCGTCAACACCAAGAAGACTAAATGTCTCGTTCATTGGAACAGAGAAAACAGTATCACTTGAAAGAACCTACAAATTCCAAAGAGATTATATTCAGGCTCCAAATGTTGCAAACCAACAATTACAAAACTGCAGTGCAAAAGCCATCAAGAATATAACAACTTGCTTTCACATAAATAAGTGTCAAAAGGCAAAACATAAGAACTTACCTCTGAAAATGCCAATCTATCAGCAACATCATTTGTCCACTCAAAAAGCCTAGTCAGCTGACGGGTTACTCTCAAGACAGAGACTGGGACTGTAGTTACATTTGCCTCTTGCCCCGCAAACCTTTCACACAATGTTATTACCTAAAAGCAAAAGGTACTTTAAGAAAAACCTGCACCTTGTTTCATAGAAATAGCTCAAAAAATTATCTGCTATTATCTATTTCTTAAGATTATAAATGAGTGCTGCTAATATAAATAGTAGATCATAGGGTGTACTCAGTTAATTTTAGGGGTCGTTTAGCAGCACTCATTTATATTTATCCCAAGTTTTGGGATTGATACGTAATCTTTTGGTCAATTTCGTAATAATGGGGTGAGGTACAATCGCTGTTGGAGGAAAGAACAATTTTATACTGTACAAATTAGAGGAGGAAAGAACAATAAAGGGTCTGATGGTGGTACATATTCTTACTCACCTCTTGGGTTGTCCATGCTCGAGGGCCAGCAAATGTGAGAAGCTTCCCATTGACTTTCTCATTTCTTAAAGCTACAAAGGTCAGGCGAGCTACATCCTAATACAAAATGAATGTATTCAGACACCGTGTGTAGAGAGGTAATATAAAATGTGGATTCAATCATCAGGGAAACAATCTAGCATATAACCAACCTGAGTGTCCATGTACGCAATTCTTGTGGGGGCATCTGTTCCCCAAACTGATTTCTCTTCCAATATAGGTACCGCATACTGCCCAATAATCCCCTGAGAAGTGAAAAAGAAAAGATAAACTTTTGCACTTAGTACTAACATCAAAATAGATATTCACAACCGAACACAAGAAACCATAACTATGGGACGATACGGTACATGATTATGATTGTTTTTATGAAATCATGTCCCTGGCTAGATTCTCTTCAGAGCATATGGACAAATCTCCATGTACATGCATATACCGTTTCAGGGTGTGTGCGCTTGTATGCATGCCTGTGTCTGTCAAGTAATTGAAGGATATTTAGACATGCTACTTGTTATCACTCTATCTAAATTAACCGTTCTTTCTGATAAAGAAAGTGAATGGGGGTTGGAGGAGTATCATATGAGACTAATAAGAAGATAAGGAAATTGATTTGAAACATCAAGTTGACAGGTGAAGCACAAACTTGGTTATTCCAGTAACAATATCGTAAAAGAGGAAGTCCAAGTTTCAGTTTGAGTGACACTTACTTGCATGAATCCACATAAACGAATTATAACGTGATTTAGGCCTGAATCCTGGAGAAACTTTTCAGTGCAATACTTGATCTCCATAAGGGGAACTTCGGGATGCTTGTCACAGTTGTGGATAGAATAGAATACAAATTTTTGGATTCCCATTGCTTTTGCACATTGTATAAGAGCAACTTTTCCTTCCCAATCTACCTAAACATAAAAAATGGTCAGAGAAGAAAAAATATACCAGACACGTTATTAAGTCTGATCATATTTTCTGCCATGGATAAAATAGCCCTCATAATCGCCAAGGACCTTGAAATGGAATAGGTAACAAGAATCTCTCAACAACTTTCTGGATTCATTGGGACCATTTATTGAACGGTTACACCTTTTTCAATTTTTTCTTTTTCAGTTTCTTCATTGAACAAGAATAAACACAACAACTTATTGCTGAAAAAAAAAACAAAAAAAACAGAAGCAAGTCCATATGACAATGTCACAACACTGTAAAGCAAGTAGGAAAGGAGCAGTAGACAATGACATTCTTTGATCGAATGTAATGAACTAACTGCTCATCCTATGATCAATGGTAGCCTCAAAAGATGATCTACAGTTGGGAATTAATTTCTAGGCTGATTTAATCTGTTTCTATTGACGAGCAAAGAAACAATTAACTGACAATTAACTGTAGAAACTTACCGTTTTGATGGGCTCCTCCGGACGGCCAGTGGCACAATCAATGACAGTATGAATACCAACCAAAGTTGCAGGTATGGTCTCTGGTTTGCTAAGGTCTGCCTGTTTATCACAATTTTACATCACACATTCAGCAACAAAGTACTTGAATTTCAAAGAAGCAAAACAAATTGTCAAACCAAATATCCCTGATAGTAAGAAAAACCAAGAACCCTAATAGAACTTAAACTATAAACAAGAATTTAGAGTGAAAATTTAGAATTGAAGGGAAGTTGTATTTACATTGACAACAGTAGCACCCCAATCTCTGAGGAAGTCAGCAGGGGCTGGTCTAGGCCTAACCAGGCACCTAACATCATAGCCTTCATCTAATGCTCTTCTCACAATCTGCCTACCCAAAGTCCCAGTGGCACCAACCACTAGAATACTGGTTGGCCTCACAGGAGTCCCTGGAGCAAGATTCACAGCCCCAACCCCTGCCCTGGCCGTACATCTCACTAAACGCCGCGTATTAGTTCCTGCACACACAAAATAAAAAAAATGGGTTCTTTTCAATTTTGTAAAAAGAGCAGCAAAAATTAAAGCTTGCCCAGTAGAAGTAGGAAGATGACGAACCTATAATGGTGGAGCGGGAAGAAGAAGAAGATGATGATGAAGAAGGAAGGAGATGGTCGGCAGCTAACGTACGGCACCATGAGAATGAGCTCTGATATGCCGTCGTTTTGGAGTCATTATGATGATGGAGTTTACCGGGTGTTGCCAGCTGGGTAGGAAGCCTCCAAGCCATTGCTGCCATGTTTGAGGCACTCTCTCTCTCTCTCTCTGTGGCTGACTGGTGGCAGACTCGTTTTCTTCTACAGAGTGAGAAGGAGCAATGGATCCCAATGGTGCCACGTCCTTCTCCAAACTGGATTAGGAATTTAGGATTTTCCACAACGTGTCACAACTTTTGGGGGACTCGATCCGACCCGACGGCCCATAAGCAAAGGTTTCTGTCACTAGGCTGGTTCAAAGCTAAAGCCCAATGTTGGAGACGACGGACTTGGTTGAGACGCGAGAGAGAGGGAGAGAGAGGGAGAAGTTCTTCCACGGGGCAGGTCCTGTAGGATTGTAATTTTAAATTTAATGTTTGCTAGATTCAATTTGGGATGATTGGTTGGGAATTGCGCTAATTGTGAATTTGCAAACTTAAAAATTTTTAAAAATTCAGTTTGGCTTAACTCTCTAAATATTGAGAAAAAAAAAAAAAAACCAACTGGAAATTGAACTGGATATAAACTAGTCCGGGTTAGTCCAATTCTCTTAGGCATTTTATTGAGAAATCGGACTGAATTAAATCGGTTGAATTTTTTCAGTTTCGAGTTTTGAAGAGAATCAGGCCGAATCAAACTATGCCCACCCCTAATGTAAACCCCACTCTCCCAATAATTTGTTAAAAAAAAAAGGTGTCTTGAAACAAACATTTCATCCTCACATCACATGCATTAGAATTTAAAGTTGGACCGTGTGCATTAATGGGTGCAAAGTAGTCCTAATTTACTTGAAGCCAAATCAATATTTAATCAATTGATAAAATCCTTACTAAGCCTCTTATGCAAATCTATTACGATCATGATTCATACACAAAGACTAAGGTTTAAAGTGATTACTTGCAAGTTGCACAAAGACTCACAGCGATAATCCCAATTTTAGGCAAAAGCATTTGCGTGGGTTTTATTTCTGCAATTCTCTTTTCGATTGTTTTTTTTAAGCCAAATTCTTTTCGATTGTTAGTTCATCACTTTCAATGGCTTGTCGGCCACATCTCGGATATTGTAATTTATATATACTATTTTCTTTTGTTTCAACAATTGTTGCCCATGGGGTCAAAAGAAGATGGTCATTGCTCACATCTCATTTTTTAAATAAAAAACTAGGATACATTTTTATTTTATTATCCTCAGTTTCGACTTTTACTCGGAAATTGTAGAAAAGAAAGAACACAAAAGCTAAAGTTGGTAAATCACGCTCCTCTATATTTTAATTTATTTATTACTATTATATATTCGGTCGGATTTTCTAATTAAATTTTTTCTGATATAATCTGCTTGATTTTTCCTCTACTTAGATATATCCATATTATAATAACAATATGTTTACGATCATTTACATACTAGGAATCCGACATACCAATCAAAGTGCATTATAAAATGCCTTTAGCTTTCTTTCTTTTCTTTTTTGTTTTGGTACTTTTATTTTGCTGTTGAAATTCAATTTGGACTTTTGTTTTCTTCTCCCGGGAGCTCCACTGAAAATAGAGTATTTCGTTTCTTTTTTGTATGGAGCACATTTGACGGTGGAAGACTAGAAGTCTACCACTAGAAAATTTCCTTGCATTAGGATGTGGTTTTCTTCGAAGCTTCTTCCCATAGGGTTGTAGTTGTTGGTCATTGTGTATGAAAACCTCCCGATGAATTCCAACTCAAAAGCAAAGGTTTGTACGTGAAGCGTGTAAAGGGAGGGCCATTGTGTTGTCACTCCCATATGCCTTTTTCTTTTCCTTAGGTCCTGTTTGGTTCACGAAATAGATTTGATGAGAAATCACTTCCCATGTTATTTCTTCAGAAATGAGAATGAAAAATTCATTTTCCATGTTTGGTAATGTCGGGAAAGTAACCGGGAGATTTCACTTTGTTTTCTTTCCCAAGTTTGTTTTGAGTAAGAATGGAAAACAAAGTTTGTATAATTTTCTAATTATACCCATATTAAATCAAATAAAAAAAGAATGCATTTAATGATACGTTGTAATTATAAATTGTTCATAAAGACAAAATAGTCATGAAAATTGTGCATTGAATATTGGCTCATTTTCCTAAACTTTCACATGAGAAGGGAAAACAAAACCCAAGTTAAGATGAGGGCTTCACTTTCTCATGTGCCAGGCAACCATTTTCCATGCCTAGACTTACCAAACATAGAAAAGCAATTGAATTCCCATTCTCAAGCCTCATTTTCCATGAACCAACAGAGCCTTAGTGTGTGAATGCCTAAATCTTTCTCTTTAGTTTAGTGGGCAATTATTTCACTTCTAATTTTTCCATCCCTGATGATTTTCCTAGAACCTTTCGTAACTAATTAGTTGTGTAGTCTTGTAGCTTCTGCTTCTATTTGTATGTCGTCCTCTAATTCTCAACATCCCTCCAAGCAATACATAGTGCTCATGTTATTCTCAATATCTATCAACCTCAATTTCCTCGCAAGAAAAAAAAAAACTATCGAACTATAGTGAGTTATTCTCATTCATTATTGTTATTTAATATTCATGTTTATTATTATCTATTTTACATATTTGGTGGTATTATATTTTAAATTGTGTCAATTAAGTACTTAGTCAATGAGATGTGTTTTTTAATCTGTATATTCTTTATTTGGGCACTTACATATGTGTTTATTGTTTTTTAATTCATTATTAAAGACTTTATATGCTTCCATCATATTTTGTTACATTTGTTTAATTATTAGTCCATGCAGATTCTATTTGAGTCTTACACAAAGGATTCTATATTTAATGTAAGTTTACAAACTTATATTTATATTATTTTAATTTATACAAAAGTGTTTTTTATGTGAACAGATGGTACATGTGAGAACCAAATAATATTTGCTTGTTAATTCTTTAAAGTAATTAAGAAATGTTGTATAATTATTCTCTATGATAATTTTAATATATTTAATGTTATTTATTATTTAATTATTTAATTGTTTTATTATTCATTATTAGATTGTATTATTTCATATTATTTGTCATAATTAATTGACATATACGATGCAATTGAGGGGTCTATTCTCTATTGTGTAATGCGTTGTCACTTCAACAAAAATCCACAGAACTTCGTACGTAAAGCGTGTAAAGAGGGGAGCCATTGTGCTTTGAATTTTTGTCCACCAACACTGATTGGCTAAATATTTCACTTATCGTTTTCCATCTCTGATTATTTTTTATATATTTATAAGTCATCTCTGATTATTTTCCTGGACCCATTTTGTCGATTTGTGCATGTCAAGTCATGTCAAGTCAGCTTTGTACAATTTCTAAGAAACCACTGCTTTCTATCTTTCTTTCTAAACAACAAATCAATATCTACATCCAATTTGGAGATTTTTTTTTATACCTCATTTCTCATTCTGAATATTTACATCCTATTTGGAGCTAGCCCAGATACGTGTTTTGACTTGTAAGTTGCAGGTTTTGGATACGGATATGAATTCTTCTTCTTCTTCTGTTCCTTTTTCTGCTCCTCTTCAAGAAAAGTACGATGTGTTTCTTAGTTTCAGAGGTGAAGACACACGCGATACTTTTACCAGCCATCTTCACAAGGATTTACTTCGGAAGAACATTGACACCTACATAGATCGCAGGCTCGAGAGAGGAGATGAAATTGCTCCTGCCCTTCTAAAAGCAATCGAGAGATCGAAAATTGCACTAGTCATTTTCTCAAAAGACTATGCTTCTTCCGCATGGTGTTTGAAAGAACTTGTGCATATACTTGGATGCAAGAAAAGCCATGGACAGATTGTTATACCCATTTTTTATCGCATAGATCCATCACATGTACGAAAACAGCAGGGAACTTGTGCACTTGAAGATCGTCCACTTAAGCGCAGCAGTAGGGATGAGGATGAGGTGGCCAACTGGAGGGCTGCTTTGGAGGAAGCAGCCAATATGTCTGGGTTTCATTATTCCAGCAAAACAGGGTAACTAACTCTCTAATTTGTATCAATTTCTACTTTTTATTATTTCATTCATACTGTACTCATACTATTGTTTGTCTTTCGTAACGATATTTGCCAGGAGGACAGAGGCCGATTTTGTTGAGGAAGTTGTCCAAGATGTTTTGACCAAATTGAATCGGGAATCGTCAAGTGATTTGAGGGGCCTGTTTGGAATTCAAAGGAAAATTGACAAAATTGAGTCGTTATTATGCTTGGATTCACCAGGTGTTTGCTGTGTAGGTATTTGGGGCATGGGTGGTATTGGCAAGACTACCCTTGCTGATGCTGTATTTCACAGGCAGTGGCAGTCCTCAAAATTTGAAGCTGCTTGTTTTCTCGCAAATGTCAGGGAGAAATCCGAAAAAACGGATGGACTAAATGAGTTGCGAAATACACTTGTTCGTGAATTATTGAAGGATAAAGATGTAAATATCAACACTCCGTCTGTTCCACCTCATATTCAAGATAGGCTCAGGCGTACAAAGGCGTTCATTGTTCTTGATGACGTGAATGCTCGAGAACACCTAGAAGTTCTTGTTGGTGATGATGATCGGTTTTGCCAAGGAAGTCGAATCATGGTAACTGCTAGAGATAAAGGCCTGCTTGAGCAAAAAATTGACCTTGAAAAGATATACAATGTTGAGGGATTAGGTTCTGATGAAGCTCTTGAGCTCTTTCACTCGCATGCTTTTGGAAATAAGTCCCCAACAACAGATTACACTGAGTTGTCAAGAGAGGTGGTGGATTATATTAAGGGCATTCCATTAGCTCTTAAAGTTATGGGGTCCTCATTCCGTCGTTGCAAGAGCAAACAAGAGTGGGAAGTTCAATGGAAAAAAGTGAAACGAGTTCCAATCGGAGAAATTCAGAAAGTGTTGAGAGTAAGTTACGATGGATTAGACGACAATGAGAAGGAGATATTTCTTGATGTAGCATGTTTTCATAAAGGCTATTTGAGGAAAAGTGTAGAAAAAATGTTAGATGGTTGTGATTTCTTTGGGGAAGCGGGAATCAATGACCTTATTGATAGGTCTCTCATATCAATTTCACAAGATATGGTGTTAAAAAAAGCGAAAGAGGAATACTCAGGACGGATAGTAGAGATGCAGTCAGTAGAACGGATAGGGATGCATGATTTGGTGCAGGAAATGGGTAGGGCAATTGCTCAAAAACAAGGCAGTAGGTTGTTTAATGCAGATGATGTCTATAAAGCGTTGACAAATAACCAGGTACGTAGTAATATTCACATTTACAATAAACAAGTCAGATTATTCCTACAAATGTAATTTTGATTAAACTTTTTTTTGTATATTATATTCACATTTATATTTACTCTTGATTGTCAGAGAGATGGACATGTTCAAGCCATATCCTTTGACTTGAATATGATTGGAAAGCCACACTTGAAAGATGCGAACTTCAAAAAGATGTATCAACTCAGATGGCTACGTGTTAGTTATCCATATCTTTTGAGTGGTTCTCTTCATCTTCCCAATTCTCTTAGATATCTTTACTGGCAGGGATATCCTTTAGAATCTTTGCCATCAAAATTTTCTGCTCAAAATCTTCTTGTCCTTGATACGCCGTACAGTGAATTTGGGGTGCCACTGTGGAATGAAGACCAGGTATATTATATATGTTTATTTTAGTTCTTGTATAAGATGTGGCCTAGAAAGTAATAATCTACAAGCTAATAAGTTATTAATTCTGTTTAATTTGTTACAGAGTCCAGTGAATTTAAAACGTATCAATCTTTTTTGGTCCAAACGTCTAACTGAAGTCCCAAATCTCTCTCGGAGTCTAAATATTGAGCATATAAATCTGCGAGGCTGTGAAAGTTTGGTTGAAATTCCTTCGTATTTTCAACATCTTGGCAAGCTTACTTATCTTCGCCTTGGGCTGTGCGCAAATCTCAAAAATCTTCCCGAGATGCCATGCAATCTTGAATTCTTAGATTTGTCTAGGACAGCAATAGAGGAATTGCCTTCATCAGTTTGGTCTCACGAAAAAATATCTCGCTTAGATATTAAATATTGTAAACACCTTAAGAGTCTTCCAAGCAACACTTGTAAACTGAAACTCTCGAGTTCTTTTAGTCTAGAGGGCTGCGTATCTCTTTGCGAGTTTTGGGAGCTTCCCAGGGGTACAACAGTGCTAGAGTTGAGTAGTACAACAATAAAAGAATTGAGGAATGAATCAATAGAGTCTGTTATTGGTCTCACTGCAATTAACCTGAACGATTGCGAAAGCCTTGTGAGTCTCCCAACGAACATTTGGAAGTTGAAATCTCTGGAGAGTCTTGATCTCATTCGTTGCTCCAAATTTCAATTCTTCCCAGAAATCTCAGAGGCTATGGAACATCTGGAGTTTCTAAATTTATCAGGTACAATGGTTAAAGAGGTACCCAAATCAATTGGAAATCTAGTTGCGCTTCGAAAATTACACATGGTTGAGTGCAGTATACAAGAAATCCCTGATGACCTTTTTAGCTTAACCTCATTACAAGAGTTAGATCTAAGTTTGACCGAAATTAAGAGCATACCTGCAAGCATCAAACAAGCTGCTCAGCTGTCTCACCTGTGCCTCAATGGTTGCAAGAGCCTTGAATCTTTACCAGAGCTCCCCCCATTATTGCAATGTCTTGAAGCAAAAGATTGCGTGTCACTGAGGACAGTGTCAAGTTCAAGCACTGCACTCGCACAAGGTTGGGAAAAATATATATTTTCTCAAGGGCTTCATGAGAAACATATATTTTCTGATTGCAGAAAGTTGGATGAGAATGCACGAAGCAACATATTCGGTGATGCACAACTCAGAATTATGCGAATGGCAACTGCGTCGTCGAAGTTTAAAGAAGACAAAATTGAACAACCATCATATGATTCGGATGATAGCTATGATGATTTTGAAGAGGTCTCTCTCTCTCTCTCTCTCTCTCTCTCTCTCTCTCTCTCTCACTTCTGTTGAAGAAGTT
Organism: Prunus persica; assembly: GCF_000346465.2. Classification (NCBI taxonomy): domain Eukaryota; kingdom Viridiplantae; phylum Streptophyta; class Magnoliopsida; order Rosales; family Rosaceae; genus Prunus; species Prunus persica. The sequence goes on from NC_034016.1 coordinate 17,854,329, forward strand.
GCTCTTTGTTTTTCACGAGTTTAATAACTATGATCTCCATATCCATGCTACAGGGATTTTTACGCAAGAGATCTTTCGTTGCCATTAGATGTTCAGGGAGTGAAATTCCAAATTGGTTCAGCCATAAAAGTGAGGGATGTTCAATAAAGATTGAGCTTCCTCGTGATTGGTTTAGCACAGATTTCTTGGGTTTCGCTCTATCTCTTGTTGTTGACTTTGCTCCATGGGGTATGCAGCTTTTATGCAAGTTCAACTTCAAAACTAGTAATGGTGAAAGCCATGAAGTCAACCATCCTTTGTCTAGTCTGCACCCGAAAAATTTCATTACAAGGGAGTTATTTTCTTGTGATGAGGTGTTTGTGTGGTGGCATGATAATTTCTTTGAAGAAGTTGTAGAGGGAGCTCAAAGCCCCACTGCGTTTTACAAACTTGTTACTGAGGTCAATGTGGACTTCACCGTATGGACTTCACCGTTGAAAAAGTGTGGGATATGTCTGTTGTATGGCAAAGATGCTGAGATGATAAAGCAGAGGGCTTTGTAGATCAAGCCGATATCCCTAAATTCATAATTTCAGTTTATTTGAGCTGTTTGCAAGACTTGTGGCTGAGGATGCTTTTTGAGTTTCTTAGGCTTAGGGATGTCTTTCTTGTTTTAACCCTTCGTCCTCTCCATCGCCAAGCTTTTTGTCTGAGGATGCTTTTGAGTTTAGTTTCTCACGGTCATGCCCCATGTAATTTTCTTCATTGAATTCAAGTATTAAATTGTTAAAAGTTAACAGTATTAAATTTTGCATCAATTGGATTTCTGCTTCAACTTGGAATGGCTTCATTCTTAATCATAAAAGGGAAATTGGCACCTTTCTTCAGTTTGCATTTCTTAAATGAAATACGTTTTTCTATCAACGTCACCATAAAGCAATTGCTAAAGATTAAAATTTTTGAGAGATGAAGAAAGCAGGGCCATCGTTGGGCTCAATGCCTATCATAGAACACGTACTTTAAAGGTACAAAAGAAGAGCAAGGATTATATAAACATTCTTTCGACCCAAAAAAAAAAAATTTCATATAAACATTCCTGCCTTACGGCAAGAATCATCAGAGAAAATGTTTTAAAAAAAAAAAAATAGAGCAAAAGATGTTCCAGTAGCTTCATTTACAAGTTTCAAAATCTGAATATTGACTAAATTACGACTCCGTTCTGTTACTCCAATGCTGATGCTGCTGCTACAGAGGCCTTCTATGTACATTGTGCGCCCTTGTTATTACCACCCTTCAGTGTAACAAAATCAATCTTGTGCGCACAAGTAACCTATCAAAACAAACCAGCAAAGAATTTTGGTGATGAATTTGTTTGGACAAATCAGCTAACTCGCGGAGGTGGAGATCCAGTCTAGTCTTCTCCTAATTAATTCAGTCTAGTCTGAAAAGAACTCTTCAAGTTCTGGTTCGTCAGGTTTAAGTAAAAGACCTGGATCTGAAACTCTTACACTAGGCAGCACTTTACCCTGAGAACGATTTATGTTCATTTCCGTATAATCAATCTCAGACCAATCCTGCTCATCCTCAGTTATTTGCTCGTCTGTCACGTAACCACTGTCCTTTTTCATGTCATCCTCCTTATGTATGTTCTGGCTGTCATAACTTTCATTTTGAGGAATTGGAACTTCATTGGACCTTGTGCTAGATGCTCTACATATGCAGGCTGCTGGGTTTTCATGGAACTCACCCCTGCCAGGCTTTATCTCATTTGGCTCTCCCATGAATCCAATTTGACTAGTTCGAAGCTTGGAGGCAAATTCTTCCCAAGTCATGTTATTACGATTCATGAACAACGGAGACAGTTTTTTAGCATTTGGACGGATTGTTGGTTTATGACCAAAGTATCTCCTGCATCAGTAAGCAAACTAGTTATAAACCAAAACATGATCAAATCAAACCCTTCCACCAGAAGACAGAAATGTATCCTTGAACTCAAGTTTTAATACCTTCGACCAGCTAACATTCTAGCCATATTGCCGTTGTTGTTGGTGATGAAAACATCACTTTCATCACAAACAATAAAGTCAAGTGCAGCCATTCGAGAAGAGAAGGATGAAAATGGTGTCAACTCCTCTTTACTTGCTATAGTCTCTTTTGAGTGGAAGTTTGGGAAAAGTTTCTTCAGTGGTGCCAACGTCTCTTCACCTCCGTATACTTCACCTGATGCCACATACAAGTGAATATCACTTCCAAAACCCAGTGCTCTAAGCATAAGGCCAACTTCCTCTGGAGTTAGCGGGCATCTGCCATGTCTTCGTACCTTGTCAGGGTTGCTTGCCTGCATGCAATATAACCCCAAAAATCAAATGTAGTTATAATGCAGATATACAAATTATATAAAACAGGTCGCTATTGAATGACATCATTCAAGGCATCAGTGAAGCCTTACATGTAAAGTTTTCCACCTTTTCCGAATTTTCCCAAGTTCTTTCCTTTCTTTTTCTCCTCCACCAAAATCACATCCAGAAAATGCCAGCATATCAGGCTCAAACCTATAGCATGGTCTACCAATATCAGAAACTTTTTCCTATGCACTCCAAAAGAATTTGGAAAACTCTAGCACAAAACCTATTCCACCTATCAAAACAAACTAAATAGAGGCTTTTGTGCTGTACAACCCACCCGTACATATAGCATGCTAAAGAAAACAAAATTCAATCATTTTTCAAGACAAAACAAACATTAACTCTACAAAGAAATTATCTGCACAAGCAAGTATTCTGTCGAAGGCATAACTTGCTCACAGTACATTAGCATGTACAATAGGAAAAAAAATACTTAAGCAGCTAAATTTTTTTTGCAATTTACCTCAAATGCAGGGCAATGAAATGCTTGCTTTTCATCCTCATTCTATCAACCAACTTTTTCCCCATTTCATTAATAAGGTCAGTAAACTTCAAGGCATGATAATTTGCTCTACACCTAAGCTTTTGTAAATTTGAATCCAACTTATTTGAAAGCCTGTAATCAAACTTTGTGAGCTGAACAGCCTGCACATTAGAAAGCATAATAAACAACTGTAAATTCTATATAACCTGAAAAGGCACTCATTCAAGCACCAGAAGTTTTTCTTCCTCGGTTATATGCACCAGCATATGATGATTAACGAATTCTTTACAAAAATGTGGTAGGTTCTCCTGAAAGACACTTACATGCTTTTTATTAAGAACAGGCACTAAACGATTCTGGTAGCATTTTGCATTGCACTTCCTTGGGACACGCATGGTATATGGACTCATTGGTTTTCCGGCCTTTGTTGGAAGCTGTTTAATGATTTCAACATCTTTTGATAGAGATGATATAAACCAGTCTACATCAAAGATTTCATCAAAGTTGCTGCACCAAATACCCAAATAACAATATTAATCCACTGACTGTTTTGCTTACATTTAACTTGACAGTAGTTTTTTATCTGTGATATGGTGAAACTGACCTGGAATCCTTCCAAAATGATTTCTGGTCCAGCTTGGGAACAACAAGGGTAGCATTCAAGATATAAGCTGCAACAACAGCATCAGTTATCTGTAACAGAATCAGGAAAGGAAGCATCAGATGCTGATTCAGCAGCAAAAACATGCAAGATTACAAACCAGTCTTGTCACTCAGGGAATGAAAAAGTTACAAAGTACAATCAACTAGTCCTATACAAGAGCTACTTATAACAATCCAAAATTAGACTAAGAAAGAAGCAAAACAAACCACAATGTTCTTTGAACTAAATTTCTTTTAAGCCTTTACATGAACAAATTAGACCAATAAGTTAGCCTTAAATGGAAGAAAACTAAGATGGGATTTGATTGGATTACTATGCAGCTCCAGCTCAATCAAAAAACTAACCCCTGTTCTTTGTTGGTTTAAGCCTCCACTAGTAGCAATCAACAAGTAGCGATTCGAATGTGTTTTCACATCAGCAGCTGCAACATTGAAGACATTGGTTTTGTAAATCGAAAGCCTCAGATAAGTTAAGAGCCTAATAATCAAAATTAAAGTCTCCTATAAATTCATCACAGATCATAGAATCGATTCAATTACGACGTCATGACTCATGAAATTAACAAAACAAGACTTCAATCAATGCTGCTATGCATATTCCAGATTAAGAAGAATTATCAAGTTTTAATTGAATCTCAGTCTGAATATCAAATTTAAAAAAATATGGGTTGAGAAATTATCAAGTTAAGAGAAACTAGAAAGCTTCTTCATTAGATAGAAAGAAAGAAAGAAAGGAAAAAGAGCAGAAATGAAATAAGTAATATCTAATATACTTTACTTGCAAAGTTATCGGCGGCATTGCTGCAACAGTGGAACATATCCGATTTCCTTGTGCTCCATAAATCTCGACCTGAGCTCCCTCCACTCTCCTAAAAATAACAAAATCAAAACGAAAATAAATTAAATTGAATTCTACACAAATCAACATCTTTTATTGGAGCTCCATTAAATTAAATATCGTACCGGAACACGAAACGTGGCCGTTTCATCCGAGTTCGACCGGGCCTCAACGACGCCATTGTCATCCTGAGCTCAAAAACCACAAGAAATTGTCCCTAAAATGTAAAATCATTACAAACCGTGAAAACCGGAATGAGAGGTCATCAAGAGCGTGCTTGCGTACCGAGGAATGGTAGTGACGCAAGAGCGAGAGGTGATCGTGGTGATGCAGAACCGGAGACGGAGCGAGGAGAGAGAAGGCGGCGAGGAGGAGTAGGAGGCAACCAGAGACGGCGGAGACGAGGGGGAACACGTGGTGGCGGAGACGGCGGAGGTGTCGCCGGAGAACGGCGGTTCTGAAAACGACGCCGCTGAGGGGGGTGACGTTGATGACGCTGTTCATGTTGATGCTGCTGTGGCCGTTGCTTACGTCTCTCTTCTTCTTCTTCATTGCTGGTGTTGTTGTTGCAGAGCAAGAGAAGAAACGAAGTCGTTGTATTTGAAGCTGGAGGAGGAGAAGAACATCAGGTGATTATTGTGTGAGAAGAGAAGAGTCTCGCTGTGGCGACGAGTGATGCTTCGACGACGGCGTTTTGAGCCTCCTCGTCATGTACACTTTCCCCCGCAAGAAAACAAACAATCTTCACCAAAAAGGCCCTCCCCTAAAACCCATCGCGCGCGCGTAATTGTTAATGGGTTTCGTTTGGGTGTGTTCTGCTCGGAGAGTATTAATGTCCGAATGGTGATGATGATGTGTTTGATGTGTAGTGTGGGATGAGTTAAACGATTCCTAAAACTTTGGTACGAGCGCCATACACATAAAGTCCAACAATCTTTATTTATTTCCGGCAAGATCTTTGTTTCTCCGTCACTCCTCACGTGCAACTCACGTGCTCAATGACCTTTTCTCTCTTTATTTTATTTTATTTCCTCCGACGACAAATGGACTCCAAAGGCCAGCACAAGCGCGTGCCTCAGCCGTTCCATCACTGAATGCCGGCCTTTCCGTCGCAGCAGGAGCGATTGATTCTTTCGCGTGCCTCTGCGCGCGTGATGCTGCTCTTGTAGCCCCTCTAATTGTCGTTTAGGACTTGTTAATAACGATTACGATGTGATTTAAGTGCGTGCTTATTGTCGTTTAGTGCGTTTGACGTTTCAAAAACCTGGTGGTTTAACGAAACGGATCAGCAGCATGGTCATTGGTCAAACCATAATTATCTTTAAAAGATTTGACCAAACTTATAATAATAAGAAAAGTTGGGTATAAATGTTTGGGCCTAAATTTGGCACGCCAAAAGACAGGCCCATGGTGAAATTACCTGCCCAGCCCAAAAATTTGAGGGTAACAAAATTAGGATCCAGACAGGTTGGGCTTCAGGCCAGGATGTCAAAAACAAAAAAACCAGGCCCAAGAAAGACCAACGTGGAAACTATCACTTGGGCTTCAAGAATCAGTCCATAAATTTTGTTGGGTTCAAACTCAAGGGAATTAAAAAACACACCCACGTGACTGCCTCAGCTTTGAAAAGTCAGCAATTCCAACTAAGTTAAAAATATGAGAGAGACATCTCTGAAACACTGCTAGCAGAAGATCAAAAACTCATCTGTGATCGGAGATTTTGCTCCAAAAAGCAAATACACCATCTTCCAAAGAATTCACAGGTCACGCTTTCTAAATTAGAACGGGAAACAGGGAGCTGTTCAGAAAATACAAAAGAAAAACCAACCGCCATAAAAAGCCCACACAGACGGTGGCGTTGATTAAAATAGAAAGCTGCTACCCAGGAAACCAGGGAAGGGACTGATTTAGAAGGTGACTACTGAGAGCTATCTACCATGATTGATAAAAATCCCTTTTACTTTACATTATAGAAGATCTTTTTACTACCCATTATTTTAAATTAAAACCACCTCCCCAAGAGGGTCTCTTATAAAAACAGAAGTAGGCAAGGAAGACAAGGACAACACATTTTTTCATCAATCAATCAAAAATAACAACAAGAAAACAACCAAAAGCTCACTTGGGTTCCAAGAGAAACCAGCTTTAGATCACAATTCCAAAGTTCAGACTTAGAAAATAAGTCTTCTAAAATGATATCTCTCTCGTTACAAATTTGGTTCAGCAAAAGCCAAAGCAAGCAGAGTTTGAGTTTTCACAAACGTGGAGACCTCAGCAAACTTATGAAGAATCCTGCTCAAGCAGAACAACGCTCGTAGTGCAATCCCTAGCCTACCAAACCTTCGAGAATAGCCACTTCTGCCCCTTCAAACTGAAGAAGCAGCAGTTCTGCCCACTCAAAAGCCTCACGAAGCATGAAGTAAACATAAAGCTCTGCCAAAATCGAACTTTGGTATCGATTTATAGCTCAGCCTAGCATCTGAAGTCACGAAGCAGTACGGACCGGCCCAGGTGCGTCCAGTCCAGCCCAAGCTAGAGTCTTCCATTCAAGCAGAAACGGAGTTCCGGCCGCCTTTTAACCTTCCTAGCGTCGATATGCATATTTATTGTTTTGTAAAAGGCAGTTCTGCCTAAAACAGCCCAACTTCTATCGAATATTTTTGGCCAGAACAGCCATTTGATACTGAGATAAATTATGAAAGTCTTTACCAGTCTTAGGCAAGAAAAGAACTTACTTGGGAGATATTCCTCACCCAAATTCACAATCATTTGTTTTAGAAGTTAGTAACTTGGGGCGCAAGTTATCCACTCTAAAAGAAGTCTGCTAGGATTTACATTTCTAGCAGTGACACGCTCACACACCAAAGAAAGCTGACTTGTCGACCAACCAATGGTCTCCAAGCCAGTGGGGAACTTCGCCCTTCCATCTCAGGAATAAACACGAAAACGGGTGAACAATAAATTTAGAGAAAAACAAAGTCTAGAGCTCTGTGTTTTGTGGATTATTTTGTGTGTGCCAAATTGGGTTTTATATGATAAGGACACAGATTAGGGTGTGAACACAATTTTTTTTTCTTAATTAGTTGTTAATTAGGTAAAAATAAAGATAATTGTTAGTTAATGGGGTTAGTTGAACGATAATTTAATTAAAATTATTGGGGGATGCATGATGTACCTAACGCTTGGCTAGGGTAGGTTGTACTTGGTGATTAAGACATTGAAGGAAGGAGGAGAAAATGAGAAAATGTCAAGAGGCAGAGATGGTGATTAATTAACCACATGGGTGACTGAAAAGGAAAGAAAGATGATTAGGGAGGGACCATTTTGTCAGCATTTTAAATTACATAACAAATAATAGAGATTTGACAGTTTGTTGGGGCTGTTGGAGATCTAGAAGCCTATCCATGCAAAAGCTCTTTTGAACCTATGGGAAGGAGGGTTTTGCTTGTGTCAATCTCCTACTCATAATCGTGAGAAATTTAATCGTTGATGTAACGTTAGTTTATATAGAAGATTGATCGTAATATATGTCAAGATAATAATTCTCTTAATTTAGAAATAACATGTTAGAAAAATTTCACTAGTTGAGATGGTTAATGCCACAAATGAACAAAACATGAGTCATTTTCTTATATGAATATATTGTCAGAAATTTAAGGTGAGCGCAATCATAGCGTTATCGTGGCAATGATGCTTTGAATTAAAATAGGCCATGGATATTGCACTATTTGGGATGTCAAAGAAGGGTCGTTTTGTTTTGTAAGTAACACGATTAGACTCCAAAAAGCCTCATTTCAAAGAAAAATAGGTTTCTTTTAACATATACTCACCACAAACAATTTTAGAATTAGACTCCATAAGCTCAACTTTATCTCCCTCAACAACAAAAATTACGCTTATAAAGTTTGAATTGGTCTTTTGTCTTCATATACATGTATGAGTAAAACTTTTATAAAGTGAATGTGTTGTGCTTGCCTCTTACATAAAGAGTGTGAGACTCACAAATTCCTAAAGATGATTCCATATGCCTATAATTGTGAAGACGGGCACATTAGTTTGGTTTCACACCTTTTTCGTTTTCGTGTAGGTATTGTTTATCTTGATCAGATTACATGCTTTAAGATTTGGCTATTTGATTTTTAACGTTGTTTGGGTGTATTCATAGATGGAGTTTGAAATTTCTTCTACCTATGTCCCTAAATGCACTGATAAATGCTCTTAATCACTTGATCTACAATCCTTTTATTACGCGGGATATTGCTTTTTTTTTTTTTTACATCGATATTTTAAACTACTCTAGAATATAAGGAGACGAACACACTGCTCTAGTTCAAACGTTCAGTATTTAATTGTATTAGTTAGTTATGCTAAAGCTTGCTTGCGTTTGCAAGCTTAGAATAAAAAGATAGTCGTGAATGTGAATGATATGTTTTTGTCACATTCAATTGTTTTGTAGCCTAAAATGCATTCTCAGCCGAAAGCGCCATCTTATATTGTCAAGCAAGTTGCGCACTACCATGTGAATTATTCAACTCTACCCTGTATTGTGTAATGCTTCACGTGATACTGATACCACCCCAATCCCGACGACAAATGTAAAATGTTAGTGAAGCTAGTCAATAAAATATATATAAAGAAAAAATTAGCGTATAAAATACAATAGAATAACAGAGGAGTTCGGGTTTAGGAGAAAAACTAAGTTGCAATGCGTTATTTCCGATCAATAATGTTATAGTACATAAAAGTGTTATCATGCGTGTCATAACGTTATTGATCAGAAATAACAAAATAATGCTATTTCCGTTTTATAGAAGTCTTTCTCCAAATTTGAGATGCTTGGTTATAGAGTGAGTACGGTCCAATTAGATTGGTTTTACTCTTAAATTTTTGCCAAATCGATTACAAATGAACGATTTGATTTCAGCTTAAATTTTTTTATAAAAAAAATCATTGAAGAAAGAAACCAACTCTTTTTTTTTTTGGTCGTTTGGGCTGTATGGGCCTAGGACCAATCCTTTTTTCCTTTTGCATATTTTCAACTTTGTTGATGACAAAAGAAAAATGCATAACTATTTTTCATTTAGTAGCACATCAAACCATCATAAAATTCAATACCTTATCAAACTTAAAAATTTCAATAACTAATATAATTACAACCTAAAAGTCAATTACTTCAAAGTATATGTCAAAATTCAAAGTATAAATAAGAAGTCGGTCCGATTCGATTTTTGTGGATATATAAAAGCTCAAGACGCAACCGAATTAAACTAGTAATATCATGTTTGATTTTGAATTGTTTGACTTCTTTTTTTGTCAAATAAAATTGGAGATTCAGATTAGAAAATTTAATCGGTTTGGCTGAATTGATGCCCATCCCTACTTAGCTGGTTCATCTTCTTCAATCTCATCGCAACCACATTTAAGGCTCCAACATAACGTTATTAGGCTAAATAACTTGGGCTTAGACCACCACAATTGACATGCAATATTCATACACACACCTGCTGTCTAAGTTCTTTGGAAATTCAAAGACCGTGTCAAAAAAGTTGGTCATCTGCCAAGTTGGTGATGATAAGTTTAACACGTCAAAATGTGTGGCTAGGGCAAATAATTTGATGGTTTGATTGGTTCTTCTTTGCGGTCAAATTAATTGAAGGCATTGGGGATGCAGTTTACAAAACTATCCATCCATATCCAAACTGTTAAGCATTGCAATCCTACAATGGTTTAGGCGACCACCAATCTCTTAGGCACAAGGGCTGGTGACTGGTCCAAGGTCACTCTGCATATCAATCTCAACTTTCATAGACCACCATTAGTCAATGGAAGAAGCTGCCGTCTCTCTTTCTTAATTTGGTCCCCCAACAAAAAAACACTCTGATGAGCAGAGCTTAGATTGGGGACATTGGCATTAAGACATTTTGCTTTTTATTTTTGTTATTTTGTCTAAGTATTTTAACATTGCATAACAAAAAAAGTATTGTTTTGGATTCAATTGAGTTTTTTTGATTTTTTTCAATTTTTTGTTATGTTAGAATGTATAGAATTGAAAAATTGGAGAATAAATGAAAATAATTTCATACACTAAGAATCAATTAGAACATGACACAACGGGCGAATTGAGCGGTTTTTTTCCCCTCTAATTGAGCTCCAATAAGTATTTTGTATAAAACTTATAGTTGTTGGGGTGCTTAAGCTAATTCGCTGAGAATTAAAGAATGCAAAATGAAGCAATTTGCTTCGACGATGAAAATACCAAAAAAGGATTAGACTGATTAAATTAAACACAAATGGACAAAAATTAAAAAAATAAGTGATTTTTCTGACAGAAAAAAAAAAAGAGAGAGAGAAGTGAATTTATTTTGGTGAATTAGGATTTCCAGAAGTTAAAATGCCGCTGCTTGGGATTGCGTGAGGGCTCCTGCGTCCATAAAAAATTAACCACGTCAACAACCAAAATAAAAAAAAATAAAAAAAAAATAAAAAACGAACAAACACACAATCGAAAAACGAAACCAACCGAAGCGAATCTCAGAAGTAGTAGAAGAAGAAGAAAGTGAGGAGCTGAGAAAGCATGAGCAGCCCCGGGAAGCTCAACTCCTCAAGCTCCGAATTGGACCTGGATCGCCCCAACATCGAAGATTATCTCCCTTCCGGAGCCTCCATTCAACAAGAACCACACGGCAAGCTTCGCCTGTAAAATCTCTCTTTCTTCTCTTCTATTTCCTTTGTGCTCTGTCTGTTTGGTTCTCCAGAAACCGTGGGAAAATGAGCAAGAATTTCATCAACTTATATACTTTCGCAGGCGTGATTTGCTCGACATATCGCCTACCCTTACCGAGGCTGCTGGAGCCATTATCGATGTAAGTGCTCGTTCTGATTCATTTCTTTACTCATTGTATTGAAGATTCAATCATTTTAAGCTCTGATTCTATGGGGATAAAGTAAATGATTGTGTGTTTTAGCTAGAAGCTAGCTAGCTGAGTAATTAATGGGCTCTAGATTGCATTGATTTGGCCAATTTTTGTAAAGATGAAAATTTTATCGAATTTTAGTTCATGATTATGTTAATTCCTATGATGATCGTGAATGGAAATGAACAGGACTCATTCACACGGTGCTTTAAGTCGAATCCTCCAGAGCCATGGAACTGGAATGTGTATTTGTTCCCTTTGTGGTGTTTTGGAGTGGTGGTTCGCTACTTCATTCTATTTCCTGCGAGGTTAAAATTTTCAATCTTCTGTCGACAAATTCAAATGTTTCATGCATTCTTGCCATTGCACAATAGCTTTACATGAGTTTACCGGAATTACTCTGACTGATTCTGGATGGGTGTGCTTCCATGGTTATGGGATCTTATATTATTGTTTGTTTAGTCGCTTAATGCAGCTCCATCAATTGTGCAGGGTTCTAGTATTGACTATCGGATGGATAATTTTCCTTTCATCCTTCATTCCAGTGCACTTCCTGCTGAAAGGCCATGATAAATTGAGAAAAAATTTAGAGGTGCAGATTCTTATCTATTACTTATTTCCTTTAACTGATTTCTTCCCAAAATATGTGATTCCGTTTTTGTCAATCAGCATTGCATTTTTCACTATCTTCTGATAGTGAGGTTGGGTATTTTTACCTGCTATATATAGGTATCAGGTGAATTGATGTTGTATTGCATAATCTTCAAAAATTGCTCTAGTCATATAGGTCTACACATTGAATCTGTTTAAGCACTCTGAAATTAGTAGAAATGTGTTTTTGCAAAGAACTTTCTTCTTCGTTCTCACTGGTTAGAACAATGATTTATGGCAAGGCTCATGAAAAATTATCTAGAGTGACCCAACAGGGCACAAATGACTGAAAAATTTATGAGTAAACCATCCTTACATGAAAAATGAAGCAATGATTTACATGACTAGTGACTCAATCATCTGTAATGACCCTCCATGCTTATTACGCTATGATGTTTGTTTTCTTTTTAGAGGTGTTTGGTGGAGTTGATTTGTAGCTTCTTTGTTGCCTCTTGGACTGGGGTTGTAAAGTACCATGGGCCACGACCTAGCATGAGGCCTAAGCAGGTACTGTTTAACTCTAAATTTCCTTTTTAAGATGTCATAAAATATTTATGTATCATTTTATACAATCAATATTCATTTTTAGGATGCCTTTCTTGAGCTTTTCTTTCATGGTTTGAGCAGGTTTTTGTGGCCAATCACACTTCCATGATTGATTTCATCATCTTAGAGCAAATGACTGCATTTGCTGTAATTATGCAAAAGCATCCTGGATGGGTTGGTAAGTGTCAATGTTGCTAAACATTTTCTTAATTAATTATTAAAATTATATAATTTGAAAAAACTATCAGAATTGGAGTATTATAGCATTATCATAAATTATTGCTTATATATGTATTGGAAGTGTGGCTGCCAAAAGTTCAAAACATTCCAAGGACACTTGAGTTATGCGTATCCATGAAATTCAACAATTAACACGCGTGATTCATTTTTGAAAATGCTAGGTTAAATTTGTCCACTTTATGTAGTGTTTCTACAGTAATGATCCATCTTAGATGTGTAGGTTGTTCAGGCCATTGATGGAATTGAAGTTTTCTGGCTTTGCGTGCAAATTTCTTGTTTTCCTGGGTTACAATATGAACGTGATAGTGTTACCGTTTCTTAGTCAAAGAAATGTCCCTTCTGTAGTAGTTTTCTTCTTATGCATTGATCATTGACGTTGTTCAAGTAAAATTCTCTAATTTTGAATTTTGAAAGAGGAGGTTTGGGCTTTTTTGGTTGTCAGCACTTTTCCATTGTTTCTTACCAGAAATAGTGGATTTTGAACAATCTAGAATGGCAAAAACTATGTTTGTTTTTCATTATTATATATACATAAGAAATGGAATCAAATTGAGGATTCTCTTCTTTTATGCTTCTTGTGAAGGATTGTTGCAAAGCACTATTTTGGAGAGTGTAGGATGCATTTGGTTCAATCGTTCAGAGGCAAAGGATCGGGAAATTGTTACAAAGAAGTAAGAACTAATAGAAAGTGCACAGTAGCTTTTTTCTTCTCTTTTTAACCGCACCATTGTCCATGTCATTGTTATACGAACTTGTACAGTTGTTCCTTTTTTCAGATTAAGGGATCATGTGCTGGGGGTTGACAATAACCCTCTCCTTATATTTCCTGAAGGAACATGTGTAAACAATCACTACACAGTTATGTTTAAGAAGGTAACTGTCTTCTAGTTTTAGTTTTGCTCAGTTTTAAATATATATTTTTATATAAATAATATTCATGTTGACTTTAGGACATATATGTACTGAACATGTTTTTATTAAGTTCTTGGTAGTTTTTATTTTCTCTAACTTTCATTTTCTATATGATGTAGGGTGCATTTGAGCTTGGCTGCTCAGTTTGCCCTGTCGCAATCAAGTACAACAAAATTTTCGTTGATGCTTTTTGGAACAGCAAAAAGTAAGGAGTGGATTATGACATACTAATTTAACGTCCACTGAGACTTGTGTATTTGCTTAGAAAATAAGTTCCTTAGTTGAATCACCGCTTGTGTTTTTCACATCACCAAGAAAGTTCTTGTTGACTTTCACCTTCCACTCTGAAAAGAGTAAATATTCTATTCGAAGGCTTAAAATGTTTCTACGATGCTTAAACATAGTCATAATACTTAGATTCCATCCCATGAAACTTGGCCATTGGCTGTGCTTTGGATCCATGATTTTGTAGACACTTACCAACGTTTTGGGGCCTTTGGTCTATTGTGATGTGCAGTTGGTGATGCCAATAATATGTTGTTTTGCAGGCAGTCCTTCACAATGCATCTGCTACAGCTTATGACGTCATGGGCTGTTGTTTGTGATGTGTGGTATTTGGAGCCTCAAAATATTAGGCCTGGGGAGTCCCCCATTGAATTTGCAGAGAGGTTAAAAACATTCTTCTCTGGACTTGTAATCAATAACACCATGCTCCCCCCTGCACGGTTGGTATGGTCTTGTTTATCTCATTCGTTTGAATCCTTTTATGCAGGGTCAGAGATATAATTTCTACGCGAGCAGGACTTAAGAAGGTCCCATGGGATGGTTACCTGAAATACTCTCGCCCAAGCCCAAAGCACAGAGAGCGAAAGTAAATCAAATTTATTTTTCTTCTTGCCCTTTTTTTATTTTTATTTTTTCGGAATTAAAAAAAAAAGGAAAAAAAGATGCTAAAAACACTATTCATCTTCTGAACCCTTTCCTTGTAGCTGTGTACATAAGGCCTAAAAGCTTATACAATGCAGTTCACAATTGCGGGGCTTATTGGTTATTTTCTTTGGCAGGCAACAAAGCTTTGCTGAGTCCATGCTCCGGCGCCTAGAGGAAAAGTGAAATGTGTTTCTTCCGACTCTTTTAGTTAACTTTTTCTTAGCACAGAGTGCATGTTCTACACTCAATTTCCTCTTCATTCGAGTAATTGGTTTAAACCTGAGAGGAAGCTGCGTTTGATATAAGAAGTAAATGAATAACTTACTATCTTCCTACCCAGTTGTTTTCTTGAATACACATGATGTACGAAGCTTGGTTCCTGTGGGGTTTACTCAAAATTTTGTAGGAACTTGAAATAGCTGTGTTATCTTTTGGAAAATTCTTGGTCTAGTTTTGTGTCAAGAGTAATTTGAATACGCTTGTCAACATGAATGTACACTTTACAACTGTGTGGCAAAATCAAGACTCAGGCAATTGAAGGGTTTATAGTGCGGGTACTACACAACTTTGGCGGTACATCAAGGGCTTGTTCTGGGTTTGTTTTAGGGCCTAAAATGAAACTAAACCATGAACCAAGATCCATATGGTCAGGATCAAGCCCCTTTAAAATGAAACCAAATGACTTGTGACATATTTGGGAATGCTATGTAGAAAGCACATAAAAGTGCTTCATGAAAAAACACGTACTGGGACGAGATGCTGCTTCAAAATGTACTAAAATATTGTGTGTATCATCTAGAAGCAATTTAGGTTTTTCTAATCATTCTAAAAGTAATCACAAATAGGCTATTGGTGGTAAACATACTCAGATTTAATTTAAGAAGGTAAAAAAAACAGAAGCAAATAAAATAGGTGACCCAAAGAGGACGGAATTCTTATAAAACAACACACAGGAATCCCTTTCACAAAACGAGAGCCTTGACTTTGCTGAGGATGACCCCAACCCATTCCACTTGGCAAACACTAATCATCCAATTAACATATGAACCCAATTTGCATCTGGGCCAGCACACACCAAAGAAAGAAAACCAATTCAAAAGGGGGAAATTGATAGAGCTCTCAAATCTTTGTTGCACTTTGAGAGTTTACTTAACAATGAAAACCCTAGGAGCCAACCAAAAACAAGTCAAATGCAAGAATTTTCCTTCTTGTTGATTTGTCAGCATAAGCTATCGGCCGTTTCGGATTTGATGTAGATTGACTTCACTTCGTCCTTTCATACAATCATAAGGCCCTTTGAAAACCAGATCCTTTACATGTCTCTCTGTCCGTCTTTGTTTTTTTGGGGCTGACCATCTCTATCATTTGCTCGTTTGGTCGTGCTGGGAAATGTCTTTGGCTTGCATTTTCTTCCCTATGATATTTGCCACAAGTTCTTGCGATATGTAGGTCAACGCAATATTTTATGCATACACACACGTTCTTGCGATATTATTGCGTACATGCCGGGTAATGAGCATTGTTAATATTCATAATCATAGCTTGACAGGTTGGTCCTAAACCCTAATATTCAGTACAATAATGTAAACAAAACAACGCAATGTTGCACCAGAAAAGCACCCCAAGACATGTAGCTCTAATCTTATTTTAACTCTTCTTAAAACTCTAAACCACCTACTCAAAAATTTTCTTTGGGTTTATAAACACAAGCACCGTAAAATCGATGAGTATTTTGTTTATCGACCGCTCAAATATTTGAGTTCTATAAAATTTGAAAGACGGTTTATAGAACGTATCTTTTTATATTGTTAGAGAAGATTCTGAGTTCAAATTTCATAGAGATGTTAGTTAGATTAATCAAAACAGAACATGAGATAGCAAAAAAAATGTTCCATTTCCTAAACATGACCCCACTGCATATAGTATTGCCGACGACAAACAACAGACGAGAACGCAGTTACGCAACCCCATAAAAACTCCAAAGTCCCAAGTCTTTCACTGTCCCCACTCAGTCAACAACGTCTCTTCCTGTTCAGTCCACACAAACCAGCTCAGAAAAAACCTATTGCTTACTTTTCCTTCTCCTCCTCATCGTCTTCTTCTCCTCCATTTAAACCCCAGCCCTCCCCATTAAACCCCTCACCCAACAAAACCCACAAACCAAAACTAATGGCTTTCTCTTTCTCTCTCTCCACACCCACCATACCCACACTCCTCTTCACCCTCTCCCTCCTCCTCTCATTTCTCACCACACCCGCCTCCTCCGCCACCTTCAACTGCTCCGCCACCACCACCTGCCAGTCCCTCATCGACTACGTCCCCGAAAATACCACAACCCTCAACGCCATCAAAACCCTCTTCAACATCTCCCACCTCCGCACCCTTCTCGGAGCCAACAACCTCCCCCTCTCCACCGCCCCGACCCAAAACGTAACCGCCCTCCAAAAGATCCTCATCCCTTTCACGTGCCTCTGCTCCAACGGCACCGGCGTCTCCAACAAGCGCCCGCAGTACATCGTGAAGCCCGGCGACGACCTCGACCACATCGCTACGGTCGTGTTCTCGAGGCTCGTGAAGTACCAGGAAATTGCGGCGGTGAATAATATTCCCGACCCGAGTCTGATTGGAATCGGAAAGAAGTTGTGGATCCCGCTGCCGTGCAGCTGCGACGAGGTGAACGGCGAGAGGGTGGTTCATTATGGACACGTGGTGGAAGCTGGGAGCTCGGTGGAGGCAATCGCGACCAAGTACGGGACGGACCAGGAGACTCTGCTGAGGATCAATGGCATTGCAGATCCCAAGACCCTTCAGGCCAATCAAGTCCTCGATGTTCCTCTCAAAGGTTCTTTTTGACTTTTCACCATTTTTAAAAAGTAATTTGCCTTTTTGGGTTTGGATTAACTAAAAGTTTAATGAGATTTTGAAGTAAGGGTTTATATTTAAAAGAGAAAAAAATGAAAACCCATTTGTATTAATTATAACTAAAACGGACTTACATCACTATCATCCTGGTGCTTAAAAATTGAAATTTTGGATAAGCTTTGAGTTTTTGTCCCCCTCCCCCCACCAATTTAGATGGCTTTGATTATAGGGTAAATATTAAAAAATAATGCCACTTGTTACTCAGGTTGGTATTATCTAAAAATATGTAGGAAGACCGTACACTCTTCAAATGATGCAGAAAGATAGGTAATATTATATTATTCATGTATATATGTTCAAGAATTTCTAGAGCTATTTTAATGGCAATACTGTTTTGCATAACTTTGACTATGCTTGTAAGGAGAGATTGAAAGTTTGTAGACTAGGGAAAAAGATTGACCAAAAGGAAAAAACGCTAATGAAAAGTAGATGGAAAAGTTGGGAGGGAGGACTTTTCATCCCTTTGAATTGTTTGTTAGAGTGGAAATATAAAGAGGAGATAAAGCCAGAGAGATTCTTGTAAGACCATCGTCGGTTGATTAGGC
This sequence comes from Prunus persica, assembly GCF_000346465.2. Lineage (NCBI taxonomy): Eukaryota > Viridiplantae > Streptophyta > Magnoliopsida > Rosales > Rosaceae > Prunus > Prunus persica. The sequence continues at coordinate 17,872,358 of NC_034016.1, forward strand.
GCTACCGTGCTAGTTTAAGTCCGCTTGCGGTGATGATCTCTTGCTTTGATTGAAGCTTCCTTGATCTGTTATTTCAAATGTTTTGCAGTATGCCAATTGTTCTAGTTACAGAATGGCTGATGTTCCCAATTTTGTTTTTGCAGCTTGTTCATCTTCGGTATCGAATAACTCATTAGATGCCCCGTTACTTGTTTCCAACAACACCTACGTCTTCACTGCCAACAATTGCGTGAAATGCCAGTGTAGTCCTGCGAACAATTGGACGTAAGCCGTTTCTCATGAGTTTGTTATGTTTGCTTTCATTTTTCCATTAGAGGATTTTCTCACAATTTATGCAAACTTTCATCTCTAAACAGCTTGCAATGTGAGCCATCCACTGTGAATTCAACTGGATGCCCTGCGATGCAATGCCAAGGTTCGAGTCAGCTATTTCTTGGCAACACCACGACTTCCGGTTGCGATCAAACAACCTGTACCTATGCTGGTTATACTAACAAGACCAATATTCTTACAACCCTGGCAACACAGTCCACTTGTGCAGGTAAGCTCGCTTCACTCTGTTTCATTTTTGAAGTTTTAAAACAGGCCTGTAAACTGTGAAGCTTGTCGACCAGATTCAATGTCGATACAAATTGACAAAGCCTAGATGACCAGAAATAAGCAAAACCTACACATCAGTGACAGACATCACCAACAAATGCATTTATCTAAATTTTGAACTTGCTAACATCTTTTCTTTTGTTGGCAAACAGCTCCTCCTCCTGATAATAATAACAACGCATCAAGGATGGGTTTGCAAGGCTCCAGTTGGAGCTTCCTTTTCGCGGCAATTCACTTGGCGCTTCTTCTTCTTCATGTTCTTCAGTGAGACGCCAGTAACTTTTCATGACGACATCGTCCACTCTTTGCGTGTTCTAAGAGGTTGGGGAAACAGAACTACAATGTAATTCTTCTATACATCTCTTAATGGAACGAGAAAATATCAAATTTATTGACAAAGCACCATCATGCTTTTCAGAGGGTATAGTTTTGTATGTTTTTTAATAAATAAAAAAATGTAAACAACGAAATATATAAAAAAACCGTAGCTTGGCATAAGTTGGTAGATAAAACAAGAAAATTTTATTCAGTCAAATTTCACAGGGTAGAAATTCCCCATATACAAACAGGATTAGGCCTAAACCCTAAGCAATCACATAAAAGAAGAAAATAACAAGATTAATCAACGACCTAATTAGGTATACCATATGAAAGATGCACATTCGCCCCAGGAACAAACCCAGCAGAGTAAAAATCCATTGACATGTCTCTGATCACTTCCTTGGGAGGAGCAGTAAATAAGTAAAAGGGTAATTCTGGTCGAGCAGCAACTTTCTTCAGATGATCAACCAAGCTCTGGATTTTATCCGACGGATGAAAAGTTGCCTCCAATGTGTGATTATCAGGAAACCTAACCCTAATCACAGCCTTGGTCAACCTTGACCTGCACTTTGCCTGCTCTGCCTCCCTCATCTTCTGTGTTTTCAAAAACTTGTCTTCCTTCTTGGTCTTCCGAAGCCGGTAATAATCCTCTGCGGTGAACTCATAAAAGCCATCTGCACCCTCCACAGTAGGGTTGCGCTTGGCTTCTTCGGCCACCGTGTGATGAAGGTTGCCGATGAGCCGCCGTCTTTTGAAAGAGATTGGAGAAGAAACATCAGCCATTGTTAGAGACTTGACACTCAATCCAACAAATTCAACAAGAAAATCAAATACGGAGAGAATTGCAATTCGATGTTGTATATAGAGAGAGCTTAACGGTCGGCAGCATTTACTTTCCTTTTCCCGTTGGTAATAGGAACCAATAAAGTTTATTTATTTATTTGTATTCCTACTCTAAAAACCTTTCCTTCTTTTTATTTTATATTTTTTTTATGAACATTACTTCTTAGTATAAGTATATATTTGCCACAATTTAAAAAAAAAAAAAAAAAAAACCTAGGTTTGGAAAAAAAATAGCTTCTTTGTTCTTATGGTCACCAACACTGTCTTCACAATTTGGTTCAATTTTTACTAAGCTTTTTATCATTTCAATTTTGTCAATTTTAACATTAAAGACAAATTCTTGTGTTTCGTCAATTGAATGGAACAAGCATTAAAATTTGTGTAGTTTGTTTCGATTTTTATTAACATAATTTGATTCGATATCCGCTACATTTTTATATACATACCACTTAAATATTGTTACATTTACGCGACATGTTGTTCAATTTTCACTCAATTACAAGAGCAAAATCTGTCAACCAAAAAAAATTACAAGAGCAAAATCATTAAAATTAACACTGCACAATTTACTCTTGCAATTTATCCGATTTTATTTTTTTAAAACTGTCATAATCTAACCATGTGAAAGTTATGTTACACATAAACCAAAAAATAGAAAAGAGGTAGGTAGGTTACACGTGGAGTGGTAGTTACGTGGTGAGGCTAGACAGTGACGTGGCATGTGCTTGAATTAAACTCTGAAGAGCAATGATTTATAAGAAAGACCTCGTCGGTCTGGACTTGCATTATTTGCAGTACGAAGGTTTTGTAAACCCAACCGCAGACCACTTGGGCCTCTTTCAAGTTTAAACCACTCTCTCTCGCCGGACAGGGAGGACCGTTGGGCGCCATCTCTCAATCCTCAACCAACCTTGTTTTCCTCCTCTTCTTCTCTCTCCACAACCCTAAAAATCTCACTCTGTCACTCATTCACAGTCACTCTATACAAAGGTAACTCCTTTATCTTATCCCCTTCTTTACTTTTCGGTTTTTTTGTTCTTGGTTCCTTTACAAATTTTCCCGGGAATCAAACAGATTGTTCTGCCCACTCCTTTTTCATTTTCCCAATTGCTGCCGTCGCTTTATTCTGTGTAATTGCGTGGTATGTACGCATTTATTCCAATGCTTTGCAGTTATATGCTCTGTTTTCAAATGTGCTTCAATTTCTTTTCCCGAAACAGAGTTTTGGTTTTCACGGATATGAATTATGTATAGTATTCAGTGTTTGGCTGTCTAAAGTTGGTTCTTTTTCTTGGTCGATATACAATTTTATTGTTACATGATTGAGAACTAAACTATATTGATATCAAACCCTTCGTATTAGGAAATTTTAACTTATAATTTGGTTTTTTGGTTTAGGTTTTGAAGAAATATAATTTGGTTTTTTGGTAATACTTGGTGAAAATGGCGGCTACCCAATTCAGAGGTGGCGCACTTTCTGGCGGATTAACCACTAGAGTCAGTGACCATATTCCAACAACTAAGAAAGCAAGGTTGTTTAATTCATTGAACCAAAGCGAAGCTGGTAAATTTGGAGCACTAAGTGGTGGGAAGGATTTGAGCAATGCCAATGTTGTGGGGCGCTGTAGTCTGTCTGCTACACACCGAGCACTGTGCTTCCCGCTATTGACACGTCGCCGAAGACCCTGTTTCCCAGTGGTGGCTAATCAGTTGAGTTCTGATGTTGGTGTCGGTTCTTCTGAGGTTAAGGAAAAGTTAGCTTTAGAGGAAGAGCAAGCTCTCATAAATGGAGGGAGTGATGACCTGTAAGAACTTATAACCTACATGAACTTGTTATGTGTGAATTTGTGCTTTTATTCTTTTATTGTTTTGGGAATTTTTTTTTCTTAATTGATGCTCTTACTTTCATTAGTTTGACATGATTCTTCTAATATGTGATCTATTTTTCTTCCCTTCATAATTGGACATAAGATAGGCACGTTAATGGAATGGACTGTTATGTTTCCGTAAACTACTTAATACTGATCTGCCTACGCTGAACTGCCCATTTTCCTTGCAAAGAGATTCATATTTTTTCAAATTTGTTAGAAATTTATCATTTTGTAAAAACTCTGGTTTGTTAGAGTTAATGGTAATATGAGCATGATAGCTCTGGATAAGTTTTTCTACTGTGGATGAAAACCAGTCCCTCCCTTCCTTTGTCCTTCTTGATCTTACAAGGGCAAGCAAGCTGATGTTGTTTATTTTCACTTTATCTTGATATGTGAAGCTGATATGAGAAACATTGCTAACATATTCTTGGTCCTGTCTTTTTCAGTGAGTGGCAGAAATTCTTATGATTACTCTTAATTAGTTTTAGGTGATAGGGGATGCAAGATTTGATACCTATCTTAAACATTGTTTTATGCTTGTTTTGGGTAAATGATTCTTCAGTACCTGTCTATCGTTGAGCAACATTCCTATCAGTCAAACATATTCTCCAGATGTCAAACGTGAGCTGTTGATGCTTTCTTTACCTGCAATTTTGGGTCAGGCCATTGATCCGTTAGCACAGCTAATGGAGACTGCTTACATTGGTAGATTGGGTATGTTTCACTCCTTTAAATGAGTTCAACGACTAATATTTGTATAATGTATTTAACTTTGGAGCTTTTATTCAATGTTTTTGGCCTTTATGTTTTTCCATAGGTTCTGTGGAGTTGGCTTCAGCTGGTATTTCAATGAACATCTTCAATTATATATCAAAGCTATTTAATATCCCTCTCCTCAGTGTTGCTACATCTTTTGTTGCTGAAGATCTTGCAAAGAGTGAAAGTATAGCTTCTACTTCAGGTGAAGTTTAACTTTTTTTAATTCCTTGCTCATCTCTGTTGGACATAAATTTTGGTTAGGGTTCATGTCTAAATTAGAGCATAGGTGACTTCAAATTTCTCCATTCGTAATCTGAATTCGGCTAATCATTGTACAGAAAATGGTTGTCTAGGAGACATTACTAATGGTAAACCCAAACGTACTGATGGAGTAACTGAGAGAAAGCAGCTATCTTCAGTGTCTACAGCTTTACTATTATCAGTGGGGATTGGGATTTTTGAGGCCGTAGCCTTGTCTTTGGGATCTGGATTGTTTCTGAATATGATGGGCATATCGATGGTAGGTTCCCTGATCTAAAATTACAGCTCATACTGATTTGTTATCTGCCTCTTCTTATCTTTCTTTACATAAACATACAAACATATGTTTTCTGTGTGTACTGTGTACATACATGTTTACATATTTATGTGAATAATTACTATACAATTTTGTAGGTCCAGTGTATGTGTGGTTACTTAACAGGTGATAGTATAACTTTCGGGTAATTTTATTTATTTATTTGGGTCTGGGTGGAGGGAGCCATAGATTTTCTGTTTTTCTTCTCTCAAGTTCTTGGCTTTTAATTTTAAGCAAGAATTTTCTTTTTTCTTGAATATCACAGGACTCACCTATGCGCATTCCTGCACAACGGTTTCTTTCACTAAGAGCATTTGGTGCTCCAGCAGTTGTAGCGTCTTTGGCTCTTCAAGGAGTTTTCCGTGGTTTTAAGGATACAAAGACTCCAGTACTATGTCTAGGTAAGTGTTTGGTTATATATAATTGAAATTTTCTAGTGAAAACATCCTCTGTTGATTGAGGTATGCATATATCACATGTCATAAGACTCACAGACGTTCATTTATCTGTTTCTAAATTCTTTAATGTGTAGCTTTGAAATTCAATGGTTTTATGTTTACAATTATATACATTAATTGATTTACTTATCATGATGTTGCTTTTCTATCAGATAAATGATAACTTGATTATATTGATTCCATTTTTTGTGGATGGGGAGAGCATTGGGGAATTGGTGTAGCACAGTTTTATCAATTCCAATGCTATATATTTGTGATTCGTGTCATGATGGTATTCACCATCCTTTGATTGATGTGAAATAATCTGCAGTTTTTGGGATGGAAAATCCAATTTTCTTACAACCACACATGCACACACCTCTATGTGTGTGTGTATTACTGGTCTGTTATTCTCGCATAATGTATTTATAACTTTGTCCCCAATTAGTTGGTTTCTGTTTGTCTTTAGTTAAGCTTGAGTGGTTTATCTGGTTAATTAATGTATTTTTCTTTGTGCAGGTATTGGTAATCTGCTAGCTGCATTTTTATTACCCATCCTTATGTATTATTTTGGTTTGGGTGTAACTGGTGCAGCCCTTTCCACTGTTATATCTCAGTATGTGATTTTCAATACAGTTTCTGTTAATATTCCTTTTTTGCTTTACTTTGCAAATGAACATATTCTGGAATTTCCATTTTCAGATACACTGTCACCTTTTTAATGATCTGGTTTTTAAATAAGAGAGCTATACTATTGCCTCCAAAGGTGGGATCATTGCAATTTGGTGGATACATAAAATCTGGTAAGTTCCTTTTTTTTTTTCTTTAAACTTTTACCCTCTCATATATCTGAAAATATATGACTTTTTTTTTTTTCCCCAGTGTTCTGCTTCAATTATTTGCTTGACTATCAACGCTATCATAATATTTGCCTTTTTTTGTTTTCCGATTGAGCAGTGCATGTATCTGGACAGTGTGTCTTAATGTTTCATTTTGTCTTTGTGATGCTAGTTAAACCTCTTTCTCTTGTCTTCCTTTTCAAAGTTCTTTCCCTAATTGCTTTTGTTTTCAACTCTGGGATGATACAGGTGGTTTTCTTCTTGGAAGAACTCTTGCTGTTCTTACTACCTTGACATTGGGAACATCAATGGCTGCTCGTCAAGGTCCAGTAGCTATGGCTGCTCATCAGATATGTATACAAGTTTGGTTGGCTGTATCCCTTCTAACTGATGCAATGGCTGCATCTGGTCAGGTATGCTCTCTCTCATTTTATCATCGCAGTTCGTATCTACTCATTTCCATTTGGCGATCCAGATCAATCAGTGGGTGAAGTCTAACTTTCAGTTTTACTTGACCCCGAGTGTGGAATTCTTTTCTTATTTTAACTGGACCAAATTTCACAGATTTTTGTCTGCAAATTGGGGTTTTGTGATGAAATGTGTGTCTTTGCATTTGGCATCAAATTTACACAGCTAAAATTTGTTTGTTTGTAGGCCCTGATTGCTAGTTATTTATCTAAAGGTGAATACAAAATTGTGAAAGAAGTTGCTGACTCTGCGTTAAAGGTATAGCTTTTTTGTATCATCTATAATTACATGGATGCTCCCAGATCTGCCTTATGTTTGGTGTAGTTTCGTTATGTTGCATATGCAGTTTCTTGATTTCATATGATAAACTTATGTGGATGTTTTTCCAGATAGGATTGTTCACAGGTGTTTCCTTGTCTGTAATTTTGGGATTATCTTTTGGTTCTTTAGCTACTTTGTTCACCAAAGATCCTGAAGTATTAGTAATTGTCAGATCTGGGATATTGGTACGTATTCAAATTATGTTTTGTGATCTATTAGCATGGCTATATTCAAATGCAGATGTCTTTAATACGGATAATGATGTTGTCTAATTTTCCACAGTTTGTCAGTGCTAGTCAGCCATTGAATGCTCTAGCATATGTTTTCGATGGTCTCCATTATGGTGTTTCAGATTTTGCATATGCAGCTCGCTCCATGGTAAGTCACTTCCTTAAAAGAGTCGAAATTATCCAGTCATGTCTTTATTCTTACTTTGGCTATGAAAGTTGTACATGTTGATTGTTTCTTTGATAATTTTTCTTTTTATAACAGATGGTAGTGGGGGCAATATCTTCCGCAGTTTTGCTATATGCTCCTTCTATTCTTGGCCTTCCTGGGGTTTGGTTGGGATTAACTCTCTTCATGGGCTTGCGTGCTGTGGCAGGCTATGCCAGGTAATCTATACTATGTCAAATTTTGTAAGTTGCTGGTGTATAAGTTTTGATGAGAATTATTTCAAGGCTTCTCTTGTCGGTGTTTTTTATGTGATATATGAGCATAATTGAAAAGAATATGCATTTTTTTTCTTCTGATTTGTAGTTTAGTATAATATGCTACAGACTGATCTACCTGTAGTCAAAATATGAACATGGCATTTGCTTCTTTTTCTTGTAGGGAAGGCAAAATGATCATTTGGATTTGGTTTTTTATTTGTCAGCATCATCACCATCTTTGTTGCTGTTTATTCATATCTTATTTATCTTATGTTCTCCTTTCAGATTTCTGTCAAAATCAGGTCCATGGTGGTTTGTGCACACGGGCATTCAGAAAGCCCAGGTTAGTGGACATCCATAATTTTCAAACAATGTAACTTTACTGAGCTGTTTGGATTTTTGTATAATTGTCACTTCTGTTCTTCTTTCGCATGCTGCAAAGATTTTTACTCTCTCTCTCTCGAATGACTAGTTAGAATGTGTACTGAAGTTAGAATGCAAAGATTTTGGTTGGAAATCTTATTAGAAGACAACATTTTAGAAATGGAATTTTATATGAACATGTTTCGAGCTTTTAGAATGTGCCCTAAACAAGATACAATTCTTTTTCAGCTAGCCATTTGAGTGTTTCCCATAAGCTGGAGAGAGGTTTCAGCTGTAAATCGCGGCTTTGGTTTGGATTACCATTCGTATTAGCCTATTAAACATTTTTTATTCATTCATAATTTTTAGTAGAAAAAAGAACTTAAACATTACTTATTATTCTTGTAAGTTATTGTTAATTTGCCTTTTATTGTGTATATTCAATAAATAAAAAATATTTATTTCTCTTCGCATGCTGGGTCACCATACGACTTAGATGAGAACTTCCAAAATACAACGCATGACACACGAAGAAAGAACTTCCAAAATACATTGGAAAAATGTGAAAATTGAGTTAATTGGAAAGCTATGAATTTATTCACGCAGAGACAAAACTAGAAATCAAATTCATTTGAAACTTTGAACTTTTCCATGCATAACAAAACTAGAAAATGGATTCAATTCAAATCTACAAATTTATATGGGCAGAGATTCTTGAGTTCCTTCAAGCTAGGAAGCCTTGCCCTGCAAATATAGTTGCACATCTTTTTTGTTTTCTCAGCCATTATTTTTGAAATTCAAGCATAAGCCTTTATGCAGCTAAAATACAAGGAAAAACTTGGACAAAGAAAAGGAACATTGAATCATCTTTTATGTCACTGCCACCACATTTAAGAGGTAACATAATCCATTGGTCCATAAGGCTCAAACAATTCAGCAAAGACTCCCTTCTTTCTTTTATGGTTCCATCCCATGTCCTTGCACAACTGGTCATTGTACCACAGATGCAGGGCGCCGATGCATGATCTCCGATAGTATTGGCCAGAAGCGTATTGCTTTGCGTATTTGTCCCACTTTTCCACATCTTTCTCCATCTCTTTTATGCTTGGAAGCTTAAATGTGCCTACAAAAAGCTCTGAAAGCCATCTGCATCTCATCTCAGAGGTGAACAAGTTGGAAATACTCTCGGAGAATCCAATTACAGCTAGTTGTGGAATTCTTCCATGTATGCATTCCCTGATTGAAATAAAATAATACCGAGCTACCATATTAAAATGCTGTAGCAAATAAAACTCCGAACTAAAATAATTTTGTACCGCATTTACTGATCTAGTATCTGACAGAATGGAGAACAGAAGCTAACCTGTAGAGGGGCAATATGGTCTCCGGTGAACCGACTATTTGGTCCTGCAAAGTTGGGGACACAAAGACGTCTTTGAGCTTTTTCTCACCTCTGAATCCAGTAGCCATTATGACCAAATCTGTCTTCACAGGGGAGCTTTCACCTTCAACCAATATGCCTTCTTGGCAAAAGCTGAAGGTGCTGCTGGGAGACTTTTTCAGTATGATGCTTCCCTCTTGGACCCGGTCAAAGAACTTTTCCGGTACCGTTGCGATCATGCAAGAGCTGATCTCTTGAAGGAAACTATGCATAGGTACCATACCATACTTGGCTAAACCAAGCTTCTTATTTACATGGCTTTCCAAAAATTTCGAAAATGCCCATCTCTGCTCAATCAATAGAAAGTTAGTTAGTTAATAAGCATCACAAATAAAGGGGTTATAAATTTATGATTGTCAAAATAAAGTTTACCAGAGGTGAAAGAATTGTTGCCAGGAGACTGAGTAGGAGGCCTTCACCAGGCTTATGAACCAAGAGCTCCGAGAAGCGACTAAAGTACAGGTATGCCAGGGGCAACCCCCATGGAAGATAGTCAGGAAGGTTCCAGTGTTCTGTCTTGTATATGACTGTGCATGGAAGTTCAACCCCTGCGCACCAGATAATGAATTAAGAAGAAAATGTAACACAAACTTGTGAACAAAATGGTCAAACAATTTTCTGTGCTACTTCTTGGCCTTATGTCATGTGACATTCAAATTCTGTGTGATATTTAAATTACCATTTGCATTTGAACACTCCATTGCAATGTCCATTGCAAACTTCTGAAACCCAACAACTGTTACTTGCTTTCCTTTCACCAAATTAGCCGCACTTATGTAGTCCATGTCGGCATAATTCATCGAGTGTATTACCTCTCCATGAAATGCTTCTGGTCCCTTGTTTGGAACATCGCTGAATCGCCCGAGGCAGAGGATCACAAAGTCCACCAGGTGAATCTGCTTGTTCTTACTTGATAAGTAAGACTAAAGTCTAAAACATTGAGAGTTATATAACATAACATAAATAACCTCGGAATCATGCATATACATGGACATATGTACGTAATATAAGTTTGTACATCAGTTGAGAGGCTATGTTTGTCTTCTGCTACAACTTTCCATTTCCCTTCGGAGCTGAAAGGCTCTCCGTTGCCACCCCAGAGACTCCAAGCTTGCATCTCATCCTCAGACGATGGCCCTTCATACTCAATCCCACACACTTTGGTGTTGAATTTGATATGCTTGAGCAAGTCAAAATGTTGAGCATATGATTTGACGTAATCCAAAACCTGATTTTGGGTTGGGAAGCCCTCTGTCACTGAAGATGGCCATGGGAAATCTGAGAATTGGTAATAATCTTTAGGAGATTGGATCCTGGTAGTCTCAACAGTTTTTGTCCACACTCCTCCAATGCTGCTTGAAGCTTCAAAAACAATAGGCTGAAAGCCCTTTGAAAGTGTGTACTTGCAGGCAAGGAGGCCACTAATCCCAGCTCCTATAATTGCCACCTGCTTTCCCATTTTTTATCCAAGTGTTTGATATCAGTCTTTGTATGATTTTGCTGCTATAGAGAGTGCTATATGTATATATAAGTGGGAGGAAGTAATTAAATATTATTGTCTAGCCACCCACATGTATATTTAATTAGCTATTCTTTGGTTTAATATACATTTAATCACATAAGGGAATCTATAATCAATCATGTATGTAGATTTGCCTCATCTCTGCATTTCCTAGGAATCCATCCAATCTAACATATTCAACTTTTTGCTGCAACTTGAAATTGGTAATTAGGTGAATTGTGTGAATTAAAATCCCAATGGACAAATGTACGACAACTATGACAACAACAATTAAATAAACTTGGAGATAATATGACTAGTCAACAACTAGTCATAGACCTATGAACATATAAGCATAACACATGCACAACGTATCAAATATTCAAATTCCAATAAGTCTAAAAGATAACTACATGACAATCTAGGCACTTAAAAGGACCCATCAATTTAGGCATTCTTTGTGCTAGCAACAACTAGAGTGATAAGTGTGTGAACATTCATCAACATTTTAGATATAACACATACAGTATGACTAGGCATATAAATCAAAGAATCACACCAGAAATGTTTACTCAGAAATCCACATTTGGGAAAAACTGGGGTTCATCACTCCGACCAGGCAATCCACTAAATCAAGAAGGTTCTTATAGAAAAAGTAATCACAAGCCCAAGCAATCCTAGGTCTATTTAGGAAAGGAGCGCTACCTCCATGTGCAACATTCTTCTCCAAACTTAGTTGAGCTAGCAGCTTGTCCTTCATGCAAATGGTAGCTAGACCTTCGGCTTCTTCACCCCATGGCACTACAACTTAGCTCCGGATTGATAGATTGATGAATATGTAGATTCAAGGAATAAAAGATCTATTTCTTCAAGAAACCATTTTTTGAAATTAATCCAAGAATTTGATCTAGATATGAATGGGAATGTTTAACTATCCTATATGTAGATTTTGAAGAACAAAGTAGATTTCAAAAACAATTTGAAAATCTCATTTTGGAAACCTCATACCTCACTCATCTCACCATTTGCAGAGGAGAAGAAGAAGATGACTCTCTTTCTCTCCCTAAAAAATGATGAATGAATGAGTGAAGGGGATTTCAAATATCAAAGTAGATTTTAAAAAACATTTTTCAAAATCTCATAATAAAAACCCAAACTTCACAGAGAAGGAAGAAAAGCAGAGAAGAAAGGCTCTCAAAATTCTGATTTGTCTAATTTTTTGTAAGAATGATCTATGAATGTAGACTTAAAAAAATAAATAATTTAGATTATTGAAAAAAATTCGTAAGGGACCCTAAAGGGTATCCCTCAACATAGAGAGTACATATATAGTGTTGTCCAATATTAAATAAACAAGGTTGCCTGAAATTTAGATCCCAGATTCCACAACAAAGTGAGAGTTTTTTTTTTTTTTTTTTAAATTTATTTAATAAAGAAAAAGCATAGTTGGAGTGGAGATGGTGCATGCTTAAGTTTAAATTAATGCTAATTAATAAAATAAAAAAACTTATACTAATTGTCTTTTCTGGTGTCAAATAATAAGAAATTTCTTAATAATTAATGATGGTGGCTCGAGAGCATCGTTGAGGTTTAAAAACATAAGTTGCCATGAATTCTTTTTAGGGCATGTTTACGTATCAGTAATGGGTATGGGAGGAAAGGGAATGATTTCCATTCCTGACTTCCCCTGCGTTTACTTGCAATCAGGAATGAAAAAATAAGTGGGCCCCACCTCAAAATCCGTAATCACATTCCCTCAAAACTAGGTATCAGATCGACTAGGGGGGACTAGTCGATACGATTCCCATTCCTGCTTTCTCTTATTAACTTCCAAAAATACCCTTACCACTTTACTATAATTCCAAAATAACTCAAACCCTAAAAAAAATAAAAATACACGCTAGAAGGAGTTCAAACAACTCAAACCCTTAACGTTACAACACATGTGACTTCTTTTGTGAATTTTATCTCACTTGATCAAAGATTTCTTAGCCAGGTTAGCTTGTCTAGCTTTTGGTTCAGAATAAATTGCTAATAATTTTCTTTGATAACGGATTCCCTCTTACTGATTAATTCAAAACCCCTTTTCCTATAGCTTTTGGTTTTGGGTGAATTTTATATATGTGATGTGGTGAAAATGTGTAGGGCATTTTAGTAATCAAATTAATTTGGATTCTGATTCATGAAAATTAGTAAACAATAACAATGGGAATCAACCCCATTCCTTTACTAATTTCGTATGTTTAGTAAACAGCTTAATGGGAATGATTCTTCCCATACCGATTCAGTAGTTCCCCGATTCCTAAATTATCTGATTCCTTACTTTCTCCATTACTGATACGTAAACATGCCCTTAGAGTTGATGGCCAAGATTGATGATGATAATAATACAACAAATACTAATATTTCATTCAAATTTGGGCTGCCTATTCTAAGACTTTTCATGGCCTCAGCAATATTGTATTTTATCTGCCAGATTTACGTATGGCCTCAACATGACAACTCTGAAAAACTCATATACTAATAGAAGGGAGCACATTGGTAAGCGCAAACCCTGATTTTCATTTGAAGCCCAGATCTAGTATGAATCTGATCCATTTATGTCCAAATTCAAACACAATGAGGCCAGCCCCTTCGGTCAATTTGTCCAAAGCCAAAAATATTCTGTTACGAATCATGGTAGTGGGAGTGAGTCGTGCATGAACGCGTGACGCGAGCCAAATCGTTCATGATTGAAGGCTTTCTGGTAGGCCACACAGATCAGTGTTTGTGATAGCGTTACATGCGCACAATTGATGCTACTAAGAATTGAAGTTATTTTGGGAAATGGGAATGATACTCAAGTTTCAAACACATTAGGAGAGGTGATTCAGCTTCTACTGATAATTGTCCTTTTTTGTTCCCTTTCAACACTTGGGCCTTTTTTTCATACTTATTTTTTTATGTACAAGAAAATTCGTTTATTTATTTTTTATTCCATTTTTGTTATCATATTGTTTTTTTCCCCCTCATTGGGAAAATGAAACAAGCAGCAATCAAGAACTCAGTACAAGCTGGATCACCCAGCAGTAAAATACAACGACAACAAACACACAAAAAGAATTACTCTTAACCTCTGGAACTTTGGACAAAGAAATGGAAAACTGAATCAGTCATCTTTTATGTCACTGCTACCCATTTTAAGGGAAACATAATCCGTTGGGCCATAAGGCTCAAACAATTCAGCTAAGAGCCCCTTCTTTCTTTTCGGGTTCCATCCCATGTCCTTGCACAATTGATCATTGTACCATATATGTAGGGCACCGATACATGATCTCCGGTAGTATTTGCCCGAATATCGCTTGGCGTATTCATCCCATTTTTCGACATCTTTCTCCATCTCCTTGATGCTTGGTAGCTTAAATGTGCCTCCAAGAAGCTCTGCTAGCCATCTGCATCTCATCTCAGATGTGTACAAGTTGGAAACACTCTCGGAGAATCCAATTACAGCTAGTTGTGGAATTCGTCCATGTATACATTCCCTGATTTGAACAAAGTCATATTGAGCTACCACAATTAAATGCCATATTTAATAAAATTACCAAACAAAATTATACGTACCATATTTAATAATCACATATCTCACACAACTAAGACCTAGATGTGACCGAAATGGATTCGTTAACCGGATGTTATCAGCAAATGTGTTACATAGACCAGAGCTTACCTGTAGAGGGGTAATGTTGCATTAGGTGATCCGGCTATGTAGTCCTGAAAGGTGGGAGACACAAAGATGTCTTTGAGCTTTTTATCACCCCTATAACCCGTAGCCAATATGATCAAATCTGTCTTCACAGGGGAGCTTTCTCCTTCAACCAAAATGCCTTCTCGGCAAAAGCTGAAGCTGCTGGGAGACTTTTTCAGTATGATGCTTCCTTCTTGGACATGGTCATAGAACTTCTCAGGCACTGTTGAGATCAGACAAGAACTGATTGCTTGGAGGAAACTATGCTTAGGTACCATTCCATACTTGGCTAAACCAAGCTTCTTAGTTATATAACTTTCCACAAATTTTGAAAATGCCCATCTCTGTTTAATGATAAAAAAAAATTACTAATAAACATCAGCTTTTTGGAATTGATTATGATCAAGTTCATAGATAATTAAAAAAGAAAAAAAAAAGTTTACCAGAGGTGAAAGAATTGTTGCCAGGAGACTGAGTAGGATGCCTTCTCCAGGCTTATGAACCAAAAGCTCCGAGAATCGATTAAGGTATAGGTATGCCAGGGGCACACCCCATGGAAGATAATCAGGGACATTCCAATGTTCAGTCTTGTATAAGACTGTGCATGGATGTTCAAGCCCTGCAAACCAACTAATCAATTAAGAAAAGAAAAAGATGAAAGGTAATACAAACTACTATGAATAAGACTGATCAAAGTATTTTTGTGCAGATGCCACGTTGTTCAAATTTTCTCTAGCAGACTAACAACTCAATTTACCATTTGTGTTTGAACACTCCATTGCAATGTCCAATGCAGATTTCTGAAACCCAACAACTGTTACTTGCTTTCCTCTCACGAATCTGCGAGCGCTTTCGTAATCCATGGCAGCATAATCCATAGAGTGTATAACCTCTCCATCAAATACTTCTGGTCCTTTGTTGGAAGGGAATTCAGGAATGTTTGGGACATCACTGAATCGTCCGATGCAGAGGATCACAAAGTCCACCACGTGGATCTGTTTATCCATCCTCGATCAGCATGACTTAAATATTGATAGTCTAACAACTTAACATAATAAAATATAAACTCGATTGTATATATTATACTTGTACCTCGGTTGAAAGGCTTTGTTTGTCTTCTACTACAAATTTCCATTTCCCTTTGGAGCTGAAGGCCTCTCCAGAGCCACCCCACAAGCTCCAAGCTTGCATCTCATCCTCAGAGGAGCCTTCATACTCAATCCCACAAACTTTGGTGTTGAATTTGATATGCTTGAGCAAGTCAAAATGGTGAGCATATGATTGGATGTAATCCAAAACCTGACGTTGGTTAGGAAAGTCCTCTGTCACAGAAGATGGCCATGGGAAATCTGAGAATCGGTAAGCTTCTCTAGGAGTTTGGAGCTTGGTGGTCTCAATAGTTTTGGTCCAAACTCCTCCAATGGTGCTTGCAGATTCAAACACAATTGGCTGAAAGCCCTTTGAAAGTGTGTACTTGCAGGCAAGAAGGCCACTAGTTCCAGCTCCTATAATGGCCACTTTCTTTCCCATTCTGATCTAAGAAGTGTGTTTGCTGCTGCTATGATCGGTCTTTGTATGCTTATGTAAATATAAGCATACAATTACATGTTATATTCAATAATATATCATATATCCTTTTTCGGATATCTCTATGAGTTTCCTACAGATTTCAGATAGGATTCGGATAAATATAAATAAATAAATAAAAACTTCCTTGGAACTTGATCTAACATCTTCAATGTGTATTATATCAAGGGAGTGCATAAGCCACCATTCCCACCCTTATCCCTGCCACCCAGGCCACCAAGCCACCATTTCTCTTTGTATTGTCTCTATCACAGATCTACCCCTACAACCATGAAATAAGTAGGTGTCAATGCAAAAGCAAAATACAAATCAAACTGGTTCTCCAAATTGTTGAATGTAGGGATATACTTTTTTGGTAAATTGATTATATTGAGAAGGGGCGATGAGTCATGTTTATTCAAAGGATATTCCATATTGATCTTCCATATAACACTTTTTCATGTACTTGGAACGTTATGGGTAATTTTCGTGGATTTTTATTTTATTTTTTATTTAAATAATAAAAGACTTGTTAACTTTAAACACTTATTTTTATGAAAAAAAGAAGAATTTAATACTTAAGTTGTTGATGTGTTATAATTTAAACAGATAAATTAATAAAATGGTTTAAATACAAAATATAGAAGTTCGAAATTCAGAACGATATTATTAAAACTCGAAAGAAAACAACTATAAATATACACACGATGTGCTACCAAAAAGAAAAAATCATATCCAAAAGTTTTTAATAGATCCAACTATTCACGCACGTATTTCTGTGCTTACTTTTTTTTATTCTCATCAAATCATATAAGTCTTTCGACTTGAGATTTATTATGATGCGACATAAATTTTCTTTTTTTTCAATTGAAAAGGGAGGTAAACCCCAAAGAACAACAAAACAAGATGGGACATATAATTTGATATGCACGAGATGAATATTAGGTCTTGTCCTAGTCCAAAACTTCAAAAAGGTTAGCTGGAATTAAAAATGGAAAGATGGCTGCTTAATTAACCTTTGGTATGTTCGATTTTTCAAACCCATCATTAGATTTGACTATGAAATTTTTTTTGATCAATCAACCAATTTTTAAAATTATATAATATACGAAGAGAAAAAACTAACTCGAATGTAAGAAACAAGTACACTACTTTGATCAACTTTCTTCATTCAATTTGCAATTAAAAGATGTTTTTATGTCACCTGAAAAGATTCGGATGAGATTGTACTTTGCTTTACATATCTGGCCTTGCAAAAAAACAATTTGGCATATGTTGTTGACTATGCTGTACATGCTTATATTGGTATTCTCTAAAAAAAACTTAAACTAATTAAGAAATATTATCCTTTTTGGGGTCAAATACTAAGAAAATGATGATGATGATGATGATGATGTTGATGGTTCGTGTCCGCCATTCAGATTTGGAAAAACATAACGTGGCAGACAGGCTCACCAGATTTGCTGTAGATTTTTTAGGGCTGATATTCAAAGAATCATGATAATACCAAAAATAGTAATGGATTCGGTCAAAATGGACGGCCCGATAGAATTTAATTTTGCCTGCCAGAATTACACACGGTCTCAATATGAGAACTTATCTCCGGACAGAGTGGTGTTGAAAAGTGGGGAAAGCCTGTTTTTAAAATCCCAGAGCTACTGTTAATCTTGGTCCTTTTTGTACAATGGGGCTTGCCCATTAAGTCAATTTCTCTAATGCCCAACAGATTATCCATTAAGTTAAATTCTAACTTTTAGTTGCCAGCTTAATTTACTGTATATTTCACAACTGTTCGTGGGCCTTCAACGAATGGCTCGAGGAGGCTGGGTTCGAGTACGCATATTCAAGAATAACATCTGAACAAGATGAAGAAAAAATAATCTCAGTTTTTCTTATCTTCAAAATTGATGTGAATGCCATCCCCAAATCCTAACATGGGACTTCGAACAATGAGTGCCCCTTTGATCGTTGTCCACCTATTAACAGAAATTCAAATGATGGTTGGTTAAGATCTGTCAAGAATTGCAGACACAATTTTTGTAACTCCAGATCCAAATGAGATAAAATAAGAGGGTAAAGAAATGTGTTAAGTTTCTGACGTGGAATCTTACGTGGGATCACTTTTTAGTAGGCCATACGTGCAACCAATTTCACATCGGTCACTTATATATATATTTTATATTATTTTAATTTGGAGTTTTGTTTGATTTGGATTAAATTGGGCCAAGTCAACCGGCCCGCTTTGATACCATGTTAAGATTTCAGAGAAACGAACTCTTGGCCCACCACTAGCAACATCGATATTGTCCCCAATTTAACCACTTGTTTAGCAGGTGTGGGGTTTTATACAAAAGGCCTCGACTTTATTATGAGTGGAGCCATTTATTATATGAGACTTTCTATTTTCAACTTTCCAATGTGAGACTTTTTATCTTCACATTCTCATACGCTCCTGCACGTATGATGAATTTTCAAGCCTATTACGTAGACAACACATATTAAGTGACGTGGAGCACGTGTGACCGTTAGGCTTTCACACATGGACTCACCTGACTCTAATATCATGAAGGAAGTTGAGGATCCCCCCCTATTGCCAATTGGTTTTGGGGTGGAATCTCAATTTTCTTCATGGTATCGGAAAACACACCCTTCATTTGAACTTCATCTCATCGATTTGTTTGTTGGTTGAGAGATTTTTCATCATTTGTAGAGCATTGGACTGAGAGATCTTCCATCTTTGTTAAAGAAGAGAGAAATCAAACCTAGGACCTCTGGAGTAAATACTCGTATTCAAACCAATGAATATGAACAAAATATATTGGTCCAATCCAAGGTATTTTTATTCATAAAATTTACAAATTTTATGAGTTTTATTAATACTTTCATATTGTGAATTCCTTAGTATGCATTGGCAGTTAAAAAAGGTAAACTTAAAATTTGTTATTTATTAAATCAAAAGAAACAAGGAGGCTGAATCCCCAAACAACCAGATGGAACAACTCATGTAGTGAATATTTGATAGCTGGGAGGCCTTTTTAGTGCACAACCCTCAATTATTCCAACTTAATTATATAGATATTCCTGTATTTGGCCTAATTCATAACTGAATTGCACGTTATTTTTAATTATAGGAACATCTAGACAAGTGCTCGATCATTTCCCATAAACAGAATTTGAAAAGTATCTCAGTTTTTCTTCTCCGTGAGCTTAATGTGAATGCTTGACCCAAATCCTAACACATGCTTTCGAGTAATGCGTCCCGCTTTGATCTTTTTCCAGCTATGAACAAAAAAGTTAAAATTCAAAAACCTTGTAGTGAGAAAATGAGACAAAAAAATAAGAGGAGAATGGTGAAATGTACGTACCTATATTTGGTGACCAAGACATGGAGAAAGGTGGCCAAGAACACCCTACTATACTCTGCCCCTGCGCATTGTCTCGATCCTCGACCAAACGGCATGAAGTTCTTCGATACAACAAGGGAGTCAAGGTCCTAATTTCCATAAAATATTTACACATGTGTGTATAAACAAAATTAGCTTATTTTGGAAAAATGGCAATATTACTCTCAAGTTACAACACCAAACCCCTCTCTTCCACCCCACTAAAACGCACCTTCCAACGCCACGGATTGAACTCGAGGGGATCCGTGAATGTGTTGGGACTTAGTTGAAGTGCAGAGGTGAGAACCATAATCGTCCAACCTGCTGGAATTGTAAATCCTGCAAAGCATGTACTTCAACATTTTAGTGAAAAAAACATTTGCAGTTAGAAACTAAAGGCCTAAGCTATTTGTAACCAAGGACGTACCGTTTACTGGGATATCTTTCAAAACTCTGCGGAACAATGCAGGTGCAACATTTCCCAGTCTAAGAGTTTCATTGACAACCTATGTTTTCCAAAGACCAGCAAGTTAATAAGACTTTTTCCATAGTATTGTGTGAGTAGGAACAACATGTTGAGCTTGTGTACTTTGTAGAACTATTTACCTGACGAGTGAAAGTCATCGATTTATATTCGTCCCATGTGAGTGAGGAATTTGGATTTTCTCTGTTTTTGAGAAGTGCCTCATTCTCAGCCTTGACGATAAAAGATAATTGATTATTTGTGACTTAGGTAGAAAATTAAAGAACATGTTAAATTGATGCCTAAACTTAGTGTACTTACAGTCAACTCTTCTAAAGCTGCAGGATGCTCTGCAAGTAAACTGAAAGCTAATGACATTATTGCTGAAATAGGATGAAAGCCAGCAAACAAGGCCCCAAATAAGGCATAAACAACAAAATCCTCGGACAAGAACTTCTCCTTGTCCATGTCGCTGCTGATTTGGTCAAGGAAATCTCCTCGATGTGTGTCCGGTGACGTGCGTCTCTTCTTCAGCATATCCCTCAGCATTGTTGTTATCTTCTCGCGGTCCTGAATAGGTACCAAAGCTTTAAATATCTTTATGGTATCTGATTGAATAATTGAAACAAATTTTGCATGTTTTGATAAGCAAACCATTTTGAATACTACCTTTAAACAGTTATGGTATGCTGTACCAGGAACATTCAAGGGAATTGACAAAAAAGTGCTCAAGATTTTAGAAAATTTGTCACTGAGGTTATCAGATGATGTTTCAGCATCATAACCAATCAAATGCTTGGCACCAAAATTCAAGAGCATCTGCGACGGCGAGAAAATGTAATTTTAATTAGTATAAACAATAAGCGCAGTGGATCATAATAACTAATAGATAAGTGATTAAAAGTAATTGGGTTGAAATTTTTACCACTGAGGTAGCATGTTTAACTTCAACAGATGCCTGACTTGACCAGGAGGCAAGAGTTTTGACGACCGTTTTTTCTATTAGAGGGAGCAACTTTTCCTTAAGCGTCTCAGCGCCCAAGTGATTCAGTGCAACGCTCCTTATGTACTTGTGAACGACGGCTACCTTTATCTCTTCAGAAACCTTGAAGATCTTGGTAAATGAGTCCATGTACCACAGTTCAACTAGCTTGCCTTCTTGTTGAAATAGGTAACTATTGAATTTGGGATCGGCTGAGACTACAATTGGTTTACCAGCCAAACTAGTCCGAAATATCGGGCCATATCTGCAAGGCAGAGAAGAATTGAAGCGAGAAATAAACTGGAATTTGTTATGGTAAATTGAGTAGGCATAGAGTTTATTTACTTTTGAAGTCTCTTCTTAAAGAAAGGATGAAGATCAATGGAATAGCTCGGAGACATCGCATTGAGAGTCTCTCCAACGAGAGGCCAGCCCATAGAACCCGGAGGGAGAACCCCATTGCATTTTGGATTTCTCCATTGTGTAATCCAGTGAGTAATGTATGTCACTAGCAAAACTACTAAACTCAATCCAACAGCAGCCCACATTTTCAGATCAGAGAAAGAATTGTAGTCTTATTGATTCACCTCCCCTCCCTTTATAGATCTATATCTCATTGCGAAAGAGGCCAGGCCATCACTGGAGATGGTGCTGATGGTGTTAGGTCAAAAAATGCATTAAAGTCTCTGTGCATGCAAAATCTACTTACCTAACCCTAAAAAGCTTGTATCTTGACGTTAAAATCTATCTAGTTGCAGTAAGTTTCTACTCTTTTTTTTGGTCACGTAGTTGGTAGCAGCATTAAAACTTAGTTAGGGGCATTGAAACACAATTTAGGTCTTTTAAGTTAGGTTTCTAGAATTCCATAATCTAGATAAGTATTCTAGAGTTCCATATACGTACATCAAATTTTTTAATCTTGCTCCTCAATCAACGGGACCACGGCGTATAAACGTAAATCACTCCACAGAATCAACTCATCAACACTGATTTATTTTGTAAGTCTATTATAAGTTTGGCAGAACCTCATGTTTAGTTAGGTTATGGGAGGGGTAGCCTTCTTGCATTCTAGCTCAATATGAAATACATTTTTTATTTTTTTTAAAATGAAAATTCGGACAATTTTATTGCTCAAGAAATACCATTATCATTGTTAATTAGGAGTTTCTACTCACTAAATCGATGCTTGAAATTTGTCTACGTATGTATGAGCCTTTTTTTTGTGCTTAAGTTGTCTTCTCTATGGGTAACCGTATTTAAGCATTAGGTGGCGCCGCCATTAGTTGGTGGTTGATTTTAGGTCCAAATGTATTAAAATTTCAGTGCATTCAAAATTCTATTTACGTAGGCACACTAAATTTTTATTTTATTTTTTGGTCAAAGTTAGGAAGGGGAATGGAGGAGGGAAACTCATACACATGAGTATTTCAGACTTGAATCCAGGACCATTTGGGAGCACACAAAATGTCTAGGCCAATTTAACTAACATCCGGCCAAAAAAATCTATTTTGGTGTATTAAAAATCATACTTAGGTACATTAAAACTTAGCTGGGGCATTCAAATTAAAATTCTATTTAATATGTAGGAGACTCTAGCTGTTTATTTTAAATTGGTCCCCATTTTTTCAAGCAAACATAAGGCCCAAAATTTCTTCACATTAAGGATCACAAAAATTACATGAATGCCACATGTTCCCAACGCTGTTTGTTAAAATGAAATTATGATTTAGTCCATTTCAAACTTTTAAGTGCCCGTTTGGTATTGCTTATTTGAGGTGAAACGTGATTTTTAAAATTTTTGAAAAGCCTAATCCGTTTGGTAAACTATGAAAAAATCAGTTATTGTTAAAAAGTTACTGTGAGAGAAAGCTATAAGGGAAATCAGCTAATGATGTGCTTTCATTTTCTGATTAGGCATGAATCAGTTTCGAAGAGGCGCTAGGTTTAATGATCATGCGGGAATCATTTTTTCATTATGCGGGAATTAGTACCAATAACACTTTTAACAAAAAATTTACCAAACACCAAACAACTTTCTCTCATAGCAAATCTGACAGCGATTATTTTCACAGCACAATAATGCCAAACTGGTCGATTGGGGTTCTTCAATTTTCCAAAAACTTTTTCTTTTTATTAACTGATTTTGTTAACACATTTATAAAAATAAAAATAAAACTTAAGAAGCCAACCTCTTCAAAAATAAAAACCTCAGATGCCAATAGGTAATACACAAAGTAATGTGTATGGTTTTTTTTTAATTTTTTGATATAGCCAATCGTAAGAGTAGGAGCACAGGTGGATCTAAGTGTGGGTTGGAGTGGGCTCCAGCCTAGTGTTGAGTTTTTAGAATATACAACTTAGGCTAAATAGTCCAAGCCCAAACTAGGTGAATCAAATATTAGCTTACACCTCTATGTAGACAAAAGCCCACCCTCGTATAATCCCAGTTGTTAGATTGATTGGAATTCATGTGATGTAACTTTAGAACCCGTTTGATGCATTTTTATAATAAAGATAAATACTTTTTAATATAATAAATGTTGTTGATAAGTGCCCCATATGGCCTCCCAATCGAGAAATTATAAAGTGATACTATATCACCAAAGTCCAGTTGTAAAATATATTTTATTTATTTTTACAACTGGACTTTGGCTTCCAACTTTACCCTTCAACTTTAATCACTCAAACCCCTCCCCACCATTTTCCCTGTGCATCGTCTTCTTCCCTACGCTATGCCTGTTATCTGCAATACCACATGTCTTCCCTTCTCTCTCGCCACCTACCCCAACCTTCACTGTCTTCATAGTTAATGAATCTAAAGGACTTCTATTGTCAAATGACTCAAAACCCATAAACAAAATCTAGTCAAACTCTACCATTTTATCTCTGGAGACACCCTTGAAGCTAAAGAAGATGGGTAATCTCTGAAAATTTCACTTCTTACTCTTTTAAAAAGACCTTGAATGAAAATTTCAGCGTATGATACGCCCATTCAAAGACAAAATAGAGCAGAATAGTACGGATGTATCACGTCAGCGTATCATACTCCCATTCAAATTTCGATATGTGTCTATTTTTGAAAGAAATTAATTACTTTATTACAGCTGGACTTACTTAACCTTTATCTTTTAAAATAAAATTAGAAAAATAAAAAAGAAAGAAAGAAAGAATTTTCCAACAACCCTTTGTCCCCAACCTGAACACCCCATTACCGCCAACCTGTGCCACCCCTCTCCTTGCTCTTCCTCTTCAAAATCGGATGCTCAACAGACAATTCACCTTAGAATCCGATTTTGAACCCAAGTCTTTTATTAGCCAAATCAAATTGAAGAAGATTGTTCTCCAATTGATGCGCTCTGATCACAATGGCAGCACCTTGGGTTACTTGGGCACAGCCCAACATCCACAAATCCCAAACACAACACATCTTTGTTCACTTGCACCATTGAATTTGCTACAAACACACTCTCTAGTACACTCACTTTGCAACACAAAATCAATGGAAGGCACAGCCGATGTGGATTGAGTTGAAGCATACTCTGAAAGGTGCTACAGACGTCACCCTAGGAATTTGACAGGAAGAGCAAGGGAGAGGGGTGGTGCATGTTTGAGTTGGAGACGGAGGGTTGGAAAGTTCTTTAATTTTCTTTTTAAAGACTTTTCTAATTTTATTTTAAAAGATAAAAGTTAAGTAAGTCCAACTGTAATAAAGTAATTAATTTCTTTTCAAAAATGAACACATGTTAAAATTTAAATAGGAGTATCATACGCTGACGTGGTAGATCCGTACTATTCTATAATTTCTCCAAAATAAGGCCCACGCACTCCATAAAAGTAATATAATGGATTGTTAATTATAAAGGTAAATGATAATTTCCTCTTTATCCTGCTCCATTTTGTCTGTTGCAATTCATTGTTTTCTTATAAATTGTTTTTTTTTTTTCATGAAAACCTTTATTGTGTTTAGGGTTTTTTTCTGTAATTCTTTTTATGCTATAATCTTTCTTCTGCTCAATCCATATTGTTATGATGGTATTAGAGCTCATCTTGATACTTCTATAATTTCTCATATATTTCTTTCAATTTCTACTTTTTGAAGCTCTGTTCTGAATTTAGGCACGAAACCTTCACTAAATTTATGAACTTTTCAATTTCTCTGAGATTCTTCTGTGTTCTTTTTTGAATTTCTGGTTCTTTTAAGTTACTTTTCCTTCCTAAAGCTTGGCTTATATGATGATGGTTAACCATAACCATTGGAAAAAACATAACCACTATTATAATAGATATCACAACAACAACAACAACAACAACAAAAACAAAAAAAAACAAATTTACCCCACCCCTATAAAAATTCCTATGTTCACCATTGGGTAGGAGGATTTGAAACCTAAGACGAATGTAGGAGTAAATGCTCTTCACCACTTGAGCTATACCCCCTTGCAGCATGTGTATGTTTTTGTTGTTAATAACATGAAACACTCAATTTGATTATATATATAGGTAGCACCTAAGTGTTCGATCAATTTATGAGAGAAAAAATATTCATCTCAGGTTTTCTTCTCCTCGAACTTTATGTGAATTCCATCCCCAAATCCTAAAATAGGGTTTCGAGCAATGCGTGCCGCTTTGATTGTTGTCCACCTATGAACAGAGATTCAATAGATGACTTAGCTTTTTGTTTTTTGGACAAAGATGACTTAGCTCTGATAAAAACCTTGTAAAACACACAGTAGATTCGTAACTTGCGGTGAGAGAAAAAAAATGTACCTATATTTGGTGACCAAGACATGGAGAAAGGTGGCCAAGAAAACCCTACTATATTCTGCCCCTGCACATTGCCTCATTCCTCCACCAAAAGGCATGAAGTTCTTGGACACAGCATATGAGTCAAGGTCCTAAATTTCATCAAATAAATATAAAGTAAAATTAGCTGCTAAAAATTGAAGTCATTTGACAAACGACAACGACACTCAGTCCGTCCCCGAGACACGAACCTTCCAACGCCATGGATTGAACTCGAGGGGATCCTCGAATGTGTTGGGACTTAACTGAAGTGCAGAGGTGACAACCATAATGGTCCAGCCTTCTGGAATTGTAAATCCTGCAAAGCATTTACTGGAAACATTTTAGTAAGAATCAACTTGCTGTTAGAAACAAAAGGCCTACGCTATTTGTAATTGAGGACTTACCCTTTACAGGAATATCTTTCAAAGCTCTACGTAATAAGCCAGGTGCAACATTTCCCAGCCTAAGAATTTCATTGATAACCTATATGTTTTCAGAAGTCCAGCAAATTATAAGTCTTTTTCAAAGCTGTTGTGCAAGGAAGAAGGAAATGCTTGTGGAGAATTGGGAACTAACCTGAAGAGTAAAAGTCATCGATTTATATTCGTCCCATGTGAGTGAGGAATTTAGATTTTCCCTGTTTTTGAGAATTGCCTCATGCTCAGCCTGACCATAAAAGATAATTGATCATTAGGGTCTTAAACAGAGGAGTTATGAAAATGAAATTGAAGCTCAAACTTTGTCTACGTACCGTCAACTCTTCTACAACTGAAGGATGCTCTGCCAGTAAACTGAAAGCTAATGCTAATACTGCAGAAATAGACTCAAAGGTGGCAAACAAGCCCCCAAATACCAGCTGAACTGAAAAATCCTCTGACAAAAATTTCTCCTTTTCCATGTCAATGCTGATTTGATCAAGGAAATCTCCTCTCCGCGTCTCAGGTGAAATCTGTCTCTCCTTTAGCATATCCCTCAACATGGTTGTTACGTTCTTTTGGTGCTGAATGAATTCCAAGACATTAAATTTTTGTAAAATCTCATTCGAAGGAGACAAACTTGTTGCTAGTTATAATATGCCAATTTGAATATCACCTTCAAACAATTATAGTAGGCTGTGCCAGGGATGTTCAAGGGAAAGGACATAAGACCGTCTATGATTTTAGTATATTTCTCACTCAGGTCATCAGATGATTTTTCTGCATCATAACTGATCATCTGCTTCGCGCTAAAATTAAAAACCATCTGCAATGGCGAGAGAAGTTATATTAAGTATGACAAGAACAGCAGCAGAAAAAAGCAGTACTGAAAAAGAAAATAAGTGATTAAGATTTAAGTGGGGTTGAAATTTACAACTGAGCCTGCATGCTTCACTTCAACAGAGGCCTTACTTGACCAGGCACACAGACTTTTGTTGACGAATTCTTCTATTTGAGGGAGCAGCTTCTCCTTAAGCCTCTCAGCACCAAAGTGATTCAAGAAAATGCTCCTTACATACTTGTGAACCATACCAACTGCGTTCGTCTTAGATTCACCTTCATGGACGAAGATCTTCGAAAACGTGTCCAAGTACCACAGTTCCACCATCCTCCCTTCTTGCTGAAATAAGTAGTTATTGAACTCAGGATCAGCTGTGACTACAACCTGTCTACCCGCCAAACTAGTCCGAAATATTGGTCCATATCTGCAAGCCAAAGAAAAGAACATCTTGACTGAACTAGGCAGGTAACTTGGTATATCAAACTCCATTTTTTTTAAAAATCATTAGATTGATTGAAATATAATAAACAAAGCAATATGTTCTTAGTTGAGTTTGAGTGAGCAGAGTTTTACCTTTGAAGTCTCTTCTTAATGAAGGGGTGAAGATCAAGTGAGTAGCTGGGAATGATCAAATTGAGAGTCTCTCCAATGAAAGGCAACCCCATTGAACCTGGAGGCAGAACCCCATTGCATTTTGGGTTCCTCCATTTGATAATCCAGTGAGTAAAATATATGACTAGTAAACCTACTAAACTCAACCCAACCAGAGTCCACATTTTTGTTTCAGATCAGAGAAAGAGTGGCAACTAGCAATCTATATGACCAGACTATATATATATATCATGTGGAAATATTGGCCTGACAAAAGAAAATAGGAGAAATTACAAGATTATTCCAAAATATATCTGACTTTTCTTGCACATTAAACATTTAAAATGAAACGTTCTAATGAGAGGGCACACATGACATGACTTATATTAAAAGTAAAAGCCACCGTCTCTGACTTTTGCTCATCTGGTTGAATGAGAAAACAAGCACCCTCAGTCCTTGTTATGGCCCTCAGTCCTCACTCAGGAATAACTTCTAGGTTTAGGCTTGTAGGAAGTTCAGGGAACCTGAGCTATATGAAAGTGTTTTTGGTTATCTGAAAGCGCTTTTAATCTTTATAAAAACATATCGAAACGAGCCAAAGCCTATCGTTGATCAGGTCAAAACAGATGTAGCTTTCACCAATTTGTGTAAGCTTTTTTTAACCAAAAATCATAGTATAATCAATGATTGCTGGTATGTTTGACTATTCGTAGGGATTCTGAAGAGTGTCTTTCAAATAAAATTATTTGAAGAATCCGTCAATAGAATGGGTGATAAAAGCTAAGCTTGCCTGAAATATCAAATACAGTCTTGTCCAATATTAAATAGTACACAAGGTTCCCTGAAATTTGGATCTCAGACTCCACAACAAAGCGAAAGGTTTTTTTTATTTAATAAAGAACAAGCATAGTTGGAGTGGAGATGGTGCATGCTTCATTTTAAATTAATGCTAAATAATAAATAAAAAAAACTTATACTAATTAGGAATATTGTCCTTTCTGGTGTCAAATATTAAGAAAATTCTTAATAATGGAAGATTGTGTTTCGAGAGCATCGTTGAGGTTTAAAATATAAGATGCCAGTGAGGAGCATCAGATTGACGATGATAATAATACAAAATATTGTAATATTTCAGTCAAATTTGGGCTGCCCCCATTCTAAGACTTCTCATGGCCTGAGCAATATTGTATTTGATCTCCCAAGATTTACGTATGACCTCAACATGACAACTCTGGAAAACTGATATACTAATCGATGGGAGCACTTCGCGGCTGACAATATTTCAAAGTTTGAACATCAAAAGATCAAATCTAAATCAATTTGATTCAACAGTTAAGAGATAGAGTCTCACTATAGAATTTTTATTTAATTCCAAGTGAAAGCAACTACGAGAACCCATAAATTTCCATAAATTTTAGTGGCTGACTAGTGTCCAGGAGATGAAATCAACAACCCACTTTGGTGTTTATGCAATTGATACAGTTTTTAAGCCATGAAATCCAAACAACTTTGGAAGGTTAGACTGATCCTGTTGAAATTTCTTTGCTGGTTAAAATTATTTTCCCCATTTGTCCACGTTTCTTGCTGGACTGAACTCACGACAGGACATTTTGTTACATACACAGATATACTTGTCCAATTATTTTTCTTTTTTAAGTTAAAGAAATACATAAAAAGTCAAAATTGAATACAATTATTTTTGTAATTACATGTCGAATTCAAAAAATAATTGAGTGCAAGAAAACATCAACCTAAACTTATAGATAAACAACAGCAACAGCCCCGATCTCTTGGACTTAAACCCTGTTGGTTACAATAGATAACATTCATTTCATGGTAGATTAATATAGTTTCATCAGCAGGTGTTAATATTAAATCTCATCCTTACATGTGATCGAAAAGAAAAATTGATCATCCTTGTATCATTTCGCAAATATTGGGATTGAACTTGAAGTAAGGCTGGGCCCAGGCCCACGTCCAACTATAGCAACATAACCCAATATCAAAATATATAAATACAGGATAACACACACAGGCAAGATGTCATAAGAGTTTAAATCTGAGACCTCTGGTGTGCAAGTCAAGACCCTTTTCAACTGAACTAGACTCCATTGGCCAGTATTCTAATAATATAATCTGATCCAAAATAATAATCTCGGTTCAGTCCAGAATCCTAAATGAAAGCTAGTGTTAACTAGTTACAAGTGAGTTTTGTCTTGTCTTTGCTTAAACAACATTACAGGCCACATTAACAAAAGCCAGACAAATTTGAGTAGAAATGAGGTACAATTTCTCGTGGGAAGGAACAGGAGATGCTTTTCATCAAATTGAAAACTTTGAGCAGTGGGAGAACATTTATTACTGAATCAGTATATGGATCAATTCGGCTTATTCCCGAAAAAGGATAAAAAAAATAATAATAAT
This sequence comes from Prunus persica, assembly GCF_000346465.2. Classification (NCBI taxonomy): domain Eukaryota; kingdom Viridiplantae; phylum Streptophyta; class Magnoliopsida; order Rosales; family Rosaceae; genus Prunus; species Prunus persica. The sequence continues at coordinate 17,902,527 of NC_034016.1, forward strand.
ATTGCATTTTGACAGATGTAGGATAACCTACCAATGATGGAGAAGAAACCATGTGAGAACGCTGGTAAACAATAGTATGAAGTATAACCAAAATAAACACAACAGACGTGTTCCCGGTCAATCAGTCCAGATTAGCAATAACCGCATCAACAACCTCTTGAGTGGTGCTGACTCCGCCGAGATCTTTCGTCCGGTACTTGCCTTCTGAGATCACACGTTTCACGGCTGTTTCAAGTCGATCAGCAAATGAAGGAAACTGGAGATGCCTCAACATCATAGCTGATGACAGTAGCAAAGCCACTGGGTTGGCCTTCTTTTGCTCCCATAATTTTTCGTTTCCGACATTTCCTGCTGAAGCACCTTGCTCAAAAACAGCATGATCAGCACCCACATTTCCTGTAGTCACCGAACAACTAATGAGGCACGGTTAAAAGAGAGAAACTACAAGAACCAGATAGAGTAAACGCAGTGATCAGTCCTTAAAGCAAATGATCTTTCTTTCATGTAATACATCATTCTTACTATGGAGAGACGAAGTAAATACATCGTGATGATAGTAACAAAGCACAACTTGCCACTATATTACCATGATAAAAACAAGAATTCAACTCGCAACTAAAACTATTACAAAAATGACTGGCAATTTATTCTCATAAATTAGACTAATTAATAATGATGTCTACCTCCTGGCATGACCCCAGTGCCTCCAGCAATACCAGCTGCCGTATTTGCCACTAGGTTTCCATAAAGATTAGGAGTGACCTGCAAGATATGAAACCACCTCTGTCAATGGAATGGGAAAAGAAAGTATCAAGTATTAACTAACAGGTAAATTCGAAAAAAAGCAGAAAGGCATGCATGTATTTCAAATTTCAAAAGCCAGATACCTATGTTTTAGCTGGGCAACACAGACAGGTCTATTGGCTAAAATGAAGAACAAGCATGACACATCAGAAGCTCAGGGTTTGGCCCAAGATTCAGTTTTTTTTTTCCTTATACGAAAAAAAAGGAAAAGAAATCCCATGCACAATACTCCTGCATAGCAGGGGTAAATACTCAAGCCCACCCTTCCCCCTCCATAAGGAAAAGAAAATGAGATTCTAAATAAACAAATAATAACAAAATACCTTCGTCATGAATCAAAGGGAGTTTATGATACACACATGATGCAAACCCATGACACAAGGAAGAGGAACAAGATTTTGATCCTAGTTAAAACAGAAACTGAAATTGCACAATAGAAAAGAAGGTAGCAGAACAGATTGTTGGAGTATTACAGTTTGATTCCACTTAAACGAACTTGTTCAGAGCTGGAGCTTCTTAAGAAATAGAAAGGCCGTACTTTTTTCCATTGGCATCATTTCAACAACCAATGAAAACAGAAAGACAAATACCATTAATATTCAAAGAAAATTTATTTCATATTACCCCATTAGTCACAAACTTATCAAAAATTCATCCAGTCACAGCAGTCAACTTTATGTCAAACAAGTACTGTGCAGGAATTCCAAGTTCAAGCACAAAAAGGCATCACTCCTACGACCAAAAAAAAAGGGCATCACTCCATGAAACCTGAATTTTGCCTAAAGTCAAATAATTTTATGTTCCTTGACCCAAGTTCAAGATGTAACAGGATGATAGATGATAACTACTTGGAGGGTAGCGCCCCCTCTTGACAGCAAGTCTATTTAAATAGTTTTTTAATTTTATTTTTATACTCACTTCTTACCATTAACACTAAGCTCTCAAATACAAGAGAAAGGACAGAGTTTGTTGCTAAACAAACTCCGACTCACTAGGCGAACACATCTCTGCTAAACCAACTCCTACAAACCCACGTCAGACCAAGTGCAAAAAGCAACGAAATTTCATCCAAACTTATTCAAATTGTAAAACAAATGGGAAGATTTGAAATGAAGCCACATACCATAACGTCAAATTGCTCGGGCTTCGAAACAAGTTGCATGCAGCAATTGTCCACAATAATCTCATTGTACTTGATACTTGGGTACTTGGTAGCAATCTCTCTACAAGACTCTAAGAACAACCCATCTGCCAGCTTCATAATGTTGGCTTTGTGCACAGCAGTCACCTTCTTTCTGTTGTTCAGATACGCATACTCAAACGCATACTTGGCAATTCGCTCTGAGCAAAACTTCGTGATCACCTAACCAAATTCAAAATCAAATCCCAATTTTTCCCAAAAACACAAACCCACAAAAATTCAAGAGTAAAGATTTGATTTTTGACAGGTTATCATACCTTGAGGCTCTCAACGACGCCGGGGACGACCTCGTGCTCGAGCCCCGAGTATTCGCCCTCGGTGTTCTCTCTAATTACGACAATGTCCACGTTCTCGTGGCGGGTAGGGAGACCGGGGAGGTTGAAGCAGTTGACCAAGGAAGCGTACAAGTCGAGCTCTTTCCTCAGCTGGACGTTGAGCGAGCTCACACCCCCGCCGACTGGAGTCTTTAAGCCGCCTTTCAGGCAGACCTTGTTCTTCCGGATCGACTCGATCACCTCCGTCGGCACCCGCTTCAGATCGCCGTGGACGTCGTACCGCTCAAAGTACACCGGAGCGTGCATCGCCTCCATGACTTGCTCGACGGCGTTGGTGACGAGCGGGCCTATGCCGTCACCGGGGATCAGGGTGACGGGCCGCGGGGCTCCGTCGCCTGGTCGGGGCATGTAGGTGACGGATCTTGTGTTCGGGTCGGGTTTGGGAAGGAAGGGTCCGGGCGTGGGGCGGTGGGTGAGGTTTTTGAGGATCGGGAGGGTCCGCCGAGCCATCGGGTTAGGGTTAGGGTTCTGGGTTTTCTGGAGGGAGGGGGGCGTCGTCGGGTTTGGGGAGGGCAGAGTTTTAGCAGAGGAGTTGAAGTTGAGCTGGTGGTTGACTGATGGAGGGAATAGGAAAATGTTAGTAAATTAGAGGACTTTTTTGCAATAAAGTCACGTTCTAGTTTGCATTTTTGGGTGGACCTTTTGGTCTAGTTGTCAATTGCACTGATTAATAATACATAGCTCCTTTTTTTGAGGGTATATCTTAAAATTTTAAATAATTAAAAATATTCATTTCTTCTACCTGAGTCAAGCCTTGGGGATCATTGGGCACATTTCATGGCTGGAGCTGTTGGTAAGTTGTTCTGCAGCTCTCAACTGATGCCTTTAATGTCTTCAGAACTTCAGATTATGTGTAGCTTTATGACATTTGCGTTAGTTCGAGAATTGCCTACTTAAAACTTGATGCATTTGCTCATATTCATGTTTATAATTTGTGTTGCCTCATCATGATACATTGTTCTGTACAACAGAGGAGGCCATTCCCAGTGGCGCCTGCCGGAGGGCCACCGGCTGGCAGAACGGTGTCGGTCAGTGCAGTATGTCCAGCTCTGTCTTGTCACCAATTAGGATGCCCATTGAGTTTGAAGCACATTTCTTGAAAGTAATTACATTCTAAATTCTTATAAACATGGTTAGTTACAAAAGTTACTGCGGTAGCAGTGACAAAACAAATTGCAGAATCAAAGTTCGTGTGGTGGGATAAGCAGACTTTACAATCTTTTATTGCTTTCTTAGTTTTGATCGTTGTTTCCTCTGTGCAAATCGTTTTTTTTGTTTTTTTGTTTCCTCTCTGTGGGGAACAAACTGTGTGCGCAACTAAATGAAAAGAAAAAACTCAATTTTGGCAATTAAACTGGACATAACATTATTACGAAAATTTACGAAACCTTTTAAAAATTAAGTAACACACTTGTTTAACTAATTCTCTAATCAAATAATCTCTCCTAAGGAATTATATAAACAATTTTCTAATGAACTCACGAGTTCACATGGAGGAGTTGAAGTAGAGCGGCTGAAAACAAAGTTAGTTACACAACTTTGTTTGCAATAATTCCACCTAATTTCCCACATAAACAAGCACAAAAATTGCAAACATAATCCAATATTAATTCACATCTCGTTAACAATCAAATCAATCTATTGAAGAGAGTAATATATTGTACTTCAAACTTCAGCTTTCGAATTTCAGGTACATCAATAAAAGGTCAGACTAGTAAGCTTTTTTCCAACCATAACACTTACAGATCAATGAAATACAAAAGTTACGTGATTGCTAAAGAACTTCTGATTCTGTGAGAAAGTCGATGTAATCTCATCTGAAAACACCATACAGGCCTTAGAAAGAAAGGGAACCACAGAATACCTGTCCTTATATCACTTAACCAAAAACATGCAACAAATTTATACAGTCTTGCACATGGTTTCTTAACTTCCCATAATTGTCCTCGTTCATGAGTAAATAACCACTGAATTGCAGGATTTAAGTATCACTGAGTTGAAGCAGCAGGAGGAGCACCACCCAATCCCATTTTCTGCCCCAATAATGCAAGCTGCTCCACAAACTCCTCTCCTGTGAGTAATTCTGTTGTTCCATAGATAACATGTTTGACAGACTGTTGACGTTGTACAAGCTCTTGCAGGCTTCCGTATTCCACATAATTACCACCACCAATCATGAAGACAATAGCTTCCTTAAAAGGTCCTTTCAAATGGCTGCTACTCATTCCTGAGCTTGACTTCGGGGCACGAGGATCAAACACAAGGTAAGAATCAATTTCTGGATTTGGCTTCCCCTCCATCAAGGCCTCCACTGTTCTTGTTAATGCTAGCTGTCTATCATTGGATAACAGATTTTTCACACCTGCTGTCACGGCGCTTATCGATTGCCCATATAGTTTCTCTGCCCAGTCGACTATGTTGCTTCTGCTAGCAGAATTGGCTGATGCTAATGAGACATTCAATGCCTTGATCTTCTTCACATACTGAAATGCACGGGTATCGACCTCAGACTCCCTGAGGGCTGCTTCCACTGATTCCACTTCTGCCTGATTAATGCTTTCTGAAGAAATAAGATACATGATAGAAAACCGCAGCTTATCCATCTTACTCCCTTTCCCTCTAAGCACACCCAAAAGTTCACTTCGATCAATGCCCCCTCTAACCATCATGTCGTACTCCTTTTTGGCAAAAGAATCAAGCAGCCTCTCTTTGATCTCACTCAACAACACAGTTGCAATGTTGGTGTGCTTATCAATCACCTGCTTCCGCGCGGTCAACTCTGGCAATGAGTTCACTGCACTCATCAAATGTTTTGTGTTCCCAATCATGTCTGTCCCATCAAACTCAGTTCCATCAGTCCCGCCAGTCCTTCTATTGACCTCATCAACATCCCTCTTATACTTATTCAATTGGGTCTCAATCTCCACTGCTACTTCAGGAAATTCTAAAGATCCATTTGCTACCCAAAATGGATCTGAGCTATCTAACTCAAATGACTTCATCCCGCCCTTTTCACCTTGAACACTCAACCTATTAAGCTTCAATCCAAGAACATCATGCACTAATGGTCGGTACCTAAAATCATGCTGTATTCCCACAGATAACTCAAAATTACGATCAAATATACACAGTATCGGGCGCTGGAAAGAGCTCACAAAGTTTCCACCTTCCGTAAACAAATTGTTCTTTGACAACAAGTGGTCACGCAGTCTCTGATCCAATGCTGATGCTACCATCTCGGCCGGTCCACCACGAGGACACCTGATAATTGGGACAACAGCAAGGGTAGCCAAAACGCAGAACAACCCACCAACTATCTTGTCAATAATCTCCTCAATTTCACGGTCCCCTGCAGAGGGATCATTCAATTGAACATAACTGGACTTCTGTGCCAATGAGAACAAATTATCTTCCAGTGTCACAAACTCCAAATACTGATCATGCACCTTCGAAATCCGATGAATTGAATCTGAATTCAAAGTCCCAGATGCCAGATCCTCAAGCAGTGGACGGGGAATCAAGGACGAGAAATTAAGATGGAAGCTATCATAGAGCGAGCTGGAGGTGTCAGCAATGATCCTCTGAATGTTGGAATGGCTGGGTTGGACAAAGTACACAGCGGGAACATCGTGAACGGGCTTGCGGTCCTTGTCAATGAGGAAGTAAAGGGTCACACCATGCTTACGAAGGTCCTTAACATGGATCAATGGGGAGAGTATGTTTTGGCAAAACTTATCATAGATCAAGATCTTGTACACCTCTTCGTTGGCCATACCAGTTGCATTAACGGGTTGGTTCAGATTCAACATACGGGTAATACATTCTGAACCCAAAAATCAGAGACCAAATTCAATACTTTACTAAAAATTCAGAAAACTAAATCGAATATATGCAAACCCAATCAGACGAATCAAATAAAATTTCGTTTAGCATATGACATTTCAATTCCTCTTTTTATAAGCAGAAAAAAACAGCCCTCAAACTAAAATCACAGATCAAATTCAATAACAAAAACCCACAACAAAGTAAGCAAATTTAATCAACTCCAATGGTAATTCCACTATAAATTTACCTGGGTTTTCTCTATTAGCTAAATGGGCTCTCGATTAATTCCACAGTATTTTCATTTTTACATCCTTGGTTTGGTTGAAACAGAGATCTAGAGCAACTAAATGACCAAGAGAGCAATTTACCTGTTTGCCTTTGCCGCAGATTGAGAGCCATGGCCGTGAAATATATATCCTTCCGCGTAGCAAAGACTCACAGACTCACTAGCAATTTTGGTTCGATTTGAAGTTTTATGATTTCCGAAGAGGTCTGCAAATTTGCGGGTTAAACTTGAGCCCTGTGATGTCAAAGAAAAGTCGTTCCTCTACGGCAGGTTCCACATGAAGTAGTCTACTCTGTCCAATAGGAAAGCACCACGACATATAAACCATAAAGTTGTAATTATTTCATTGGTGGACCACGTAGGCTGACTAATGGGATCTCGTAAATGTCATCAATAAAATTACAAACACTAGCAGAGAGTGTAGATGAGAGAAGAAGAGGTGTGTGATGTGGTGGTGGGTTTCGAGATGGCTGAGACGACGACGTTTCTGAGCAACAGATACTGGGTACTGAGGCACGGCAAGAGCATTCCGAATGAGAGAGGCATCATTGTTTCCTCCATGGTTCTTCTTTTTTTTTCTTTTTTTTTTCTTTTTTTTTTTCTTAATTTGTTTTTTGGTCCTTCAGTTTTTGACTATTTTGTATTTGACGCATGGCTAGCTAACATTTCTTGACAGGAAAATGGTACGCGCCAAGAATATCAATTGGCGCCAGAAGGTGTGAGTCAGGCACAGTTGGCTGGGCAATTGTTCCAAAAGGTACTTGCTTTGTGTTTTAAGCATCCAATTTTGTGGGTTTTGCTTTTATGTTTACAACTTTCTTGGATCATTATAATCATCTGATATGTCTTCTCTGGTCTTTTCATGGTTTTAAATGGTTCTGCTAATTGACCACTGATATGAACAAGATGTAGTGGTTTAAAGGGTTTAATCAAGTGGAGACCAAGAAGGGGTTTGAAGATTTGATTTGATGAATTAACAAAGAAAACCAATAGAAATTTGGAAATGTGAGTAGTTTGGTAGGCATAAACTAGAAGGCTTTATTGGTTGCCTGATGCATAATGCTGATATTGGTTGTTATTTAAGCTAAGAATTATGTAAGTTTAGTTAATGACTGTCTTGCATTGTATGTCAGGTACTTGAGGAAAATCACATACCGATTGAAAATGTTTGCATTTGCTACTCTCCGTTTTCGAGAACAACTCACACTGCTCAAGTAGTTGCATCTGTCTTGAACGTTCAATTTGAGGGTGCTCAATGTAAGGTAAGATGGTCCAGCCCCAAAGCTTCATACTAACTTATCTGTCAAACAAGTGATCCTTCCCCCTTGTTGCATTCATTATGAAGTTGATTTTTCTGGACAGGTGATGGAAAATCTTCGTGAACGCTCCTTTGGTCCTTCATATGAGCTTCTGTCACATGATAAAGTAAGTCTGTTGGTGCTGGTGTAGTTTTTCCACTGATTAACTGACAGACTAAAGGCTTGTCTGTATTGTTTGATTTTTAACTGGAGCTAAAATATAATCCTCCTATTCTGAGGCTGTCTTAATTCTCTTTTCCCTTTACCAATAGTATCACGATATATGGGCTCTTGATGAGAAAGATCCATTCACCAAGCCAGAAGGAGGAGAAAGTGTCAATGATGTTGCGTGTAGACTTGCAGAAGCTCTTGCAACTTTGGAGTCACAATTTCAAGGGTAATTGTATATCTATTGATTTGGTATTCCTAATTTCCTGCATTGTATTCATGTTTGCAAAACATCTATAATAAATCTACAAGCATCTTATGTGATGATATTTGACACTTTTACTCAGACTGTTTGAAAACCCCGTCAGTTGAATCAGTTCATCATGTTTCACATTGCATATCATCAGGCACATTGGATTGCAGAGGCATGAAATAAAATATATACAGTTGAGGGTGTGGCACTTAAAAGCCTATTTATAATTTCTATAGATAAAAAGCCATAAAACATCCATTCGGCACTTAAGAGATTGAATTCGAAACTAATCAATCTGAGGAGGAGTAAGTTTGCAATTCTTGATAGAAATTCAGTTCAATTTTCAGTTAGGTCTCTTTTTCTGTTAGCTGTATAAGACACTATATCCAGCTGTGCGGTTGCTTTTCTCTTTCGACTTCCATTGTGTTTAATTAAGTCTTCCCCTTCATTGCCTGCGTATCATCTTAAGTGTGTGGTTGTCTGTTACATATGTTCAATCTACAGGTGCACCATCTTAGTTGTTAGTCATGGCGATACCCTACAAATCTTGCAGACAATCCTGAATGCTGCTAAGCTAAATGCAGGATCCAGTTACAATGACTTGGCATCGAGAATTCAAGCAGTTCAAACCCCTCCCGTCCTGTCACAGCACCGAAAATTTTCCCTGCTTACTGCAGAGCTCCGGGCAGTTATATGAGTATTACCTCTGAAGAAACTTTCAGCTTTTTCTTTGTAAGTTCTGAAAAACTGGGATAGTGTCATTGAAAAGGATTAAAATAACATTTATACATGTCATTAACGAAGAAATATCGTGTCACTTTGGAATTGTTAAATGGTTTTACCAATTTGCCAACCTTGGAGCCGTCATCACTTTGGAAATTGTTGTCTACACAAGCTTTACATTCTCAATGAGTTTGGTTGACATCGCCTTGCTTTATCTTCCCCTTTTGCACTCAAGTAATTTCGTGAAGCAAAGAAATCAGCTTAAAAGCAACCCCAAAGATTAACTTGGCTTTCAAGTAATTGAGTTCTGGCTTAATTAGGATTCTTTTTATATGATGATCTCACGGGATTCTTAGTTCCTTTACCTTAGTATTTGCCCCAACCTATTCCAATGATATTGGCAGTCCATTGTCAGGCCCCGTGTTAAAAACAAAGTTCAAACAACAATTTCTGTAAGTTGGTAGATGACAAGCTCATAAGAAGTTTGATTTTATTGATTCAAGACCACACAGAAAAGGTAGAACTAATAAGAACATAAATGAGGTACAAACTACTGCTCCAATGGGCCTACAAAAAATAAAGTACAAATTAACCACCATTGCCACAGTTGCCGAATCATATCAACCTGTAATGGGGAAGAAGATGAAAAGAGCATCGCACAAGGAAAAACGTGTAAAAAAAATAGAAAAACACAGAATGTCTCTAGAGTTCAAGTATGTCCATGCTGTCTAATTCCATAAAAACCTTTGTTAGTTTGATGATGTAACACGCATATAGTGGTAGCCGATTGGGTTACTATTGAATTTTATGTCGCCTTCGCTTCGATAGATGTACATCGCGGTGGACGTCCTCTGGTTTGTTGATAAATCTTTGATGGAGAAAACCAGCAAGGAGTATAAGAGAGACAAAAAAGAGAAGAACAAGAGAATACATTAGACCATAGAAAAGAACAACAAGGAGAAGCCCGAGAATATTAGACATTGATTCGTTCTTTTAATTTTCAGGCAAAAAGAGGATGAATTGAAGGATATTTTGATAAAGACCAAAGAAGAGATATATTTTATATAAGGAGAGATCACGGCATAAGCTTAAATAGTAAAACGTAAGGAAAGCCTAACCCTATTTAAACTAGGAAAGCTTAACCCTATTTAAACTAGGAAAGCTTAACCCTATTTGACTAGGAAATCATAACTTTGAAAATAAAATCCACAAGAAATTAGGAATTGAGATACTATATAAAATAATATAAAAATTTTAATACCTAATTCTATGATGTTTAGATATTAAGATCATTTAAATTGAATATGGTCAATATACTATTCACGTCATATAACTTATACAAATAGGAAAATCGTAATTATATAATACGTAAACGATTTATACTATATAATCGTACAGTCCCGATCTCTTGGACCACAGGAGTCCAAGAGATTTGTGGTCACTCACCGTTGGATGTAAATTCAAGGGTTCACTCAATTTTGAACTCCTTTTAAGAAACGAATATCCAACGGTGAGTGACCACAATCTCTTGAACTCCTGTGGTCCAAGAGATCAGGACTGTATAATCGTATACCAATATCATACAATAATTTCTCACTTGGTTGAAATACATCACCACAAAAGTTCGTTTTTTAGAGCTTGTTGTACTACTACTAAAGACAAATTAGAAACAGCTGGTTGCGGATTATTGGCTACCATATCAATCGTACGTTCAACCACAGCAGCATGCACATTGCAACACACCATCTCTCTCTCTCTCTCTCTCTCTCTCTCTCTCTCTAAAATGAGGGACGCCAGTCATTTTATGAAATCAAAAAGTTTCTAAATATCAAAAACCCTACAGTCCTTCCTCTCAAAGAAAAGCAAATAACAATGCCTGTTCTTCTCATTGTTCTTCTTTTCTATGTTCTAATTTATTCTCTGGTTCTTTTTTTCTTTGTTGCTCTTCTCTATCTTGTTGGGTTTCTTTACAGAAAAATGTTCATCAAACCAAGGGTCGTCTACAGAATTGTTTCTGGGTTTTAAGTGTTCTTGTTGAGTACTTTGCTTTCTTTTTGCCCATTTTCTTTATCTCACCATAATATCTGTCCTCATGGGTGGTTTTTTCTACTGCCCTAATGGCGCCTTCAGATGATATCAAATTCGTCGGGAGCTCCAGATCTGTTTGAAGGTTAGCCTCACTGCGCCAGCTGATGAGTTTGTTCACCCAGAAAATCAATCTCTTTTTTCTTTTTCTTTTTGGTCAAGTGGTGGTGGAAGCCCAAACAAGAAAGAAAATCAACTATCACCGTCTGCCTCCGGGTTCAAGTAGGATTACAACTTCCTCAGTGACTTTCTTTTTGTTCTTTTATTTTACTGGGGATTTTTTGTTCTTGATCAAATAGTGAAAGAGCCAAGAAAATGTTCAAATGAGCTCAAGACAAAGGTGGTGGAATTTTTATGGAAATATATGAAGTGTTGTGGATGTGATGTGATCCTTCAAAACACTTTTTTCTGAGTTGTATTGCAGCTTTAGTTTATTAATTATTGATTATCCTTTTATCAATGTTCTGTTTGTTTGCTTTTTTTTTTTTTTTTTAAAAAAGGGAGAAATAATAAGCCTAGGAAAGGAAATGTAAAACCCTAAAACGCAGTCCATTGCACCCATAAAAGTCCAGACCCACCTGAGAGCTTGGCATAATCATAAATTACAATGCCTTACTGCATTTGCTGAAGGAAAGAAAAAAAATAAACGAGTTTGAGTCCCCTTCTCCGAAAAAAAAAAGGTATAAATTCTAAGTTTTGCTGTTACAATTACTGTCCGCAAAATAAATGTGCAAATTACATCATCCTAAATAAAATGTTTCCTCTAGACACCATTTACAATTCTCATGCCTCTAGCAAAAAAAAGTAACCCCAGGCAAGAGTTCTCACCATCCTCGTGTATAAAAATGAAATGGAAGAAACAATAAGACAACCCCTTGAGATAAAAATATAGCCAAGCAGACAACAATGGATTACCCACAGGCCAGGCCACAGCATCTGATGATAAAACTGCCATGATCATATTCCTCTTCTAATCTTTGGTTACCCACCTACGGCCTGTTACCTGATACCCACTGTAACTTTGATCACTACTGCTCTCTCCCCCACTTTCTGCACTGGTATATCCAGATTTTCGACGATGCTTCTTTCCCCTTGCAACCCCACTGTCACTCATGCTTCCATTCAAAAGAGGGTCATCTATCCCACGAATCAACTTCTGTGCTGGTGATGATGCCGTTATAAAACTGTCATCTTTCGTTTTTCTTTTCTCTTTGTCATGTCTCTTAATGTTTTGGGAGATCTTGTGTAGCTTCTCATTGAACCTGGTGATCCCCTTCTCTACCGGCTCTACTGCCTGTGTTACTGTGAACCTCACATCTTTCACAATCTGTAGTAGAAGCAAAGAGCAGATTCAGAACTAAGTCTAAATAAGATCAGTATTGTGCAAATTCTTATTGGCTATACTTTGTTTTAATATATTTCATAATAACCCTTGCTTCAGAATCTGTTGACATCTATTAGTTCCATATTCCAGGATATATTCAAATTTGTACTGTAAGACTAAAAAGATGACTTACATATTCCCCGCCACCAACGAAAACGTCCCGAACACTTTCTCTTATGGTCATTCCGCTCCTGACATCAATGTCAGGATTGGGAAGGCGTAGCTTCGTGGGGCGTTCACTGTCCCTAACCTCCTCGGGATCCAAAGGACTGTCAGCCGATACATAGTCTCCAAGAACTGAGACACTTCCAGTGTAACGATCTCCCATCAGCTCATAACGCTTTGCAGGAAACACATATAGGTGAACAACAGAAGCAATGCCCATCTGTGCAGAATGAAAACACAGAACTGTTAAACTAAAACATGTTGCATGAAAATGGTAACGGGAATGAATATTTTAACTCACATTCTTAATAACTTTGAAGACCACATTAACTCAAGAGTTTAAGGGAGAATAAATTATCATTGCGAAGACTATAATAGTGCATAAAGATTGAAAAGACACAATAACATGTGCTGTTCTGACATGTTAATTGATTTACCCAACATTCTGCATCATTAACATTCTACCTCTATACAAATGATGAAGTCCTGAACACTTGACTTAAACTGTAAGCCTTGAGCTATAGGGCTTTTGAACAAACCCAGGGCATAAAGAAGAGCAATTGCCACGCCTTGCCACCATGTCAAAAAAACAATTGATTTAAATGTCAAAAACTTGGCTAATGGTTTTATGTGAGCTAGTTCATCTTTTGTAACAGCGTAAAATTGAACAAGACAGTACAACGCCCATGACTGACTAAAATTTAGAACCACCGCAAGATAAGGATACCTGCAAACAAAAGAAAATTATGGCCATTAGATTCCCTCTGTGTTAAAAGAGCTTCTTGGGAAAAAAAATACAAACAAACCAACTTATCCTATCACATATAACTGCCAATTACGTGCACCATTTCAAATTACAAATGCTTTTCCAAAAACAATTGAGATTCACTTACCCACATCCCCATTTAAATTCTCCTTCACAATATACACCAAAAGCTTCAAGGATAACAGCTAAAATAGCACTGAGAGACTTAATTAACATCTGGCAGAAGATAAAAAGTGAATTTATGTTATATAAGGGAAATGAAATTAGAGAACAAGAAACAACAGAAAGTAATTAAAAAAAATTCAAAGTGATGGTAAACATACATACTGAACAATTCCAAATTTGACAATTTGGTAAAACCATTGACCAAGTTTCCATGGTTTCAAGATATAATTCAATGGAAAAGGATGCTTAACAGTTCCCTTTTCAGAACTATATTCTAATAGGGGAGTCTTAGAACTTGCACGTCCTTCCCTTTCCATAAACTCGATAGTCCTCTCTTCCCCACCTTAGAAGAAGAAAAATATATATACAAAAGGAAAATGTCAAAAGCGCAAAAACATAAACAAGGGAAGCAAAGAAGTATCTTTGTCTATTAAAACAGAAAGGACTACAAATTGAAAAGGGAAAACATCTTGGACATTTATGTGCACCATCAAACATTGATTACTTGAACTTCCCATATAAAGACTAGGATTAAAAGTGGCAACTGTAATAAATTGATATAGTCATTATATGATGGCTCCGTCCATAATAGGTATTTATTTGTGCATCTATCTAGAGAGAGAGAGAGAGAATTGAATGTGTATCATACTGGTGCGTGAACAGTGAAATCTTGTCCACATTCAATTAAAGATTGTTAACATCTGAATTCTGATTAACATTTACTAGCATAAAGCATCTACATTTTAAGTTTTGATGACGTGTTAGCTAAAGCTTCTAAACTTTATGAAACTCTACATAAACAATGGTGTTGTAAAAGCTCTTGAAAATGACATACCCAAGCATGCAACCAGGTATCTTCCAAAGCAATACATGGCAAAGGATTCATAGCAATCCCGTAGAATCTCGCAATCAACGCTTATCGATGGGTTCACCAACGATATTAACTGTAAACAACAACCAAATTAGAATCTTACAAACAACAAAAATGCCAACAATCTGAGGCAGAATACTTTTTCCGTAACACAGACATACAAGTACAATCAATAATAAGCAACAATGATACTTTTAAAGCTAATATATGAACTTAATCTTCACAAATGAACGGTAGCAGCAACTTAATGAACAATACATGTATATTCAACTCATCATCTTCCAGATGTGTCGAAAAGAAACACAGATGTTTGAGAACCAAAGAAATATATATATCAAAATTGATAAACTCAACATCTTTCGTATGTTAAATCTGAATTGAAGGTTCACCGTGCACATTAAACAACAAACTATTTTGCCGCAAACATTCTCCTTGACAGTAACTAAAAGCACAAACGTCATGTGTACACCATAATTCCTCTTTTTCCTGAACTGCTTTCCCTACCTTTTCTCTCCTATCCCTCTTTTCAAAACTAACTTATATGTTTTTGTGAATCCTATAACCCCAAATAGAGGCCTGACTTAAAAAGAAACAAAGAATTATGTGATTCCACATGGTTCTTTATTAAAATAAAAGAATAAACATTTATATCGAAACAAAAATAAATTTAAACCAAAAAAACTTACTGATTCTACTGCATAGCATGGAACCATGAGGACAACACCAATTAAAAACTTTTGCTCCTGAACACAAACCAAAATGGTAAAATGCATGTCCATTAGCAATACATCAATATTGAAGCATGCACATTTTAAATATAATTTGTATCATTGACGAATGAATACCTCAGGAAGTTTGTATGCAGAAAGGTGCTCAAACACAAGATATATTGAAAGAGTAAGAGTGATGAGTACAAAAACACCGGAAACTAGACTTGCCCACGTAGGAGGTGTGTAGGCCAACTGGGTAATGAGATCGATAAATGGTGTTATCTTCATCAGCTGTGTTTCCTTTTAACCAGCCTATATTCTCAAATATTGCCAGCATAATGGAATCATCAATTCACAAACATATGCATAAGGTGCTGAATCACCAGACCACAGACTATGGACCTGTTCACCCAGACGATGAATAATAAGCATAAATTGATAGTTACAAATTACATAGATACCAAAACACACAACCTAATATATGGTATTCATGCAAAGTACAAAAAAAAGGTTGGCAAGGAAACAAAATGGGAAAATGGGTGCAAGGAAAACCAGAAACTAATGCCATAATTTGTTCAGAGATCACCACTCCACTGCATGCCTAAGCTGTGCGTGTGTTACCATTACACCAAACCATTATAATGCATATATTCTTGTACATTTTATCATACAAACCATACTCAGTCAAAAACTGGCAGCTCAAACCAGCAGAGAAAAAAGTGCTAGGAATGGTCCCCCGAAAGTGCATTATCAGTCTTTGGGATTTCTAATAATACCCATAAACACTGCATATAAGAATCATTTTCACAAAATACAATTGGATTTTTTCAGTAATTATTCCAATTCAACAATTTCAGAAGTCAATAGTGGACAAAAACAAAATCAACTTTTTGTACATTGGAAATCAATTAGATCAATCACATAAGAAAGAGAGGGGGAAAATCCAGAAGAACTGTAACAAATTTGAAATCATGAAAAGACAAAAAAGAACAGAAGATATTCAATCTAATTATATTAGGTTATTAACAAAAAGGTAAAAACTCAGCTCGACTAACAAACATGAGCTCATTTAGGTCCAGTTGCTCAGATAATGGAAGTCAAATACATTAAAGGAAGTAAATTGAAATAATTTTCCCACACTTTACCAGCGACCAAGCAGATTATTCAGAAACTAAAAGCATATGAACTGATTGCCGATGTCAATTAATCAGATAATCCAATCAATATGATGGAGGTAAATGAGGAAGATAAGGCTCCGAGACCACTTACAGAGCTTCGTCGACTTGGCCACAGAGAGAGAAGTATCATTCTTGTGAAAATAAAGTGGACAATATAAACCTCACGAAATTCGCATTGTAGAACCATCTGAAACTTGACACGGACGCGGCACGTGACACCTCTTCTAACGGAGTGAGTGGAGAGATTCTTTTTTTTTTTTTTCTTTTCTTTTTTAACAAAATTATATTCTAAACTATTCCAGGAAGAGGATAATCCATCGAGAGTAGGAGCGAACACACTATTTTGATCAACGGACTAATCTCTGTCTTTTTTCTTTATTTTTAGTTTAATAGTATATTGTAAATTTTTAAGTGAAATAAGTTTAATGAAGTGATCATTCGTGCTGAAAACCGGAATACCAAAATAGTACATATCATATTATTTATTCAAATAATACTTTTTCTCTCTTATATATATGTGGTGTTCTCTCTTATATATATTGGTTGCTTAGACTCTGCATTTTTTTCCTATCATTTTTTAAAATGAATTTGAATTCTATCTTGGCATGGTTCAACTTTGTATCCGAATTACAAAGATGAACGTATTAATGATATGATTTTTTTAAATAATAATGAATGGATGGAGCCATGGTTTCTCCAGGTAGCAGGTGCAATGGGAACCATGTGGCCTCGCTGTGTTCTTGCAATGTGAAACATGTGGGCACGTTGTTCATGGAATGTGAAATATGTGTCTTGAATATCAACTACTTATCAAACTTGTTGTAGCCATTTATTTCTAATCATGACGGCGGATTGTCTAAATGCGCAGGAGAAAATGTACTACCTTTTCACAAGAGATTTCATATTGTATTTAGGGTAAGTGTGGTTTTGGTTATATTTAACACCTTAAATTAATGTAGCATTTCAATTCAGATTTCTTTCGATTTAAATCTCAAATTAGTAGTACAATTGAATCGAATTAAAGACTAGTAGGGTCTAACTTAATGAAAAATGATATTAATCTATAGACAATTAAGTTCGAACCTTCATAATTCCTTGATGATGTGCATTCCTAATTTTGACAATAAGAAAAAACTAATTTAAAGATTAATTTAATTTGGATTTTAAACTTTAATTTGAGAGAGGAAAAAAAGTCATCCAGCTTAATGGTTTAAAAATTATGAATGAGAGAGCTGAGAACAAGAGTCAAATTTCTACTACTGTTGGATGTGATGTGAGCATAATTAAGTGCTTTTTTTTACCACTGAAATTTGAAGCTCTAGAACCCCGACACACGAGTTGTAAAACGGAGTTAACAAACAATTCTGGCATGTAAATAAGGCGCGTGAAGTGAACGAAACGACACCGTCGCCAGACGATTTAAAGAATTGGAAGAGAAAAGCATCCAGCTTTCTTTCCACAACATCACTCTCGGTCTCAGATAGAAAATGGAGAACTCGGCAGTTCTGAGAGAGTGGTTCGCCCGAGTTGATTCGGCCAATACGGGAAGCATCACTGCACCGCAGCTCAAGGTTCTTCTTCTTCATCTTATTTACCCTAAACTTCCCAAATTCTCAAATTTCTTTTTTTCCCTCTGCGTTCACCTGATTAACGACGACGTATCGATGATCAGAATGCTCTTGCTGTTGGAAACCTCGACTTCCCTATCTCGGTTGTTCAGCAAATGATCAGGTACAGATACGTATAAATTCACACCATCTTTTTGTATATGTTTACTTCACTTGCACAGATAATTGATAAATATGTAGCCTTTTGCAGGATGTATGATTTTGACCGGAATGGGACGATGAGCTTTGAAGGTATGCTTATATTAATGCAGAAGTTTTTAACTTTCATTAGTACTTTTATGCTTAACACTGCAATTTGTATCCTCTTTGTTTATATTATGATTTTGTCATATGGGTTCACTGATTTTGTACACTTTTGTGTCTCAGAGTTTGTGGCGCTCAACAAGTTCCTTCTCAAGGTGAAAACTTTGATCCTGAAATTTCAATTTTTGGTTCAACACTTCCTGTCTGTCTTGTAATTTTGGTGATATGTGGTTGTGTTATGTCTTTACTCTGTTACTATCAACTCATCTCTTTAAAGGTTCAAGCCCTTATTTTCTGAAAATGTAATACCTCAATTTGAGTATGCCGATTTGTGCCAAGTATTCCTACAACTTATGTGTAATTTTGTTTCGATTTCTGTCTTCTTTTCAGGTTCAACAAGCCTTCTCAGACCGAGAGAGGTGATTCAATATATTTAAGGATTTTTTCTTGTCCACTCTGGTAAACAGGGTCTCATGATTTTGTGAGGTGCAGTGTCTTCATATCGAACTAATTAAAGGTGTATTTGATAGATTCAACCGTGGTAGTAGGAAGCAAAGTTGGCTGCTTTAAGACTTGGTTGACGGTGTATGTTTTTGCTCGTAGATCATGCACTCTACTAAGTATAATAGACATCGGCAGTTAGTTTTTGTCCATGGAAACTAAATTTTCACTTGATAGTCTTTTGCAGAACTTGGGCATCTTACGTAATTCGAGCACTTTATAAAGTAATGTTGTTTGAGCAATGCAGTGCTTGACTTTAACTTTTATGCTCCTCTGATATTCTGCCAACCATACATAATATACATTTCACAATGCCTACAGCTTACTTATTAATTTGTGCATATAATCTATATTCTCCTTTTAGTTGCAAATGGTGATGAGGATAATTGCTTCACATACAGTTGTAAGCATTTAGCAACTGTCTAATTTTGTTGGTTTGTTTTACAGGGGTCGTGGCTATATTGTTCCTGATGATGTGCATGAGGTAATATCTAACTCTTGGATGAAAAATTGAAGTTCGTGTCTTTTAGATATCTTTTGACGGTATCGTAATGGGAAGTCTCTTAGTTTTTCCTCCCTGGCCTTTCTCTTTTTTTTCATTTCTTTTCTGGATTCTCAATTGCTGAACCATTGCGACAGGCATTGGTAAAAATTGGTTTCTCGCTGGACTCTCCCGCTTTCTACACAGTCTGTGAGGTATACCATCCGCTTTCTACATAAAATGACTCTAATATTATCCTTTTGGTTGTGCGCTTGTCTGCTGTGATGAATGTTTGATTTACCACACCACCACTAACCCCAACACACCACCCCCCCCCCCAGCACGGGCGATAAAAGAAATCAAAAAGCTATATGGCTTGAGATGGTTTGATAAGGCTGATTAGATAATTCTTTTTCCTCTTAATTGTGCAGAGCTTTGATAAAAAGAAGAAAGGAATGTTCCGACTAGATGACTTCATATCTCTTTGTATATTTTTGCAGTCTGCTCGGTAGGTTGCATTTCAATTCACAAAAAGCATATGTTTTGAAGAATGGTGCTCGTGCATTGATTTTGAGGTTTTAACTCAGATTTAATGAAGACTGTCATATTTTCCTAGGTTAGATTAGACAAATTATCCATACATGTACAAACACGCACATATGTGTCAGGTTCCATTTTGTGATGCTATGACTTCAGGTGGAAATTTCAAAATTCGATGTTTTGCGTCAACACAAGTTAGACAAATGCCAGTATTGAAATTCTAGAATGTGCTATTCCGAAGACTAATGGTGTTGTTTGTCATTCTTTCCTTGCAGTAATCTGTTTAATTCATTTGATACAGCTAAACAAGGCAGAGTGTCTCTGGATCTCAACCAGTTTGTCTTTTGCAGTAAGTGCCTGATTCAGTATGACATGAATTTATTGTTTATTACAGTTTTGCGCATCCCCATCAATGTAAATGGTCATTTAATTATAAAAATATTAGGTTGGTTGATTAGGGGAAAAAAAACAAAGTAGAATTCCCACCTTCTTCATCCTTGCTGTCAAACTTCTTCCCTGTTTCTTGTGGACATCTTGATTAATTAACAATTAGTTTCTTGTTAGCCCATACCTGGAGTTCAATTTTTTAAGAATGACTAGAAGGGAAGGACTTTGCAACTCCATATCTTTCTTTAAAATCCAGTTCAATTGTATTTGCGCCTATAATCTCGTTAGCAAAAAAGTAGTAGTCTCATTAATTGCTGGATCAAATTCAATCCATTTTGACAGAAGGTTTGCCTCCAGGTGTTATAATTTTCTCCATGTCAGGTTATCTGAAAAATCACATATGCAAAATATGCTAATTTTATTATAATATTCATCAATAATTGACATATATCTAATATCATTATGTCATTCTTTTATTGTCCAGCTGCCAATTGCAGAATATGAAATGCGGCAATGACCATGGGATGTTGGGGAATCCAATTCCTATGTACATCTATGTTTCCTAGTGTCTGTATGTGTGTTTTCTTTTAAATTTATGGTCCGCAGAATATAGATTTGCTTCTCAACATGTATCCCATCAATTTCCTTATTGATGTAGTTTTAATTTGCAATATTGTTCATTCGGAAAAGCTTGCGGATAAAAAAGGGAAGTTAATATTTATTTTTTCACTTGTATATATATATATATATATATATATATATATATATATATATATATACAGAGAGCTTCCATTGAGGGATTCCTCAAATAGCTTATTTGAGGGACACCCCTTGTAGGCCCCACTCCGGATTGTATTTCACTAATCCAAACCGTCTATTTTGTAGATATTCATTCAAAGATCATCCCTACAAAAAATCACTTGAATCCGATATCATTTGACCACTCAATTAAGTTATTGAAATTTTAGCATTTTCTTGAAGTACCGTGTTCATTGATTTTGTAAGACACAATTGGATGTCGAAACGGTTTCCGATTTGTCTAATTTTTTGTAAGGATGATCTATGAATGAAGACCTAAAAAATAGATGGTTTGGATCATTGGGAAAAAAATTGTAGAGTACCCTAAAAGACGTCTATTTGAGGGATCCCTCAATAGAAGGGGACTGATATATATATATATATATATATATATATATATATATAACTCCAAACAACATTATTTCCAACTGGCCTTCTAGTGTGAATATTCAAGGCACATCTTTCGCATTGCTAGAACAGAGAGGCCACATATTTCACATTGAAACAAAATTCATGACTGACTAAAATAGGTTGATCCAGCTAAGTTTCAATTTTCGATGTGTAAAGGCTCATCAATTCTAGCCTGATTGCTCTATATATTGACAGGACAGGAATTTTTAGCATATTAGAGTTTTGCACCGACCAATGAAGGTTTTGTTAGTTAGGTTAGCTGATTGGTGGAAAGAAACTATAGATGATCCCTATCTATGATGCTCTCCTCAAATTTAAAACCTGAGTTCCATATCGATTGGTTTTGGATCGTATGTATATTTCTTTTATGAGATTTTGGGGGAACACCAAAAGAAAGAACGAACTATCCACTCCTGTACTAGTTTCAAGTGATATGATCCGATGTTTCTTCAGTAGCGGCATCTCAAATACTTTCTGAGGCAGTCTACAATAATTTTCCAAAAAATTGTATGATATTACCTAATTCTGATGGAAATAGCAAATTGGGCTGAAAATATCAGAAAAAACTTAGTTGACTAAAATTTGGATCGACTTGACCAAAAACTGAATCGAACCAATTTGGTCATATTTCGGTTCCAATTCTTGTAGTGGAAAAATGGGACCAGGCCGAACGTGACCGATT
Source organism: Prunus persica (assembly GCF_000346465.2). Taxonomy (NCBI): domain Eukaryota; kingdom Viridiplantae; phylum Streptophyta; class Magnoliopsida; order Rosales; family Rosaceae; genus Prunus; species Prunus persica. Next base: position 17,924,415 of record NC_034016.1, read on the forward strand.
GTGTATTATTTTATTTTTTAACAAAATTATTTAAATCCAATGCTACATGTTAATCTCGTAACTAATATTTTCCTAAGCCCAACTTCTAAACATTTCTCTTTTCTAGGCCCAATGTCTCTTTTTATATAAAATTTGATCATTTGTTAATTTTTAAGTCCGAAAAATAAAATTTTAGTTGAAATTTGTATAAATTTTATGTATAATAATAATAATAATAATAATAATCCGATTCTAAATCAAAAATTGAACCGAAATTGGTTCAAACTGGAGCAGCCAATTTCAAAAAAAATTCATTAAAATTGGACTGAATCAAACAGGTTTAATAGTTCCAATTTCGATTCAAATTTGAAGTAAAAACCGGAACGAATCGGACTACACCCACCCCTACTTTGATGATGACGAAAATGGGAGGTCCAACGATTTCAAAATTAATATGTGGCTTGTGTGTTTACTAATGCCATATAAAAAAGCTGTTGTCCTTCAAAATAATTAAACATGAAAATCAAACTTTAAAATATAACAAATAAAGGTGCTGATTTTCGCACTCACGTTTTGTCCAGTTACACTCAGTTTTGTTTTGTTTTACTAAACTTTATTTTTATTTTTGATTAAAAAAAATAAAGTCTTAAAGTTAAAGTAATCTAAGAACCGAAATAGGGAACAGAAAGCCTGGCCAAAAAAAAAAAAGGGAACAAAAAGATGTGGCAACTGCATTAACCATCTTAGATAAAATGAAACTGTTTGTACAAGCTAACCAAAAGAGTCACTAATAAATCTCTTTATCTTCATATGCCACTCTGGACCAGATTGTTATTAAAAATAGTTGACCTTTTTGGGATGCATTGTCTAAATTATGGGTAGTTTTCCTACCCCAAAAACAAAAACAAAAAAAATTATGCCCATAAGAGCACTTCCAGCAATTTGCCCCTTGTTATGGCAAGGGGAGGCTAAGGCAACTACTATTCACTTGAATAATGGCTGCCCTTGCAAAAAACAATGTGTGTTTCCAGTAGTTGCCCTTTGCATGGCAAATACTATTCATTTTTTATATTTTTTTCACAACTTTTTTTACCTAAACAATTAATTTGGATAATATTTTCGGATAAGATTTTTGGGTTCCTACATGTTAATACTATTCATATCGGATAAGATTTTCGGTTTCAAATTTTAAATTTCAGATGAATTTCAAATTTCAGATAAGATTTTCACTCTCTAAAATTGCGCTACGTGTCATCTCTATTTGCCTAAATTTTTCTATAAAACCAGAGACTCAACTCATACCTCCCACACCAGATCTTCTCTACATTTCCATTTCTCAGATTTTAGATTTCATTCTCCATTCTCAATGGCAGACATGCAAGAGGTTTTGGAGAGGCAAGAGCGAGAAACTAGAGAAAAAATGCGTAGACGAGCTGCAAGTAAAAGGGCGCAAAGAGAACTAGATGAGCAACTTGCCATAGCAGTGGCTTTGCTTGATGAAGAAAACCAGAGCTGCCGTAGTTCACGAGAAGGTCGTGGCCCGAATGTAGACATACATAGACATTCTCGGGGTAAGAATCTTCTGGAAGATTATTTTATCCCAAATTCTCTGTACTCTGATGTTCATTTTCAAACGAGATATAGAACGCAACCCTATTTGTTCAATAAAGTCATGCATGATATTTGCAATTATGACGAATACTTTGTTCAAAAGAAAAATGTTGCTGGAAATTTGGGACTTCTTCCAGAGCAAAAGTTCACAGCTGTGATACGAATGTTGGCGTATGGGTCATCTGCTAATCAGGTGGATGAGATTGCCCGGATGGGGAAATCCTCTGTTTTGGAGAGCTTGGTGCGATTTTGTGATGCAGTGGAAACTCTGTACACCAAGGACTACCTGCGCAGACCTACGCTCAGGGACCTGCAACTGCTTCTACAAAAAGCCAAGGCTTGAGGATTTCCTGAAATGATTAGTAGCATCGATTGCATGTACTGGCAATGGAAGAATTGCCCAACTACTTGGCAAGAGGATTATGGAAATAGGAAAGAGCAGAAAAGTATCATCCTTGAAGCCGTTACTGGATTCGATACATGGGTTTGGCACGCCTTCTTCGGAGTTACCGGATCCCAAAACGACTTGAACGTCCTGGGTTAATCCCTGGTGTTCAATGATGTTTTGAGAGGTGAAGCCCAAATATCACCTATGAAATCAACACTACCGTCTACTAGAATGGGTATTATCTAGCTGACGGCATCTACCCGAGGTGGACCATATTTGTGAAATCAATTCCGCATCCCCGATCCGAAAAGCAAAAATTATTTGATGCCTATCAAGAGGGTTACATAAAAGATGTAGAGAGGTGCTTTGGTATCTTCCAAGCCCGGTGGGCTATTATTAGGGGCGCATCTCGTCTGTTTGATGAGGAGGTGCTGAGGAGCATAATGATGACATGCATCATCCTCCATAACATGATTATAGAATATAAGTATGATTACAATGCTGAAGATTTGTACGAACCAGATCCCATGAACACGCCTTTGACAAGAATTTATGAAAAACTCATGGGGCCAAATGGAGAACCAGTGCAGCATGAACCGTTGGTTATGGACGGTCATTTCATGCCCTGTATGATTGATCGATACATGGAGATGCAATCGTCTTATATTCATGAACTACGTCAAGTTGACTTCATAGAGCATTTATGGGCGGTGAAAGGCAATGAAGGTGAATGAAGTGAAGTGAAGATGTTTTTTTAATTTATTATGTTTATGTTGTATTTTTAGTTATGCTTGATTTTTTTAATGCTTTGGTTGTGGTTTGCTTTTTATGTATGGAATGTTTTGAATAAAAAGGAATTTTGTGGAATATTTTCTTTATTCACTAAAAGAAAATCAATACAACTAATAAAATAAAATACATGAATTACCACTAATTTTTTAAACAAAACATTAAAATACAATAAAATGAAAGGCAAGCAAAGTAACTTAATGGTTTTGATCATTTAACCAATCCGTGTTGCTAGGTCCATCGTCACAAAAAAGTTTTCGTCTGATAACATCCCTTCGTTCTAGCTTCCAAAATTGTTTTGTTTCAGGGGACATACGGCTTGTATCCATGGTCATGGTTTCCCGATCCTTTTTTTTCAATGTTTTCTTGGCGTACATACTCCATTTCTTTGCATATATACTTCCTTTCTTTTGCATATTCTAGTTGAATTGTCCTATCCTGCTCTTGGGCTTTCATGTCCATTTCAATTCTCATGGCGGTTTGCCTTGAAATTTCCTCCAAACATTTAGATGCATTATTGGTAGAATTACTCCCTCTCTTTGCCTTCGCCGCCTTCCTCCCAATAGGCCTCGGCTTCTTTTGGATAGGTGAGTCTTGACTCATTGGGGAATCCATAAGTGAATCTGATGCCCGTGAATCATGGAGTGGCGTCTCGTTCAACACCACCATCGGACTCGTTGGAATAATTCGGAATCTCTTACAATTCTTCACCACCTCCCACCATTCGGTATGGTTGAAAGTTTTTTTGCCTTGCCTAGTAGCATCATACCACATTTGTGCTTGCATAATCTATATAAAATTCAAATTAAAATGCAATAAACTGTAGAAATATTGGCAATGCAACAAGTATAAAAAAAATAATGGAAATGCAAGAAACTTTGAAAAAATATTGGCAATGAAACAAGTATAAAAAAAAAATGGAAATACAAGAAACTTTAAAACATATTGGCAATGCAACAAGTATAAAAATAATAATAATAGAAATGCAAGAAATTTTAACAATTTATTAGAAATGCAAGAAATATTAACAAAATATAAATATTGCAAGAAATATTTAAATAAAAATTAATATGACATAGAAAATAATAAAAGGAAAATTACAAATAATTTACCTCATTGCTAAAGTTTTCCCCGCTTCTATGGTTGTCCATTGCTTTTGCCAATGTATCTCTTCATTTCGCCAATTCTTTATTGAGAATTTTCCACCTACTATATAATGTCATTTCCATACGGGTCCAACCAATTGCTCTTTCACAAAATTCTTGATGAATTTTTTTTTCCACATATGACAGAATTTTATCTCATTGGCCATTATGAGACAATGACTAATTTGGACCCAACACTCACACAACAAAACATCTTTCATCATGCTCCATGCCCCCCGGGTTTCAATAGAAGAAGCCATAATATGATAGAGAAAAATAAAACTTGAAAGTGAAAAACATATTGAGTAGAAAGTGAATAATAGTAGAAGGAGAAGAAGATGTATGAGGATTTGGGTTAAAAGTAAAGAGTATTAGTTGGTATTTATAGAAAGAAAAGAAAATCAAAAATTTTTTGGCATTTTTTCATTTTTTTAATGCATAAAAATGGTTGCTATTGGATTGGAGGAAAAATTCTGATCGGAGAGCCCAAAGTGCGACACATGGCAAAGAGTCGTTGGCAGCACTATAGCGGCGCTTGCGGCTAACGTCGTCGTAACACAAAGCTTGCATGTCGCAATGCACAAAGTTTGCATGTCGCAAGGCAATATGCTTAAGTACGGGGATGCCGAATGCGACACAAAGCTTGCATGTCGCAAGGCAATGTGGCTAGGCACGGGGGTGCCGAAGGCAAAGGGGATGTCGAAGGCACAAAGCTTCTGGAGCCGGTTTTGAGCCTTCATCCCTTCGGCACGAGCCTTGCCGTTTGGCAAGGAGGCTAGGACGGGCTTAGGATGGGCTTAGGCTAGGCTAGGCATGAGTGTGCCGAAGGTGAAGGGAATGCTGAAGGCACAAAGTTTGCATGTGGCTAGGCACGGGGGTGCCGAAGGCAAAGAGAATGCGGAATGTGGCACAAAGCTTGCATGTTGCAAAGCGATGTGGCTAGGCACGAGAGTGCCAAAGGCAAAGGAGGTGCTGAAGGAGACACAAAGCTTGCATGTCGGAAAGCAATGTGGCTAGGCACGGGGAGCCGAAGGCAAAAGGGATACCCAAGGTGACACAAAGCTTGCATGTCACAAGGCAATGTGGTCAGGCATGGGGTGCCGAATACAAAAAGGATGCCGAATGGGACACAAAGCTTCTGGAGCCGCTTATGAGCCTTCATCTCTTCGGCATTAACCTTGCCGTTCGGCAAGAAGGCCAGGACGGCTTAGGATGGGCTTAAGCCAGGATAGGCATGAGGGTGCCGAAGGTGAAAGGAGGTTTGCACTTGGAATACTAGGCCACCCCAAGATTGAGACCTTTCAAAGTGATTGAAAGGAAGGTTGCTTCAGTAGATAGTATTCAGCATATTGGTTCCTTGAAACCCCATGGTGGCTTCGACATATACGGTGCTAAATGATAAGCTAAAATACGATGATTGAAAGGGTGTTGAAAGGCATTGAAAGAAGGAGAATCGACAAAGGCTTCTTGTGTCAGTTCCCACAGACGACGCCAAACTGTTGATGCTCTTTTTGGGAGGTTAACTTAGATAGATGTGAAATGGTGGGTGATGTGTGAAGACGTGGGTCTTCAGAATATGCAAGTGCCTTCGGCAAGGTAAGTAAAGTAAATAAGCATGCAGAAGACATGGTATATATGGTTCACCCGAATGATGGGCTACGTCCACAGAGAATGATGTTTTCATTATGATAATGTTTGTTTACATTTCTACTAGAGGATTAGACCCAAAGATAAAGGGAAGAAGGTCTAGGGCCTGAGGTACAAAGCTAAGAATCCAAGGCATGGGGGTTAAGTCCCAAGATCCGGAGGCCAGAGGACCAGAAGGGAGTTCAGAAGAGCGAGTCAGTCCCTTTCTAAGGAAAGAGTATTCTTTTATAGGTGAGGGGGAGTCTCAATCTCTTGTAGTTTTTCGATGTGGGACTTGTGCAACTTGCTCTGGTGGTGACACGTGTCTCTGGAGATTAGGTTCGGCAGGTGGTTGGCTGCTTCGGAAGTGTCTTCCTTCAACAAGTTAGAAGGTGATAACATCTCAAAACATGACACGTGGATGGTCTAGGCCAGCTAGTTGCTCGGTCAGTTACGGTAGCAACATCTTCCATCAAATATAGCCACTCATCATGAATCTCAGCCCCTCAATTCTCTCACACTTCACCCTGCACAAGAAAAATAAAATTCCCGGAGAGATCTTTTCTTAGTGCGAGATATCAAAAATAGAACAAAGGGGAAAAAAAAAATCAAACAAGATTTTTCTGTTACCTCCTACACTGAACTGGCACAATATCATCTTTTTTCTTTGCAATTTCAGCGAATGTTGCCTCTGACATCTCAAAGTGTTCTCTAGGAAAATTGCACTAGTTGCCATAATCTTTTGAAATCCCATAATTTGGAGGGCAGAAATATGTAGCAATGAGAGTAATACAGGGCCTCCCTTACAGGCACCACAAGATGTGGTCAACACATCCCAGCTCATAACAAGCCCCACATGTAATCCCTTTGCTGCCACTTAGCCCAGCATCGTGTTTCCCATAGCTGATCTTGTGAAGGTCCCCTTAACCACAAGCACCTTTTGCAACATTTAAAAAAAAAAACGTACTAGTAATAATAAAACCATTTGTTTCTTTGGAATATATTGCAGTAGCAGTCTTCCATTGCTCACACAACTAATTAATAATACAAACTAGTTTGTCTCAAATCATAACTTAATAATAAAAACAAACAATAAAATATTACAAAGCAATTGTCTCTAAATGATAACTTCATTAATAATAAACCAAATAACATATTTTTCTTCCACCACACCATCTCGACCATGCATGCTCCTGCAAAAACAAAAAGCAACATTTTTTCAATTGAGGTCCAGATAAAGAACTAAATCAAATTTACGAAGTAACTACGTCACTAATTATTTTTGCTGCTAAACCCTTTGAGGTGTTTGTCTTTCAAGACTTTGACCTTGAACCCATATGACTTCAACTTCTTCTTTGCTTTCGCCAAGAAACCTTGGTAGGCGTATACCTTTGTGTTTGTCAATTGGAACTCATCAGTCAGCTCGGCCAAAATGTGTAAGCGCCGATCTTGATACATTGACCACAGCAGCAGCAAGTTTTCAACATCACACATGTTCCATACCATGAGGGGAAGGTTAGGTCTTGGTATAAAGGACCTTATGGCTGCTTTAAAATTGGTCTGAGTTTGGGCAAAGGCTTAGGTGGTTTCTAGAAGAGGATTGGGCTCTGGATTACTTAATGAGGAACCCTTTGAGTTTTTCTTCTCAACCGGTTTGACATCATGCCATTTTTCTCTTTTGAGCACAAGCTCTTTACAGGCCTCTGTGATGTCTTTCCAAGGAGTATAAGTATTTCTTAACCTTATCAATTTGGAATCTATTGGAGCACCTCCTTGAATTAACCTCTTAGGCTCTAAGAAAATGGTGTTCAATATGTACTGAAGGTTTATAATGTTTGGTTCCATTGAGGGAGAAGTGAAGAAGAGATGAGAAGTGAGAGTTGTGTGGAGGTAAGAAGAAGAGGATGAGAAGCCGAGAGTTATAGAGAGGGTGGGTTGTAGAGGTGGGTTAGTGAGAAGTTGAGAGTTGTATGGAGATGATAAGAAGAGGATGAGAAGGTGAGAGTTATATAGAGGGTGAGTTGCAGCGTGAACAAGTAGCTCAGCATTCAGTCAAGCTACCCGCTTTATAGATTGTCCCTTCGAGTCATCAACTCTCTCCAGATATATTTAAATATACATATATCTCTTCATTGAATTATAAGTAACTACCCTTAGGTTTTGTACGTATATGATGATTTGAATAACCACACAACTACAATAGCTAAAAGTTTAATGAAAAAATTCGTCAATCCTGAATTTTGTATGTACCGCATCTACTAATCATCTTATTATTTTTTTATGTACGGTGTGTATATATATATTGAAAATGATAATGAGCAAAAAATAACACGGGGATAGTTTATAGTTTTGAAAGTTGAGTTATTCTAGTGATGATTATTGGGGATGCCGAATACGACACAAAACTTGCATGTCGCAAGGCAATGTGGCTAGGCACGGTAGTGCCGAAGGTGAAGGGGATGCTGAAGGAACAAAACTTGCATGTTGCAAGGTGATGTGGCTAGGCACGGGGGTGCCGAAGGCACAAAGCTTGCATGTTGCAAGGCGATGTGGTTAGGCACAGGAGTGCCGAAGGCAAATGAGGTGTCGAAGGTGACACAAAGTTTGCATGTCACAAGGTGATGTGGCTAGGCACGGGGTGCCGAAGGCAAAGGGGATGCCAAAGGTGACACAAAGCTTGCATGTCACAAGGCAATGTGGTCAGGCAAGGGATGTCAAAGGCGACACAAAGCTTCTGGAGCCGCTTATGAGCCTTCATCTCTTCGGCATGGGTCTTGCCTTTCGGCAAGGGGGTCAGTACTGGCTTAGGATGGGCTTAGGCCAGGCTAGGCATGAAGGTACCGAAGGTGAAAGGAGGTTTGCATTTGGAATACTAGGCCAACCCTAGACTGAGACTCTTCAAAGTGATTGAAAGGAGGGTTGCTTTAGTAGATATACGTCTTCGGCATATTGGTTCCTTGAAACCCCATGGTGGCTTAGGCATATATGGTGCTAAATGATAAGCTAAAAGGAGATTATTGAAAGGATGCTGAAAGGCACTGAAGGAAAGAGAATCGACAAAGGCTTCTTGTACCGGTTTCCATAGACAGCGCCAAACTGTTGATGCTCTTTTTGGGAGGTCAACTTAGATAGATGTGAAATGGTGGATGATGTGTGAAGACGTGGGTCTTCAGCATGTGCAAGTGCCTTCGGCAGGTTGTTACCTTCGGCTAGGTAAGTAAAGTAAATAAGCATGCAAAAGACAAGGTATACATGATTCACCCGAATAATGGGCTACGTCCATGAAAAAGGATGCTCTCATTATGATAATGTTTGTTTACATTTGAACTAGAGGATTAGACTCAAAGATAAAGGGAAAAAGGCCTAGGGCCTAAGGTACAAAGCTAAGAATCAAAGGCCTAGGGGTTAAGTCCTAAGATCCGGAGACCAGAGGACCAGAAGGGAGTCCAGAAGAGCGTGCCAGTCCCTTTCTAAGGAAAGAGTAGTATTCTGTTATAGGTAAAGGGGAGTCTTCATCTCTTGTAGTTTTTCGATGTGGGACTTGTGCAACTTGCTCTGGTGGTAACACGTGTCTCTGAAGATTAGGTTGAGGGAGAAGTGAAGAAGAGATGAGAAGTGAGAGTTGTGTGGAGGTAAGAAGAAGAGGATGAGAAGCCGAGAGGGTGAGTTGCAGAGGTGGGTTAATGAGAAGTTGAGAGTTAGAGGTGAGTAGAAGAGGATGAGAATGTGAGACTTTATAGTGAGTTGCAGCGTGGACAAGTGGCTCAGCGTGAACAAATTTAATCTGTTTCTACTGTCTAGTTTAGAATAACTCCAACCCACGTTGAAAAATATCAGGAAAAATGTTTATTACCTTTTTGCCCTTCCCAGCACGTTATCTCTTCCGTATTGGGTTGGCTGTACATTATGGTCCATGGTCCATAACATGAATCTTTGAAAAAAGTAAAGAGTTAAAGTGAAATTGTGAGTTTTAGATTCTATTTCGAAATAGGGAATGGAGAGTAATGGGGAAGTAAAGAGAGTGGGGTGGTGGGTCAAGAGAATCAAATCTCTAATACAAACACTGCCAAAGCCTAAAGCCCAAAACCCCTCCCTCCTTTTGATTGCGGGCCCCATAACCCCATGCATGTATAAGGGAAATATGTAAATGAAGTACGTATACACCAGACCGCACGTTAAGTCTTTCTTTTTGAGCTAGAGTGTAGGAGTGGTTGGGGTTCATAAAAGAAAACCCATGGCCGTGGAAACAACATAAAATAAGAAGAGGACGCAAAATATATATATATATCGCTATGTATAATATGTGTCCGTGGAAAACAACAACCAACTATCCCATTTATTAGCCAATCCAAACACACACCCCCCCCAACAAGTTGTTCAAATCAATTACCAATCCACATTGCAAACATGTCAGTGCCAACACAAACAAGTAACGCACACCAAATAACTCCTTTCGAGAAGGTGATCATGATTCATGGCCATGTGAAATCATGATTTCAAAACACAAGTGCTGGGTTCGGCTCGCTGACATGAAACATTTAGTCCCTTTCAGTGTGAAAGGGCTAAATCTACTGTTGGAGATGGCCTTATGTGTTTGATGAATGGCATGATTCAAGCCTTGTTGCCTTCACGCAACATCACCATCACCGTCTCCCAAACTACATTCTTGGGAACTGGTAGTTGACAATGGCGATCCCATTCATGTCTTCCAACTTGTAACAACTAAAATGCACCCCTTTTTTTTTTTTTTTTTTTTTTTTTTTTTTTAAATAACAACTGAAAATTGTTTGCAAAATCTTTCAATGTTAGGAAAATGAGTATCAGAGACCAAGGAGCTTTTTTATTTTATTTTATTTTATTTTTGTATATATCAGATACCATAATTTCTGTAATTATTTTGTTTTTTTTAGTATTTAGTCAAAGACAAAAAATAAAAATATTAAAGAGGTGACCTTTCACAATTGATATTAACATCAATGTGCCAAGTATATTAACATCATGTTTTTAATGATGGAGATTTAGACAGGTAATGGACCCAAATAATAAACACACAAGCAAACACATTTACCCCTCGCATCAAAAATTATATGGTAACTTCTCCAACTTGGTAACATGAGATGAGTTGATGAAAAAACAGCAACAAGAAAAAAGAAACATGCAAATTATAACCACCCCGTTTTGACACAATTTGGACCCATTAACAAAATCTCTTCACAGGTTTCAAAATTTTTAAAACTCAATTGGTAAAACTGGCATCCTAAAATATTTTCAAGTCAACTATTCATCTACTTATCTATAGGTAATTGGCTGGGTCGCTCAGTTCTTGCCGGCCAATGCTATCATTATCCAGTCTTGAATCAGTTTACAATCTGATTCAACAACCCAACCCACCTTATTACATTCAATGTTTAATAAGTGGAAGAGAAAAAGCTTGCAACACATTATTTGCTAAGCCATGAGGAGTATGTAGTTTTTAGTGGTAAAAAGCACTTGAATTGTTCTCAAACAAATCCACAGTAAAAGTTCCCAAACTTTCTTACAGGTTGAAATTGTGGAAAGTGGAATGGTAATGAAGATTAAAGATCTTATCTTTTCAATTACAAAAACTCTGAAAAGATCAAAATTACCCTGGACTGAAATCTCTGGATACCAAGCTTTTGCAATATGTACTGAAAAATTCAGTATAGACCTTAAGTTGAAAAAAATAATAAATTACCTCAGAGAGAGCAAACACATTTACCACTCACATAAAACGGAACTGTTATATATCACATCAAAGAAACCGTTGGTATTCCAGGAAACACTAGTCAGTGAAAAACTACAAAAAAAGAAACATTCACATTACCTGCAGAGTGCAGATTAAAGATAGTTGTTGGTGTTGTCAACAAAAGAAACCCACCCTATATGTTCTAAGACCCCCCCAGGGCAACTTCTGTTGCTCAGTGACAACTCAAGAAAGACCTTGAAAACCAGAAAGTCTTGATCACTTAAATTTGATCCACGTTCTCTGTCAGCACTGTTAGAGATCCAGGAGGAATGCAGCTGGTTGAGCTTTAGCTGCATAGCCAAATTTCCATGTACTGTACTTCCTGTGTACTCCAGTAAGTTTCCCAGTTTCAGCCTTCTGATGGAAAGTAACCATCATCCTTGAGCATTCTCTGTTGATACAAAAATATACACACAACATTAGCTTTCTGATAATCATGAAATGAGAATGTTGTCCTATATAGTTTTATTACTTCATTGATATTGCTATGAATCATGAAACTCAGTTCAACAACAACTTACAGGAGCTCATCTTCTGAGTAATTAGTATACCACTCGCTGGTCTTGCTCCATTGCTTGAACCGGGACAGACTACACTGAGCAGTGTAAATTGCAGCAGCAGCTAGCTTAGATGGGGGGAACCTGAGCATTTCATACTCCACCAGGCACAGCTCAATGAGGAAGAAGGACAGAAGCTCAATCTGATTCAATTCCAGGAGTACAAAGTATTAATACTTTCTTTTACTGAGAAATGATAAGTGAAATCTAACTGCTTCTTATACTGTGGGGTTACTATTACTGACCTTTTTGTCGGATTGAGCTGCCTTGAGGAATCTCTTCATGAACACAAATGGAGTAGGAACAGAAAAGTTGAATTGTAAACTGTTCACCATTGATTTCTCCATATCAAGGACATCTTTCCTTGAATATGCCTTATCTGATATAAGAACAAAATCTTCCACAATTGGGACAGAAACCTCTTCATACTTGCATGCTAGTAACATGGCTGTCACACCAACCAATTGAAGCTTCTTTCTGATCACCATTTGGCTCTCTAAGAATCTGTCTATAAGATTGACAGTAAGGAATAATGTCTCATCCATAAGCTCAAACTTGTAGTGGACCTGTTAATACATTCAAACCAATTAACAATCTATTCACATCACAGGTTCCAAACTCTTACTAGTCAAATTTGGACATCTTAAAAGAAGCCAAACAACATCCGAATATAGTCACCTCAATAAGCCAGTCGATGAGAATCGCCCTCATTTTCTCATTGATGTCAGGTTGGTGAGCCATGTAAATAGGGGAGATACAGCTTGACTTCTGCATGATTAAGATAACCATTTTTCAGCAAAGAAGAAAGCATTTCTTTGCCAAATTGAAAAATCAGAGAAACCATAAAACCAAAACCCAACAAAATTAAACCCCACAAAAATGCAAGGCAGAAAATGATTATCAACCAAGGAGTCATCTCAATCAGAAGACCACATTGATGTGGTGGCATATACAACAACAACGTAGCCTTGTCCAACTATTTGGGGCCAGTTGCATGAACTTTGCTTCTTTGTTCCATTCTATCCTAATGTGCTAAGCCATATGAGACCACAAAAATGGAACATTTTTACATGTTTGAGCTCATCTCAAACAGACTAGATATCCAACTATTTGGGGTTTGGCTACATGAAGTCAGATGAAACACAAAAATGCAACGTTTTCAAAATCCGGAGCTCTGACCAAACAGATGTGTTTTCATTAAAACTTGAGGTTATGCCTTAAATTGCTAACCCTCAAGATAAAACAGAACTTATGTGGAGTAATTCGTATAATACAAATTGTATAGTGTACGCTTTCTATAGCTAATGAAATATACCTCAGTTTTCCTGTAGTGAGCGTAGATGTCATCTATGTACTCAACAACATTAAGTGGATCCTTCGAGCCGCAGCTGTCAATATCCATAACAGGTTCCTCTACATCTTCATCCTCTTCCTGCAGTATTCAATTAGCTTTCCAATATATTAAAATAGGAACTCTTCATGAAGAAAAATGCTGTCGGTACAAGATAGTAAGACACACATACCATCCTATCAATTTCATCTAGCATGGCTTCTGTGTGCTTCACAAACATTGGCACAGGAGCATCACAAGCCTCATCCTCATTATCCTCCACATCTACAATTTCACAGTCCACCAGACAACTAGAATTGGCAGTAGATGAGCTCAGTTTCTTAGTTTCCAGATCATGTTCCCCCACACCACTCGGATTCGCAACCAATGAAGTCACAGTCACTTCCTTGGTTTCCTAATTGCATACAACCCAGCACCAATATATTTTAATTTCAATTGCAATTAAAACAAATGAATAGATGAATTAAAAGCTTTTGGTCATCAGTCTAGAGGGACTACCTTTGGGCACTGCTGGACCATTTGTGCTGCAAACCTCCTATAAGAACATCAACAAATCAAAATTAAATTCTTGAGAGAAAAAGGAAATAACAAAAGGGGAAATCGAACGAGAGTCAGTTCCAACCTTGTAATTGGTCTATGTGGCAGATTTGCCACATTTTTATTACATGCCGCATCTTTCCTAAATAACGATTGACCCAGGTCTCACATTAGTTAATTGAAATGAAAGATTATTACAAAAAGAATCAAATATCAAAACAAAAACTTAGAAAGAGATTCAGATTATAAGAAAATATCACTAACCCAGCACATTCTCTTTTGTTGACAACACAAGGGTTGACGTTAGCTCTGGTGATGTTTTGGACATCTCTCAATGCCTGACGACGAATCGGCCCCACCTCCTTCACAAACTTGGTACCCACCAATCTTGGACCTTTTTCAGGATTTCAAAGAAAATAAATACAAATGGACAAATTAAAATTAAATTATAAATTATGAAAACGCCATTTTAAATTTAAGGTTTGTTAGGTCACTACCTTGGAAATTTGAGGACCCAACGAGACCTGGGTTGTTCTCCTTTGAACCCATTTCGATCACCTTTAAGATCAAGGGAAACAGATTAGAACCAATCAGAAACCATCATCAAACAACGAAAATCAAACACCCTAAATACAACAGAAAAAAGGGGGAAAACCCATGATCTAGAACAAGATGAAGTAGAAAAAGACTGAAACGAACAAAACCCAGATAATCCGATTTCAAATATGAAAGAACCAAAGAAACCCACTAACCTTGGAGAGAAATCAAGTCTAGAACTTTATCAAAGTACTGTAAATTAAAGCTAATTAGCTTCAATCTTCAAATTCCCGAGAGATAAGTGAATGGCATAGGACCTTGGCAAGCCTCCCTCTCTCTCTCTCCCCCTCTCTCTATACCTCTCTACGCTCTGTCTCTGTCTTTCTTGTTGGGTTCTTTAAAATGGGTTTTTATTTATTAAGCAGATTCATATTCGAAGGAAACAGAATAATAAAAGGAAAAAAGAAATAAAAAGCGGAATTGGGGAGAGAAGGGCATGTGTTCGTCTCGTTTTGAATATAACGGCTACTAATTCCTGACCGTCGGATCTTAATACCACCGAAAAGTCACGATGGTCTGTCTCTAACGGCTATCTCGCTTTTGTGCTCCGTGCCCTATTTTTTCAAATAATTTTGTAGGTCGGGCTTTTTTGTTCTTGATTTTTTGGGCTGGGCCTTGACCTTTTTGTCTAATAAAAGGCCCATAACTACGCTCTGCACCAATGATTTGGCTTTTTTTTCTGGGGTCATTTTGGAAATTTGTTATCGTGGAGCCGATACTCAAACCCACAAGTACGCTCTGCACCACTAGGGAAAGTGTCCCTTACTTCCTAGAAGCTCCTACACCACGTGTGGCTCACAACAATTTCATATAATTTCTCATTTTACAATTTTTTTTTATAAATGGAAAATACACTTTGTATAAAACATTGAAGTTGTTGGTGCTTATCTCTAAATCAATGAATAATGTATCACATTTTATGACTATATTTGACTGCCGATTGTTGCATAATCTGAATTCATTTCATTTGCAGGATCATAAAAGAAAGAGGAAGAGATATGAATAACAATGTTGCAATAGAACATTTCATAAATTTAATTATCCCGTTACGTACAATGATCTTAGCAAACAAGATCTTGTGTATCTAATTTTTATTCGAAAAACATATCGTGTCTCTGTTAATTGCATATTCAGTTTCTCTTTTTCTTTTTTTTTTTATTGCCAAAACAATTTACTTTCTTTCCCATTCAAGCATATAATTG
The DNA here is from genome assembly GCF_000346465.2 of Prunus persica. Taxonomy (NCBI): domain Eukaryota; kingdom Viridiplantae; phylum Streptophyta; class Magnoliopsida; order Rosales; family Rosaceae; genus Prunus; species Prunus persica. Next base: position 17,939,964 of record NC_034016.1, read on the forward strand.
GCATGTAAACTATGATTACTTTAAAAATCAAGGCTTAATATCTTTCATAAGCTTGTAAGCTATAAATTAAGGTTGAAATCTTTATATTCGATGCCAAACAAATATTCATGTTCATAATTAACCAAAGGAACAATGACCTTTTTTTTGTCAAAAAGGAATAATGACTTGACCTAGTAAACTTGGTGAGTGCTCATGCAACGACTTGAACACCAATAGACTTGACCTGCAACGCTGGCTGGCAATCACTCAAAAGTCTGAACTTTCTTCGCTAGTCAATTTGTGGCCCGGCCCTCAAATAGACTATGCAAATAGTTCGATATGAAGTCAAGGTTGACGTGGATACATTTAATCTAAAATGAGACAGACTTCTTCCAATGAGTTTGTCATGAGAAATTCAATATCTGTTAATGAATCAAATCGGACTAATTAATGGATAGGGGAGGATCGAATTCGAGTATAAGAGGGCGAACACACTGTATTTGTCAACTAATTTAACTCATATCGATAATTTGAGATTAAACATAACATAATAAATCTGGACAAATAAACTCAACTTTAGGTTTTACAAGCTAAAGATCGATTTGAGTTTATTTGATCATACTATCTAGTTGAATTTGAGTTCAAACTTGAAATGAGTATGTCAGGTTGAGTTAGAATCTCATCGACTTGTACACATGACCCAACTAGCTATTTTTTTACCTTGGAACATCCTTCCTTGAGTTAAAAAAGAAATTAGGCTATCAGGTTTTACCAGCTCAACTTCTAATTATGGATCGTACCACTATCATCATTCGGATTTTAAGAGATACAACATGACATTTAAAAAACAACGTTACATACATAGTTGGTTAAATGCATGTGAGTAATTGTGGATTATTAATATAACTGGATATGCATTAGTGATTGACTATTCTACGTACAAACGACTCTCGCTAACATAAGTAATAAGTTGTCCATTAATAAATTATATACTATATCTTTAATCTTTGTTCGTGTATGTGTGTCACTATCATCATCTTGATATACATCGATCATGTGAAAAACTGCTACATACACAATGCATGGTGGATTTAGTGCACATGAGTAATTGTCAAATAAACATACACACATACGTGAACGACAGCTGTTAACATACTTGTCTTTTAGTAAGCAAATAGAATATACGTGAATAACAGCTGCTAACGTACTTGTCATTTAGTAGGAAAATGGACTAACTAGTCACTAATGAGATTACAATTTATAAGACAATTAGCTTTAGCAATAGGAAATACTGATCGTACATGGTCCGCAGAATACAAATATAGACAAAACTGACACACACCAAATTAAACTAAATTAGATTCATATGATTATTAATTAGAGCGTAATTGCGACGGCTATCAAGTCGTCCTAGCTTAAGTAACAAGGGTCCCACTCCCTCTCTCTCTCCTCTCTCCAAGTCCAGTTTTCCATTCCACCGTTCGGATTTTCGTATCCTCAAAATCACACCACAAAAAGTGGAGGAAAATCAGAGCAGCAGGCGGGGCCCATGGTCCTTCAAGAAAGAAAAGCCCAAAAAATGGGACCCGTCAGCACGAATACAAGACGAGAACCAATCCAAAAGGTTGCACGTGAATGCGCGTCACTTTGTCAATAAACCGCGTGAACCGACCCAGAGGCCCCCAGCCCTATCCTTTCCCATCCCCATGCATGTATGAGTAAAACATATGCAACTGTTTCTCAAATCCTTTTCTTTCTTTCTTTTTTTGATAAACCATAAAACCCGCCAAACATGTACCTCACCCCCCAAAATTAAAAATTTAAAGATGGAATATCCTAAACATCCGGAACATGACATGACCATGACCAACAATTTGTTTTTGTTTTTGTTTTTAATTCTCATAGTTATCATAATTTTTAGTATAAACAAGATTTAATAACGCGCTTAATATAATACAGAATTTGAGTCAGTGATTATATCGTCTAATGGTATTAAGTCTTCATTTTATTAGGTAAGAAATTTCAAAGAACTTTATGTTTTAAGAAGACCATTTGAGGAGTTTTGTGTAGTTTGTCATGGGGTTAGTTTATAGTGTGCTAGTGGGAATTGGTGGAGCATGACCAACTTTTCCTTTTCTTTTCTTAAGAAAAGCATTATGTGTTACACAACCCTTTAATGATCATAGTAATTAGCGGGGTTTAATTACTTTCTCGGAAAATTCACCATTGTCCGGGAAAAGTTGAAGATTTTTGAGATTTAAGAACACCCTTTTGGAAGTTTTGTGTTGCTAGCTAGATTAGTTAGTTTAGTGCTAGTGGGAAATGGCAGAGAGGCAGATAGTGATGGAGGTTGGGGAGAAGGGGAATGTTGGTGCTTCAACTAACGGTGAAGATGATAGCGATGGTGTTGTTGGGGAATTGATGGGAGTGATTGAGACCGTCGGATCGTATTCGGGGTTTCGGAGAACGCACAGGAAGGAATGCTTGAACTTGGTGAGGAGGTTGAAGCTGTTGGTGCCACTTATGGAAGAGATGAGAGAATTGGACATATTGATACTTTCTACCACCAAAGCTTTGAATTCTTTGGCTAGTTTGAAGGAAGCACTTGTTTCAGCCAAGAAGTTGTTGAGGAATTGTAGCTGTGAAAGCAAGATTTACTTGGTCAGTACTCTCTCTCCCCCTCTCTCTCTCTCTGAATTGACTAGATGGGTTCTGATATTAATGCTTTTGTTATTTGTTTCTGTGTTTATAACATGAACAGACACTAGAAAGTGAGGCAGTGATGGGAAGATTTCATGCAGTTTATGATAAACTAAGCCAGGCTTTGGATGATTTGCCATATAATGAGCTTGGAATCTCAATTGAAGTCACAGAGCAAGTAATTTGATTCCTTACTTTCCTTTTAACTTTTTCTTGTGTTGCTTGCTTTAGCCATCTTCAAATTTTGTACCTTTTCAAGATACTCAAATGGAAGATTTGTTTACCATTCACCAGCTTTACATAAGTTTTTGAGTACGTACTTTGCTCTTGAGTTTTTCTGGTCATAGTATTTTGCCCATTAATCACTGATGTGGCTGTAAACTTGGTCAATTGTCAGGTTGAGCTAATGCGAACACAACTCAGACGGGCGCAGAGACGGGCTGATACGCAGGACATGGAGCTAGCAATGGATATGATGGTTGCATTCTCTCAGAAAAAGGAAGGCAGGAATGCAGATAGTGCAATACTGGAAAGACTAGCCAACAAGCTGGAACTTCATACTGTTGCAGACTTGAAAGAGGAAACAGTGGCTGTTAGAAAGCTAGCTAAGAGAGGATCATTAAGGCAGAATGCTGAAAGCATTCAACAAATCACTGATCTTTTGGGAAAGTTCAAGGAAATTGCAGGCATTTATGAGGACTTCTTCCTTGATGGTCCAGTTTCAACAAGAAGTCCAAGGAAGTGCCAGTCTTTGTTGATCCCTCATGAATTTCTCTGTCCAATTACTTTGGAGATCATGACTGATCCTGTTATTGTGGCAACTGGACAGGTAATCTCAAGTAGACCATATGAACTATTTGTACCACTAGTTGTTACCATATATGCACATTTTGATATATGGTTTCATGGATTACATGTTGTCATGGGCAAGATCATAAGTTATGGTTTCAGCACAGTTTGAATTCTGGTCATCATCTAAACAGAAAACTTAATCAGGAAAAAAGAAATTGCCTCAAGTCAAAATAAAATCTGAAAGCTTTTAAGTTCAACCATATTTTGATTTTCTCAAATGCATAACATGGGGTCTGAGATAGTTTTCCTTGCCTTCTTTTGAAGACTTATGAAAGAGTAAGCATAAAAAAGTGGCTCGATTCGAACCACCGCACCTGCCCAAAGACAGGACAGACATTGGATCACTTATCGCTGGCGCCAAATTTTGCCCTCAAGAACCTAATCCTGCAATGGTGTGAGAAGAACAATTTTGAACTGCCCAAGAAGGAGCCTTGTGCAGTTTCTGATGACTCATCTGCTGAAATCATAGAGGAAGTGTCTTGTTTAGTACAAAATCTATCGTCTTGTAATTTGGAAGTCTTAAAAGAAGCCATTTTCAAAATCCGTATGCTCTCCAAAGAGAATCCGGAGAACAGAATTCTGATTGCTAATAGTGGAGGAATCCCCCAACTGGTTAAGCTCCTGTCTTATCCCGATTCGAAGATTCAAGAACACACCGTGACAGCGCTTTTAAATTTGTCAATTGATGAGGCAAACAAAAGACTTATAGCCAGAGAAGGGTCCATTCCTGGTATAGTTGAAATCCTTCAGCATGGAACAGATGAAGCTAGAGAAAATTCTGCTGCTGCATTGTTTAGCTTATCGATGCTCGATGAGAACAAAGTACTAGTGGGAACTTTGAATGGAATTCCTCCCTTGGTAGATCTTCTGCAGAATGGAACAGTCAGAGGTAAAAAGGATGCTGCCACTGCATTATTTAACTTGTCTTTGAACCAAGCCAACAAGTCTAGAGCCATCAATGCTGGTTTAATACCACCATTGCTTCATTTACTTGAGGATAAGAGCTTGGGCATGACTGATGAAGCCCTCTCAATTTTGTTACTCCTTGCATCACATCCAGAGGGTAGAAATGAGATGGGCCGGCTCTCTTTCATCGAAACCCTGGTTGAAATTATCAAGAACGGAACCCCCAAGAACAAGGAATGTGCTACATCAGTTCTTCTAGTGCTAGGATTAAACAACTCATCTTTCACTTTGGCAGCTCTTCAGTATGGAGTGTATGAGCATTTGCTGGAGCTGGCTAGATGTGGAACCAATAGAGGGAAAAGAAAAGCAAATTCCCTTTTACAACACATGAGTAAGTGTGAGCACATTCCCTAACCAGCCAAAAAAAAAAAAACTTTATTTATAATCCTTAATCATTCTTGAGTGTTGCCTAATTAAGTTTTAGTGGAGTAAATCATAGTTCAAGCTGTGTTATGTTCTTTCCTGTGTGTCTTTGTGCCAAAGAGAGTGAGAACATATTCAGGTATAGATTGTAAAATGCTAAAAAGAGTCTTTGAAGTGAAAGAAGGTTTTTTTTTTTTTCAGAGACAGATTCTTAGACTTTTCTTTATCTTCTTTCTTCTGCACAGCTCCAATGATTATCCAGTGTTTATTGAGTTTTTTCAATCATCATTTTGGACTAATATTTGATTAGTGCCTTATTAGGTGCAACTAATACTATTGCAATGATATCCATCATTAATTAGTGCCCGTGAGAAATTGCTAATTGTGTTACAAAGCTACTTGCAGGACATCAGGTTGTTGAGGAGCATATCACATTTTATTTTTCTGAAAGATCATCATTTCTTGTCAATCTGGTGGATGGAATTAAATCAGGTGGATCATAAATGAAAACTGCGACTAGCAACCCCCATCCAACCAAAAACAAACATTGCAACTAGCAACCTACCTATACAAACTTAATGAAATCTATCAACAACTCATAGCTCTAGATGTCCTTTTCATTTACAATATAAGCATCTCCTAGAATTCTATACACAAATTGATATAGTAAAAAAATAATATGACCACTTTGAATCCTATTTTTATTATTTAAACTATAAGGTGCTTTTATGGTCATGTAGACATCCATTGGTGCATGGTTTTTCTTTGAAAGAAATTGATATTCTTATTGGGTAATTAGATCTTCTGTTTGTGACATTTCTTTTATCATTTTTTTTGCTTAATCAACACCGTTTGATGTTCATCTTTAATTCAAACTTGGTCAATTTTATCTGGGCAAGTAAAATAAGGTTCACTCTTTGAAACACTTGTATTTTTTTTTTCCAGCTGCTTGTTATTTTGCACGAGTTTGCCAAACATGTGGTACTGGAATTTTTATGCTGTTGCAGTATCATAAAAAAAGGAAGAGCTCTTTTGAAACTACAGAAGAAGTGAAAATTGGAATATCGCAGAGTAGGGATGTTGGGTGAGTTATCCTTATGCAGGCTTCATTTGAAATTTATGTAAATAATTAGGGAATTAATTTGGGCAGATAATGTTAAAGCAAAATTTGATTAGGAGAAAACAAATTTATGTGTTTTACAGATGGGTTGGAGGGATAGTGGTGATGGCAGAGGAGAGGAAGAGGTTGGGGGTGACTTGGAGAAGAGAGTTTGATTAACTTTTTTTTTTCATTTATTCAAATTTATATGGTGGGTGGGAAAATAAGGTGAGTGAGAAAATATGACAGGGTGGTGGAAATAGTAACACTAAAAAAAAATCCCCAATATTAGCTAGGATCTCAAGTGCATGGATAAATGCTCATAACAACTTAAGCTACAAGCCCCTTATGTGTGCCCTCCATTTTTAGTATATTAGGAAGTGAGAGAAATAAATCGGGGCTATATGTTGACAGTTAGTGTTTTTTGGTTGAATAAAATCGATAATCTAAACTATAAGGAGATGAAATTTCTCACACACATACTATCAATGTGTGCGCCATAAGGATTCATAGCTAGACCTGTTGACCAGATGGACAATAGTTTGTTACTCCATTTTTAGTATGTTGGGGAATCATAGTGTCTCAATGAGGTAATGGAGCTTAAGGAAGCGTGATCCTGCAATATTTTTCCTTATTTTTTGTTATCTGATTGCATTATGAATGTGGTTGTTGGATGATTAATCATCTTTTATTGTTTTTTTAATTTTATTGGTTTTCATATGAAATTATTACTTCAGACTTCAGAGGGAAGGTGGTTTGATAAAGCTTGAAGGGCCAAAAAAAAAGAAAAAAGAGGTCCCCTGAGATTATTATAACATAATTAGACGCAATGAAGGAATAAATATCATTTGAGTTAATGTTCATCGACTACTAATATCTGGCAACAAGTCATGCTTTTACATGTTTGTCTCATGAGATGTGAAATTAACTTAACTTAAACTAATGCGTGGAAGTCCAACTACGTTATTCAAGATTAATAGATAATCCGATACAATTCGTTTCACTCGTTAAAAAGGTCAATGTTGAATACTGGTTAGATTCGTTAACCAACCGTTAGTAAGAATAAAAGAATTATTTTTTGAACAAAAATTACTTATGTTCATTATTTAGACATTCTACATAAGAAACATAAATGCCCTTTACATAGCTAAAAACTTAAAGATAAAATAAATAAGTAAATTTCTTAACACTTGATAACGGATTTTGTCGGTTAACACGAACATGACATATTTTTTAACGGATCACTAACATATTCACCAGACACTAACAAGTCTATCGGTTAACACGCCGATGTGCAAGATTTCCATATCTATTATGGAGACTTTCAATTCAAGGTGGTAGAACGCTTTAGTATCATATTCATCATGAAAGTTATATTTTTGTTTTTCTGTGTGGAATAAGAAAGTGAAATATGTATGATATCATATGTGATATTTCATTCACAATATAATTACAAACATTGTAACCCTAATCTTGAATGCGAAGATAAACGTCAAACAATTAAAACTATGAAACCTCCAAGCTGAGTATTGTTAAAGCTACAAGGGTACCATAGCAACTTGAACTCAAAGTATCATGGCACAATATGATTGGTCACTAAATAAATTATAATAAAAATTCAACTATTTATTTAATTCTTATTTTCTTTTGATGAGATTTTAATTCTTGCTATAAAAAAAGAAGAAAAAAAAGAAGGGTTCAAGACTTCAATTCCACAACCACAACAAGAATATGCGAACCAAACCGTAGAGAATCTGAGCTCTCTCTGTTCCTTTTTCTCTTACAAAAGGGTTTTCCCATTTGGCACACAAACCCACATATACTCTGATTAATCTTTTACCTGTCCAGTTCCAAATCTTCTTCAATCTCCACCCTTTTCTCTATTTTAATTTTGTAAATTATATATTTTTTATTTTTTATTTTCCCCCAAATTTTTATTTCCCATATAAAATAGCTTATATTTTATTCATAACACAAATTTTTTCTGGGCTTTCATTAGCTTTCACGCCTAAGGGGTTTCGATTTTTTCAATTTCTAGGGTTAGGGTTTTCGTTTCATTTGTCTTCGTGATCGATCGATCGATTGGGTAGGAGAGAATTATGGGTGCAGAGGGCGATTCGAGCGAGCCTAAAGTCAGTGGCGATGGAGGAGAGCAGATTAATATTCGATGCTCCAATGGGTCCAAGTTTTCGGTGAGGGCGAGCCTGGACTCGACTGTTGGGGATTTCAAGGCAATTTTGGCTCAGAATTGCGATATTCCAGCTGAGCAGCAAAGGCTGATTTACAAAGGTCGTATTTTGAAGGACGACCAGACCCTGACTAGTTATGGTACGGTTTGTTGCTTCTCTGATTTGACTCTATGCTCGTTTCGTTTTCTGGGCCTGTGTTGTTCTGCCCAATGTTTTGATGAATATCGATTTTGTAATTTTTATCGAATCTGGTTTTGATTTTGATGTGGGTTTGTGTTATTTTTTCGAATTCTGCTTTTGAATTGATTAGGTTTTTATTGTGAAATTGTTAATTTGGAAAATTATTTGGATGATGATATTGGTATTGTGGCTTTAATTGTGGTTTTATTGCCCGTGCTGCTTTGGTAGTGTTTAGAGTGTTGTGGGTGAGATTGTTGGATTTGGACGCGGTCAGTGGCTGTGAAAGTACCCATATGTCATGATTTAGGTGATTTACTGTAGTCTAATGGATGGTTGGTTTCTTGTATTGAAGGTCTGCAGGCAGATCATACTGTTCATATGGTACGTGCCTTTGCTGCAGCTGCCTCAACCCCTGCTGCTCCTGCTGCTAATGCTACTTCTGCAAGTCCTAACACTGCACCAGGTGTTACACGTGGTGTTGGCTCCACTGAACGCGATGGGCTTCAAAGTCCCGACCTTGGGGCATCTTTGTTATTTGGGCAGGGTTTAAACCCACTTGGTGGTGGTGGAGGAGCTCCTGGTTTATTTGGAGCTGGGCTTCCGGACTTTGAACAAGTGCAGCAACAACTGACTCAGAATCCGGACATGATGAGGGACGTAATGAACATGCCTGCCATTCAAAGTCTAATGAATAACCCTGATTTGATGCGAGGCTTGATCATGAACAATCCGCAAATGCGTGATATCATTGACCGGAACCCAGAGCTTGCACATATACTTAATGATCCTGGCATTCTCCGACAGACATTAGAAGCTGCAAGGAGCCCAGAACTCATGCGTGAGATGATGCGAAACACTGACAGGGCAATGAGTAATATTGAGTCTTCACCTGAGGGATTCAACATGCTAAGGCGGATGTATGAAAATGTTCAGGAGCCATTTTTGAATGCTACGACAATGACCGGGAATGCTGGAAATGATTTGGGTTCAAATCCATTTTCTGCTCTTTTGGGCAACCAGGGTGGGGCACAAGTCAGGGATGGGTCTAACAACCCTTCAACCACTGGTTCAGAAACGACTGCAGGCTCTGTTGCTCCGAATACAAACCCACTTCCCAACCCGTGGGGCAATACTGTTGGTGAGCCTCTCCCATTCTCTTTATTATCCAAATTTTCTTTTTCCTGACAGTGGCCTGAATTTCTTATTCTTAACTAATTTCTGGTATTAAATGGAAAATTTTCCTTTCAGTCGTGAAAATGGGACTGGTATTGTAATTGGATTTGATTTGTACATCAATAATTGGTTAAGCAAACTTTATCGCTGGCTCTTGAATCTCAACGGCAATGTATTTAGTTGTCAATTTTTACATGAAAATGGCCCACTAATTTAAAATGGGGTACATAGATGTTCTAATTTCTGCACCCTTCTCAAAGTTTATGTTCGAGTCTGCATAATATTATTTAAGTGGTTGCATGTTTTAAAGTGTTTAAATGCAGTCGCTTTTTGACCTGAAACCCACTGCAGTTGGCCCCCAAAAATGATTATTAGGTTAACTTATGTTTTTTACTAGCCTAGTTTGTAGCTCTTTCGGATAGGTTATATTTTTAAAAAAGAGGTACTTTTTTTTTTGGCACAGAAAAAAAGGTACTTTGAATACATTGTAAAATTTCTTTATTCATTTATATATATATATATATATATATATATATATTATGATCTGAATTGTCAGGAGGAAATCAACCAAACACCACCAGGCCACCTCCTGCTGGGGATGGAAGGGCACCTGGTATTGCTGGCCTTGGAGGGCTTGGTCTCCCCGGAATGGAACAGATGCTTGGTGGCATGCCAGATGCTAATGTAATGAATCAGCTTTTGCAGAATCCGGCAATATCCCAGATGATGCAAAGCATGCTCTCGAATCCCCAGTACATGAATCAGGTACCATTGTTAGACAAATTTTCTTCACCCAAAAGGTGAATGTTCTCCAAAAGTGGAGTTTTTAATTTATTCAATTTTTATTATAAAATTTTAGATTATGAGCCTCAATCCACAACTACGCGGCATGGTTGATTTAAATCCTCAACTTAGAGAAATGATGCAAAATCCGGAGCTCTTACGTCAGTTAACAAACCCAGAGACAATGCAGGTATTTTCCCTTTCAAAATTCTACCAAAATTCATTAACAAATATAATCTCTGTCTCTGTCGCTGTCTCTCTCTTTAGACAGTTTATATGCTCTACTGGAACTTCTTGTTTATGCTCTTCTTAGTCCATGTATTGATTTCTATTTCGTGGTTAATGTAACTTAATTGCATTTTGTTCTAAGAACATTGAAATTGTTTGAAATGCGAACCACCTAAGCTTAACTTTTATTTTTTTTCCTACTCTGGCTTTTTCTCTTGCAGCAAATGCTTGCTTTACAGCAGTCGCTATTTTCTCAGACCAATCGACAGCAATCAACTCAGTGAGTCTAAATATATGTTACCACGCCTACTTGGTTGCTTCAATCCAATTAGTTAGCTATGTTTGCTGTCAGCATCTGATGTTTTTTCAAAATTTATTTAATACTTTTGTCTAAATACAACACCATTCTAGGGTCTCAATGATTTCATAACATATTTGAATACATCATTTTTCCATAGATTAATCTGTTTGTGTGGAGGTGTCAATGTATGTCATGGTTTGAAATTCCCTACGTTCACACCCCAACACCACCAACCTGGCCTAACTTGTGGTCTAGGATGCCAGCGATCATAGATTAAATTCATAATATATATTTTTTTGAATAGAAACAATTGTATTAAAACAGGAAAAAAAATACAAAAGTGGATACGGAATCCACAGCAGATAGATTAAATTCATAATATATTACTAATCATTTGTTGCTTTGCCAGGGATCCAGCTCAGACTGGTGGTGTTACAGGTACTTTGAGATTGAAGTTCAAATATAATAATTGGTCGTTATCATTTTCTCCATTTAGATATTCACTTTTTTTTTACTATCTATGTGTAATCAGGAGGCCCTAATAATGCTGCTGGGTTGGATATGCTGATGAACATGTTTGGTGGTCTTGGAGCTGGCAGCTTGGCTGCTGCAAACAACCCTAATGGTTAGCCCCCCTGTTCTCACATCTAAATACAATCTTGCACTTTAGGAAATAAATCAGATTTGAATTATAAGAAAAGAAACAAAATATCATAGACTTTTGTGTTGTCTCTGAACATTTGTACTTCTTGTTGCAGTACCACCTGAGGAACTGTATGCGACGCAGCTGACACAGCTTCAAGAGATGGGTTTCTTTGACACCCAAGAGAATATCAGGGCATTGCAAGCCACTTCCGGGAACGTCCATGCTGCGGTAGAGCGACTTTTAGGGAATCCCGGGGTGTAACTTCACTTGGTTTTCATGTTTTTATATTATTCAATTGGGAATTTTTCTTGTGGACGTGTAAAATTAGTAATTTGGAGTATAGTCTTCTGAAAGACACGAGACATACAGGCACTTGTAGATTCCATTTTGGGGGTGTGAATAAGCAAAGAACGCACAATATGATAGAGCTATGAACTTTGTGGCTATGCTTATACATTTCCCAAGTATTTACTTGCGTCCCTCTTTATTTTTAATGTATGCTTCAACGTCTTTGGATCCATGTGTATCTGCACCTTTTAAATAAATGGTTTCAAAGCCTAGATAGGTTTGGTCCAGTACCACTTACATACGTTAACAAATGTATACCAGAACATGTTTTATGGGACATGTATGAAATTGTTGATGGCAGTTTTCTATCAAGCGACTGGAAATTAAAAGGTTTTAAATTTACAGTTCGTATCACGTTCTTCCTCTTATTGTTATTGGATTGTTTTTAATCCTTTTTTTCTTTCTTCTTAATTTTGTATCTAATCAATCTAGGACGGTAATTGATTATTTTAGTGTTATTTTTTTTAATTAAATAAAAGGCTCCTTTAAAGTGGCTCGGAGAGACTCCATTGTTCATTGTTGCAATATTGAATTAATGATTTGCGTTCGAGGTTTTGTAATTAAATTTTCTGTCTTTCAATATTATTATTATTATTATTATTATTATTATTATTATTATTTTAATGAAAAAAAGTTTAGGTTGAGGAGAGACTACTCATCCCAGGTTCATTTCATGCCAAGATTTGAGGATTTAATATTATTTGTATAACAAGAAAACTATAGTAATCCTCTACTACCGTTGTAAGAGCTCAGTTATTAGCCATGTGAGTAGAGGTTTGAAACCTGTAGGAATGCACATGTAAAGCCCCTTCTACCAATTATTTGTACTTTAAAAAAAAATAAATAAATAAAAAATCCTCTACCATATCAGGTTTTTCTTTATTGATTAGGTCGGACATAATATATATAACTTCCAAGTTAAATGGTCCCTAATGAGTATGTCAATTATGTTTTTTGTTTTGTTTTATAGTAATTGAGTAGTTTGAGTGGTTTTTGTTGCTTCCAAACACAGAAGAACTCACAATTTGTAATTTTCATCTTCGAATAACTAGACTTCTAAGAGTTTATGATCTTTTACTTGTCATCTACGGGATCTGAAACTTGTTTTCTAGTTTCAACTTTCATGTCCAACCAATCCAAGTGTAAAAAGAAAAAATAAAGCAGGAAAAGATAAAGTGTTGATAATTAGGTTAGGTCTATATTATATCAAACTTCTGGGGCAAATTATAAATACCAAAAGATTGTGGGACCAAAATCAAATTTCTAAAGCATACGGAGGGACTAAACTACAAACTCCACACATTATCAGAGGCTTAGAGCCAAAGCTTCTGGCTTTTGAAACCCGTCTTTTTTCTGTTTCAACTTGAAGCGGTTCCAATGAGCTACGGTAATGCTTCTTCCCCTTTACCTTGGATTGGAATTTTTCTCGATCAAGCTCTTTCTTTTCTTGCTCGAGTCTTACTCTGTTCTTCTATTTTCCTTCTGTTTAGGCGTATGCATATATTTTGAGACGCTCTATTTAGGTGTGTGGTTGCCTAACATGATCAAAACTCAATTGCATGACTAACTAATCGCAGTAATTTCTTGCCTAAAGTTAAATCGATCAAATGGGTGCTCCTTAATTTTCGATTTCAATAGAACCCATGTCTTAAATTGTTAAAATTCATATGAACATGCATTGATCTATATCAGGGTCATTCGTTTATTGCAATTTTTCTTGAATTTTCTGGGGTTACAACATTCAATCCAAGCATCTGAAGTGAGAAAGTTATATGATCATCCATTAGCATTTAACCTGCTTTTAGTCTGGAAATGGTATGCATTTGTTGGGTCATTGGCAGCTAAATTGGTATTTTCATGATGCTAAGTTTGGCTCTCCTGTGTATCAAAAGAAACTTACAATGTGTTTTAAGATCATAGTTCCAAACTTGAGTTTTCCCGCCAAAAAGGAAAGATAAAATGTCGAGTATACAATAGTTAATGCTTTTCCGAAGTTTTGCTTATTTATTTATTTGTTACACTTATTAGTACCCTAGTTGTTTTAGAAATTGTAATTTGCTACTTTTGACTGATTTTTCCATCACAAGGTTAATTACTTCAGATGGTTCAGCAAACCATAGATTCTAAATTTAGTGAATATGGGATGGGAGCTACCGAATCCGAATTGCCTGTTCATGATAAGCAACTGTCAGTTCCTGTAAAGAAGACTGCGTTAAGAGATCTGCAAAATGATATTAGAGTTGCAATGCCCAACTCTTTTGGGAACTCTCCTCTATTAAAGGATGGAGGACACATTAGTAATGCTCCTAGAGTTTCGGGCACCAAGAGACCTTTACCTGAACCTGAGTGCCCGATGAGCCTTCCTCAACACCAGCTCCCCAGTAGCAGTGCTGCAAATGGGCATCTTGTCTATGTTCGTAGAAAGTCGGAAGCAGATGTAGTCAGAAGTAGTACTTGTGATAATGCAAGCATTAATGCTGATTGTCAGGTATCAAGGACGCTTAGTCACCACGAGGCAAGCACCCGACCCAGTCACCACGAGACAAGCACCCGACCCAGTCACCAAGAGGCAAGCGCCCGACCCATATTCCAAACAAAGGAGTCAAAAGTTTATTGCATTCCGGCTTTTGCACCTTTTCCGATGTCAGCTTCAACCATCCAGCCTGGAAAACCTTCAGTTAGTGCCCCACATTGTAAGTCTGGTATAAGAATAGCACCATCAGGATCCAATCCCCTTGCTTCTGCTACCCAAACATTGGCTGGTTCAAAGGGACTCAGAAATCTGCACTGGGAAGCGCGATGTCATCAATTGCAGTTGCTATTAAGGAAATTGGACCAGTCAGAGCAAGAGGATTATCTCCACAGTACGCTCTTGAATTGAGAAAATCCACCTTAAGATTTTTTTTGTTTCAAATTGCTTAAATTTTAACTATACTGATTTACCCTTTGATTTATGTTCATCTGTTAGTGCTGCGGTCGCTCTCCTCAGTTGACCTGAGCAGACATGCAGTTGAGTTGGAAAAGAGATCAATTCAGCTTTCGCTGGAGGAAGGTAAGCTGAAAATTGTGTCTTACTCTTTCTTTAAATAGAAAGATGCTAAACAAATCTCCTGACTTGGAAAGAACTAATGATGGAAATTCATGCTTTTTTGTCTTATTCTAAATATATTTATCCGTGGTCTTTGTGTAACTTCACAATGGGAAAATAAACAAAAATATTTCTTTACTTGCAATTACTTGCTTGCCTAATCCGCGAAATATCTTCGTCCACTTCAGCTCCGAAGATTCACAGGTTATTTTGTTGGAAGTGATCTTGTATTGGGGTACTACTTATTTTAACAACATTATGCAGAGTTGTGAGTTGATTCTTTTATATCTTTTTTCAGTGTCTGTTATTTGGTTTCTCAAAATTCTCAATGTTTTCACATGTTTGGTAGCTAAATTGATCTGCTGTACTTGTTTATGTACAAGGATAAAAGAAAGTCTATATGGAGATTATTTAAACAATCATCAATCAATAAGTTTCGATGGTAAGGATGTTTTTTTTCCTCTTTTAAAGGAAATCACCCGAGATGTTTACTTTGTACCATGGATATTTTCTTATATGCCTGTATGGCATGTATACGTGACTAGGTTAATGATACTTTGATCTATCTTCATGTATAGTAAAGTCAAATCATCTGTTGAGTTGGCCATCGTAGTCCCCCATATGTACTCAGAAACATAACTGGTACTGTTCTCAGAAATTAAGAAAAAAGAACGAGCCAGTATCTGAAGTATGCACAACCGCATGATACATGTGACTTGGTGAAAACAAACATTGGCAAGGCTGCTTGCGGATTGGCTGCCTTGTTCATTCTTTTCAGTGAGTTATGTTACAGATGTATGTGATGTGGGAATTGTAAACAATTTGAGGTCCACTAAACTTATAGACAATATTTTTATGGACTTTTTGTGTGTGTGGATTTTGGTATTTCAGTGTAAGTGCTGTCGTCCAATTACCTGGCATCTATCTTTTTCAAAAGCATTCGTTACTGTTTGTCATTTTAAACTCTATAATCTATTTTATGATTGGTTAGAGTTGAAAGAGCCCAAGATCTTTTAATCTTTTATGACTACTAGGCAATATAAAGCATAATGTTTTGATATAATGTCTGGTAATCATGCCTTTTTTTCTGTGGCCACAACTGTTTAGTCGGGTAGTGGTGGATGCATATGAAGTTTTAAGCTTTCTATTTGATTGTGCCTATTATGTTTTCACGTGAAATATGTGGAAACAGCACAAAACCTATTTCTCTTATATTCCTCTTTGCATCTCCGATTCTTGCAGCAAAAGAATTGCAGCGTGTTGGGTTTCTGAATGTTCTAGGGAAACCTGCGAAGCAATTCAAAGTACCGTCAACTCATCAAGACCGATCAGATAAGTGAAAGGACACCAGGGAGGAGGGGGTAATTGTGATGCTCAGTAAATTGCTGCTGGATAGAAGTGTGCCTACCAGTTTCTTTTACACTGGTTGCATCTTTTCTGCAGTTGGTTTGCTGGTATTCACTGCAAGTCTGTAATATTCAGCCTATCGTATATACTGTAATTTTCTTTTTTTGGTATCAGCTGTATCCAAAGCTGCTGAAAATGATTGAATTGTAACTGTTGAAAAAAATGTAAAAGAAAATTTGTCAATTGTTATGATGCTATCTTAATGCTTCGTTGGTACAGCTTCTGATTTGATCCTTGCTCGTTTAGTTTGTGTTGGGCTATGTCCTCTGTGGTTCTCTGTGTATTGGGCTCAAAATGTGGTGGTCCTAGCTGTTCCCTCTATACTTTTGAACCCAAGTTTTAGGTGGTAAAGTGAGGTTTGTTTTGGACCCCATTTAGTGGCTTGGCTTGCCGTCCTTATAAGACACAGACACTATTGTTGTCCAATTTAATAAGTTCATTCTCAAAATTTGTAAGTTTACTGAACATCATGCATAACACTTATCCCATTTAATTGAAATAATTCAGTTCAGTTCCATTTTGTCAAAAGGCAAGAGATAATCATGTACACCTTCAGCTCAGTTCAATGCTTCGTGGAAATTTTATGATATCCCAAACCCTACCCCACCGAAAAAAGTTAGTTAAATGAAAAAGCAACAATGACTGGTTTTTAAGTAGAATTTGTTGGTTACAAATTACAATGCATCTTTAGAAAGTGAAAGGGTTATACTTATTATTATTATTTTAAGTCCCCATTATTTGTAAAGAGAAAAATAGAGATTTTGCGTAATGGAACATACATTTTTAAGAAAAGCTGCTTATTGCCAGTTTTTTTGTTTTTGTTTTGTTTGATTGTCACTTTTTTTCGTTTTTGCTTGCCACTTCATTTTTTCCTTTGCCACTTTTTTTTTTCTTTGCTTGCCACCTTGATGCACACGCAATGTGCTTGTGGATGAAGAAAAGAAATAAATACCCAAAAAAGTATATACATTATGGGATAGTGGGTTTGAACTGTACGGATAGGAACCACAGTAACTGTTTATAACTGCCAATTCAAGATGAGTCCAAAGTAACTGCTTTCCTGCCCTACAAAATCCAAACCTACGCCAACTGTTCGACTTTTTTCGTCCTCCCCCAATTTTTTTGTCTTTCTTCGCCAAAATCAGAGAAAAGCTTCAATGAACAACTCTCCCGACCTGGATTTCCGATTCCCCACAACCCACCAAGACCTCGTTGTTTCCACCACCGCCACCCCCTCCACTGCTTCCGCTGCTGCTTCTTCTTCTTCCACTTATTTTGTTGGGGACGATAAAACCCACCAAAATCCCAGGAAAAAACGCTCGAAACTGATCAGACTCGACAACCCAATTGCTCCAAGTAGGATTTCAAGGCCCAAGTATGCCAAAAAACCCGACCCATCTGCGCCAAAGATCACAAAGCCCTGTAGTGAGTGTGGGAAGAAGTTTTGGTCATGGAAGGCTCTGTTTGGGCACATGCGTTGCCACCCTGAGCGGCAGTGGCGCGGCATCGACCCGCCGCCCAACTTACGACGACCCGTTTCCCCGAACGCGCCGTTGAGTGAGTTGGAATGGGCAATGGGGGAAGCAGACCACGAGGCGGCCTCGAGTTTGATAATGCTTGCTAGTGGGTGCACTAATGGGACAAGTAATGAGATCACTACTCAGAGTATTAGTACAAGTACTTTTCAGGGTGCTCAAGAGGTGTTTGATGGTGGTAATGGGAGGTTTGAGTGTTCAAGTTGCAAGAAAGTATTTGGGTCCCACCAGGCTTTGGGGGGCCACAGGGCAAGCCACAAGAATGTGAAGGGCTGTTTTGCAATTACAAGGAGTGATGGTGAGGTTGATCAGGATCATCATCACAATGGTGATGGTGAACGGGATGATGAGGATGATGATGTGATGGAGGAGAATAATAAGATGGTTATGGTGTTGGGAGGATCAGGGCACAAGTGTAGTGTTTGTTGGAGGGTTTTTTCAAGTGGTCAAGCTTTGGGAGGGCACATGAGGTGTCATTGGGACAAAGGGGATGAGCCATCATCATCATCCATGATGATGACCCAATTAGGGCTAAGTCAGCAGCACCAGCAGCCTAGTGGGATTTCAAAGGAAGGCCATTCTGGTGGATTGGATTTGAATTTGCCTGCAGCTTCTCATATTGAAGATGCTCAATCCTCTTCTTCAGGCCTCATCACTTTGGATTTAAGGTTGGGTCTTTGAGGGGACTTAAATTTCTGTCTGCTAACTCTCTAATGTTACTAGCAACTTAATTAGGATTGGTATATTTTGTAACTATTGATATTTGACTTGGAAAAGATGTGTTTTAGTTAAAACTTTTGTTGGCTCCACAATTAGGAGACAAATATTGTGTTTCACAGAATACCTGAAAATACAGTATCTCATTACTAATATACTTATAAATTACAAAGCTCAGTTCTGTTTGTATAAATCCAGTTGGTCCAAAGATTGAATAGTTAGTCCTAATGTCAAGTCTGACAGTGGTCCAAAAACCAAATGTAGTCTGAAAAATCAGTAAAACAGTAGTTTGTTCAAGTTTTTTTTATTAGCCCATTGGATTTGATGTAATGAATTCAGATTGGGGTACTTGCCCCAAATGGCTAAATTGATGCACACACTTAGCACTGTTGTCAGTTGGGTTTGCAAACAAAGCCTCTTGGTTGTGGAAATAGTGCTTCCTTTTAGATTTGTGAACCGTGGGATAAATTCTACTGAATCATACCACCCTTGATAGTCTATAAGATTCTGATTCTTGTGGCTAGTTATAATCTTTGTGACCGATGATTTATATCACTGGTAATGGATATAGAAACACACATGATCAACTTTTGGTGGCCTTAAATTATACAGAGTGCAGGGCTAATAATCAATCATCAAGGGAAGAAGAGTTCACAAGGCAGTATATTTGTGGAGAAAATAGTTTGGGCTAGCTGCACAATCCATTTATGGGTTTGTATGTGAATGTGATCTTGGGTTTCAACAGAATCAAATCATTCCTAGTCTCATATTTCTGACCCATCTAGACCTAGAATTTGGCTGACTTTGGAAATGATCCTTTCCATATGTAAGTTGAGATGCTTTAAATTTCTCACAGTAAAGAAAAAGATCAAAGTTACCTTATGGATAAGAATCTAGTCTTTACTTTTTAACTTTAAGAAACTGTTAATCTGCTGGCATATGTAGGTCTGTATCTCAGATATTTACTTTTTCAAGCTTTCCTGACTCATGTTCAATTAACACAGCTGCACAACTTTTTCTTTCAAAGGCTGATCTACTTTACATTACTCTAAGCCTCAAAAATTCACAATTGGGTAAAACATGGTATAAAGCTTAAGTCAACTAACACCATTACATCAATTTTACCTAAAGTAACTTTGCCTTGAAAGAATCTCTCTCATCTCTGCAACTTAGAGGATTCTTCTTGGTGATTTGTGTAGTTTACAATCAGATTTTCTGTTTGGTTTGTGAGAAAGTAGAAGAAAAAGGAAAGTCATTATACCTGTAATGGCAGGGTACGTCATTCATTATAGTTATAATATTCAAATCAATATATAGAATTTAATTATTAAAAAAATTAAAACTAATTAATTTTTCCTTTATCATGTTAAATGATTGAACTAGCACATCATCCTCTCTGTCGGAGAATAGACATTGCCCATATCAACCTTTTTTTTTTTTCCTTTGCCCTAAGTAGCAGTCAATTACTGTCATTCTATATATGGTCACTTCTATAAACAAACTTCACACGAAACCCCAACATGACATGACCCTTTCAAATCTTTATATAAAAATAACCCAAAAAAAGTAACTGGTCTCTGAGACTCAAGAATTATATATATATATATACAACAACAAATCTTTGAAAAGCTTGATGTATACACTTCAACAATGCACTCATGATTTCTGATAAACCCTTTTTTCCAACTTTCTGAGTCACTTGATAATTTTTGGGTAAAATTTTAAAGCAACCCAACTAAAACTGAACATGACTTCATGATTTCTGCCTTGACAACCCAATCAAATGCTGTTTTAGCTGAAGGGTTGATTAGATTCCACTCACACTATCTGGGAACTACTTCATATGCCATTGACTGTGATGGAATTTAGAAATTAATCCAAATTTTGCTTTAACATCAAAATCCCAATTCCCATTATAAATTGGCCCTACTAATCTTGCATTATTAACAATGTAGACTTTTGCCACTGTTCAATTCAAAAAGTCGAGCAATAGAAAAGTATAGCAGTCTACATCCCACTGCATATACATGTTTTCTGCAGGTTCATGTTTATCATAAATGACCATCACTTTCTCACAATCACTTTGCTGTCAAGAGAAATTTTTAATCACTGGTTGGGTTTTGAACAACAAAAAAAGGACCAGACATCAGGTTTCTTCCACTAACCCTAAGCCTCACCAACTCAACTCTCCATTTACAAAGATTATACAATTACCTCAGTGGAAGGCCCTTTTACTGTTTCTGATTGGAGAAAAATTAAATTTTTACTGTTTCTGATTAGAGAAAATTAAATATTTACTGTGCATTATTTTCACCTTACTAAACACTGACACCAACAGAGACTTCACCTAACCCTACTGATTCTAGCTCTCCCCACTGAACATTGTGACACTGCTCTATATGGAGGCCCTCATAGTAAGCAAATTATCATGATTGAAGGAAACTTAATCACAATTTCACTTGGTTTTTCCCTCGAACTACTCAATCAGAGCTTTGCTTATAGATTTAAGTCAAATAATCGTAATCCGTCGTCTGTTAGTGTCGGCTTTGCCCATTATTGTTGTAGTGTTTATCTATATTTTCTGCAATATGATCCATGTGAATATCTTGCCTCAATTCAACCAACCATGTGACACTTTTTTTTCCCTTTCCCTGTCTGCCCATTTGAGTTGGGACATGAAAATTTGGGTCCTCTGACTGATCTATGTTTAAGCATAATCAATCAGCATTATTCAAGCACCTAGTTTTCTACTATAACATCTTTTACTATAACATCTTTTTCTGCTGATGAAGATGAACAAGCCTCCTTAATTCCTTCTACTCCTCTTGTTGTCTTCCCTTTAGATTTACTTGTAGTCCTCTTACTCCTCATCAGAGCTTATAGATGCTCTCACTTCACTTACAACTGTTTACAACACTGGCCGACGTAAAAAGAATCTAAGCAAGTAAAATAATAAGATAAAATTAGCATAAGAAAACAAAATTTGATTAGTGAGAGGGATATTTGTATGCAGCGTGTTGGTTACAACTTACCAAATAAAATTGTGCACTTCAACTTTAGGACTTCTTACCATTTGAAAAAAAGTTGAAGCAATGTGTCACCCCAATTCAGATTTTATCGTAATGAGTAATGCTATTTGGACACACAACATTGACCACCTTAACTGACCACCTTATGTGGCAACTGATATGTCATGCTATGTCAATTAATGAATGTTGCCATGAGGCCACTCACTAGGAATGCTAGGGTTTTTTTAATTTGTTTTTTAATTGACATGGAA
Source organism: Prunus persica (assembly GCF_000346465.2). Taxonomy (NCBI): domain Eukaryota; kingdom Viridiplantae; phylum Streptophyta; class Magnoliopsida; order Rosales; family Rosaceae; genus Prunus; species Prunus persica. The sequence goes on from NC_034016.1 coordinate 17,961,798, forward strand.
ACATTCATTAATTGACATGATATGACACATCAGTTGCCACATAAGGTGGTCAGTTAAGGTGGTCAATGTTGTGTGTCTAAATAGCATTACTCTTATCGTAATGTGCCATCTACGACTTAGTGCATACATTCTTTCATCTAAAAAAGTTGCATGTGCTTCACACGTGAGCGTATGTAAATATATTTCGGGTATCAAAATATCCTTTGAAATGGTCACTTGCAAATCATGTACGAATTTTTGAACGAAAAAATATATATGGAATTAGATAATAGGTGGCACATTATTACAACAAAATTGTAACATGAGGTGATATATTTAAAGTGTTTTCTTTGATAAGTGACAAATTGCAACTAAGCTTATAGTTCAAGTGACATTAATTTTCCCTACGTATATATATTGTAAAAGTAATGTTGTCTTACGAGGTAAACGTAGGCATACTATGTTATACATACAATAAAAATACGCCCTCTACTTTAAAAATACTGGCATTTACTGTATATTCATATGTTGAAGTTTTAAAGGTAATTAATTATGATTAAGAAAAGGATTAAATTCAATTAAATAGAGAGGCATCCTTTTCACCGATGGCGTGCACGTGTGTAAGAGAAGAAGAAGAGAACATTACAGTGTGCGTCACTTGAAAATACTTCTTCACCCAAGGATGAGTCTCCTTCTGACATGTGTCGTAAGGACAGCGGAATTAGCCGCATACATAGAGAGAGAAAGAGAGAGGAAGAGAGAGAGTTATTATTTTTAATCTTTATATTCGCGTCTAGATTTTACTTGAGCACAGTTGACTGCCAGAACAAAACATTACTGGAATTGAAAGGATGCATGATTGGAACATGATGAACTGCTTGATCTAAGACATGGCTTTTTTAAATTGATTTTAACAAAAAAAAATAATTTTTTTTCTGTTTGTGGGGTCCAAGTTACATAAGAGATTCTTTAAAAATAAAAAATAAAAAAAAGGTTTCTTTGGCTCTTAAATAGGAGATTCTTCACACGTCCTGCCTCAAAGAATTAGACACCCAAAAACCAAGAGAGGAGGAAGCTTGAACAACTCTGAGTCTCTCTCTAAGGAGGAGGATACATAAATACCAAACTCTTTTTTTTTTTTGAGACATCGAGAGAGAAAGAAATTCCTTTATTTCCTTTGTGTGCATGGTGGGAGACCAATTCAGTTTCTTGTTGTGACACTAAACTTCAGCTTGTTTCTTCATAAAAGCTCAACTGAGATAACTTTTTCCTTCAATCTGAGTTCACACAGTGAGTGATGAGTGACTTTGATCTAATTCTCTTCTGTTTTCTATAACATTCTTTTCTTTTCTATACCCAGTTCTATGCAGGCATGTATAAAGGTTCTAGGACTTGTTTTGTTTGTATCTTTCTTTGTACAAATTAACCAGTTTCTTAATAACACAAAAACAGGATATTTTTATGAACTTAGGTTCTTGATTTTCTCTGACTTAGATATGTTCATGAATCCTAAATATTGAAATCAGAAATCTTGTTTTGTTGACTCTCATCATGAGTGCAGTTTGAACCCAGGCTGATGTAACTTCTGGACCAATGAAGTTTCAAAAAAGAAAAAAAAAATTGTTCTGGAGTGGACAAAAGTTCTGAACTCTACATTTAAAATAAAAAAGTGTGTATATTGTGTATGAGTTCATGTGTGTATGTCAAGCTGTAGTTAGTTTCTTAGTCTAAAATGGCAATTAGTTTCTTCCTTTTAATTTTCTTCATCCTGAGGGTTCCCGGGTCTTGACTGTGTCTGAAATTTAGTTTGTCATTGATTATAGGCGGATCTGCTGGAAACTTGAACAAAAAGAAGAAGGAAAAAAAAAAAAAAAAAAAAAAACTCTGCACTATGGACTATGGTGCCTTGATGCCAAATTCTTCTTCCTGTGGGACATTGTATGACACAACCATGGAAGGGGACTTCATGGATGAGATTTTATTTGAAGGATGCTGGTTGCAGAGCAATGCCGGATTCAACCTTCTGCAGCAGCAGCAGCAGCCGGTTTGTCCTCCGATTTCTCAGGCTCTAACTGACCATCCTTCACATTACTTTCCTCCTTATGATCATCAGTCTAACAGCACTGTTGCTCATTTGAGTACGAGCCCCCATCAGCAAATCTATCAAGAAGAAAACACAGATGGAAGTTATCCTGAATCCCACTCTAGTTTTGTAGTTGAAGGCAACACTGAGGCAGGCAGGAGGTTGTGGATTGGTCCCAGGGCAAAATCCAGGCCCTTCATCTTCTGTGAAAGAGAGGCTAATGCTGGCCATTGGATACTTGAAAGAATGCACAAAAGGCAGAGATGTGCTTATTCAAATTTGGGTGCCTATTAAGAGAGGAGGCAGGCAATATCTCACCACTCATGATCAGCCATTCTCTCTTGACCCAAACTCCAAGAGTCTTGCAGGCTACAGAAATGTTTCCAAAGATTACCAGTTCATAACTGAGGAGGATTCAGCTGAGTCTGTCGGGTTGCCCAGTAGAGCCTTTCTGGGGAAGTTGCTTGAGTGGACTCCCGATGTTCGTTTCTTCAGAAGCTACGAGTACCCTCGTATCGATTATGCTCAGCAGTACGATGTTCGGGATTCTCTGGCCCTTCCCATCTTTGAAAACGGCAGTGGAACTTGCTTGGGGGTCGTTGAGATTGTAATGGCTCCTCAAAAGGTCAATGATCGTCCAGAACTTGAATATGTCTGCCAAGCGCTTGAGGTCTCTTCTTTCTTCAAATTCTTCTTCAGAAATTCTAATTATAAGTAGACTTCAGAAAAAGCTTCAGAAATTTTGATTATATATCTCTGAAGAAGTATGAGAAAATCATTAATTTCAGTGAATTATATTAATGATTAGTTAATTAAATAGTAGCTCACATCCACACATATTTTGCTCGTCATGCCATGCAAGTATCTATATGTTGTCTTTCCATTTGGCCCAAAAAAAAAAAAAAAAAAAAAACTATTTTCATTCATTTGTGTTGCACAAAATTTGTTGTGCTGATATGGAAATTGACTCTCAGATTCCTCACATGTTCTTCATTGTGATTTTTGCTACTGCATTAAAAATAATTGTTAGGAGTTTAAAAAATCTTTAATAAATTTATAAAGGCTGAGTTTTGTGTCTTCCTCAACTGAGGAGACTGATCTTGTACTTATAGGCAAAAAATTACTATGTTGCAAGCAACCAAGTACAAACTGGATATACAATGATTATTTATGTTCTAACCAAATAAAGCATATTGATTTGCAGGCTGTTGATCTCAGGAGCTCTCAGAACTTCTGGCCCTTGTGTGTAAAGGTAAGAGGATGGCACAGCAGAACAGAAACTTCGATTATCTTACAATTCATTCCTAATATCACAGATGTGCTTACTGCTCTTTTTTTGTCTTGTCAGACGCATGATGAGCTGTACCAAGCTGCCTTGACTGAAATAGTAGAGGTGTTAGCATCTGTCTGCAAGACTCATAGATTGCCTTTGGCTCAGACTTGGGCTCCATGTATCCAACAAGGCAAAGGCGGATGCCGACACTCTGATGAGAACTATGCTCGTTGTGTTTCGATAGTGGATGCTGCTTGCTTTGTGGCTGATCTTGACATACTGGGCTTCCATGAAGCGTGCTCTGAGCATCACCTGTTTCAAGGTCAAGGAATTGTTGGAACAGCATTCACAATAAACAAACCGTGTTTTGCAACTGACATAAAAGCCTTTAGCAAGACGGAATATCCTCTCTCTCACCATGCTAGGATGTTTGGGCTGCATGCTGCTGTAGCAATTCCCTTTCGAAGTGTCTATACTGGACCAGCTGATTTGGTCCTGGAATTTTTCTTACCTAAGGATTGCCAAGACCCTGAAGAACAGAAACAGATGCTCAACTCACTGTGCATTGTTATACAGCAGGCTTGTCAGAGTCTACATATGAACGTAGACAAAGAACTCAAAGAGGAAATCATGTTCCCAATCAGGGAACCAGTTATTGGTTCAGATGGAGGACTTCATACAGAAGAAACTCAGAGACTGATATCTTCTCCCCCCGAAGAGCCCTCTGGAAAAGAGTCTTCCTGGATTGCACATATGATTGAGGCCCAACAGAAGGGTAAAGGCGTCTCTGTCTCATTGGATTATCAAACAGAAGAACCTAAGGAAGAGTTCAAGGTGACAACCCATTGGGGTAACACTCAGGGGAGCTTACACAGTGGGCAGGTATTTTCAGAATTTGGGCAGCTCCATCAAAGTTCTGGATCACATGGAAATGTTGAGGGTGGTGCAGACTCTTATTCTTTTGGTGGGCATCGCACATCAGGTGGCAGAAAAGCCGGTGAGAAGAGGAGGACAAAGACAGAGAAGAGAATCAGCTTGCCAGTTCTTCGGCAATATTTCGCAGGGAGTCTAAAAGATGCTTCCAAAAGCATTGGAGGTAGGAGAAAATCCATTACATATACATACAACTAGTACTTTTCTGATATTTTTCAGATTAAATATTCAACATGACAACTCAATGATATATACACCTAGTGCACTGTCTAAAATCCTTTCTTAATGCTATAATTAGATTCTGCTAAAGCCATTTCAAGAAAACTCTTTGAAACAAAATTTCCTTCTTGCATCTAAATGCAGGGTCTAGGCATAACCTTATTTTCCGATAAAAAAAGAAAAAGAAAAAGAAGGCATAACCTTGTTATGTTCCTTGACATTTAGACTTTTTCTGTTCCTGATTTCAAGTAGCAGCCCTGCATACTCCTTGTAAGAAGAGGCTGGATTGTTTTACCTTAGAGTTAGGGCGTCAGAGATACGTTTATCTCAAGTCATTTGACTTCAGTCAGGAAACTATTGGCTAAAATCTCAATCAAGTTCTAAGCTACCACATGGATTTTGCCCTCCATCAATTTAGTTGGCAGTTCTATTCACTCTCTCCAGAGATTTTTAGCGAATAGCTAGCTCACCAATAATCTCTTACACACTTTGTTTCATATGCAGTTTGCCCCACTACTCTGAAAAGGATATGCAGGCAACATGGGATTACCCGATGGCCTTCTCGAAAGATAAAAAAGGTAGGCCACTCTCTCAAGAAACTCCAGCTCGTGATCGACTCAGTCCAGGGTGCGGAGGGTGCTATTCATATTGGTTCCTTCTACTCAAGCTTCCCAGAGTTGAACTTTCCGAAGTTTCCAGGGTCTGGTCAGTATTCATCGATGAATATGAGCGACCATTCCAAGCAAGTAAACCCTCAACAACATGATCAGAGTGGCTTGTATAGCCATGTAACCACTACAAAGTCTCCATCCTCGTCATGCAGTCAGACTTCTGGTCCAAATGTCTGTGTTGCTGGAGCACAACAGCATACAATTACTATCAACACCTTGGGTAGTGGAGATTCTTTAATGACAGAAGACCCTGTTGGAGTGCTAAAGAGAGCTTGCGGCGATGCAGACTTACATGCCTCATTTCAAGAGGAAACAAAGCTTATCCATAGATCCCAAAGCCATAAATCCTTCAGTGACAACCTGAGTTATGAGAACTTATCTCCCTTACCAGGAAGCAGTGGCCAGAGCTTGCGGGATGGGGGCGTTTACAGAGTAAAAGCTACTTTCAGAGATGAAAAAAAAAAGGTTCAGCATGCTACCAAACTGTAGTTTCAGAGATTTGCAACTAGAGATTGCAAGAAGATTCAATTTAGATGATATCAGTAGAACTGGGATCAAGCACCTGGACGATGATTGCGAGTGGGTTCTTTTAAATTGTGATGCTGATCTTGAAGAGTGCATGGAGATATACAGCTCATCTCCAGGCCGCACAGTCAGGCTCTGCCTTCAACAAGTTTTTCATCCAAATCTAGCAGCCTCTTTTGGCAACAGCCGCCCATCCTAACATTATCATCACTATTGCAGTTTTCTACTTGGCACATGTTTAGGATCAAAGAGTGTACAGTTGTCATCTGGTGGAGTTGTTAGAAAGGAATTATGTTGATGGTTGGTTGAGAACTTAGGAATCTGTTCACAGTTTTATGTCAGCATAAAAAGTCATTTCATCTTATTTTGTAGATCAAATGGTTAATCAAGCTGAAATAATTTGAATTATGTTATTATTTATTTATTTATTAGGACCACACTTAGCCATCCTAGGCTGTATAAATCATGAAATTACATATCTGGCAGTTTTCATCTGTGAAACTGCCATTGTATGAACATTCTATTTGGTGCTATTCAGTATCTAAGGTTGTATTTAAAGGCTTAGGGTGCAGTAAATACGTCACATATTATTGTCAAAGAGGAGAAACAAGAAATATGTTTGTGAAATTTGTGTATATATTTTCGTGTGTGTGTTTCTATGTGACAAGTACGATGAGACAGCAACTGTAGAGAATATATATCTACATGTTTTATAAATTTCACAAATTTGACATTTTATTTACAGAAGTTATACCTGGCGTAAAATATGGATCTATTTACAGACTAGGAATACAGGCACAATGGACCCAAGCAAGCAAATATCAGATATGAGAAACACAATTCAGTGTGAAAGAACCAAGGGAGACAACAATTGAGCAGAGTGCCTAGGCCAATATGAGGTTTTCAATGGGCAGATGGAGATCTCACAACTGAGTAGAGGCGATACTTGGGGAACCATGTCCTCGAATGACGAAGGCAGATCTTGTGGCGTGCATCCTCTAGAGGTAACAACTAGGGTTCTAGCTTCCTTCAACTTTGGCGCCAGTCAGTCTAGTCAAATTATTACCGCAAAGTAGGAAAATATGATTTATAGCGACCAATGCCATTTCATACTAAAGCATAATGCCCAAACAAAAGTAGCATATTGGTAGGAATACCAAGCCCAATCAAGTTCACTCAACACACATAAGGATGAAACACCTGAAAAAAGATAGATTGGTTGAGCTTTAGTGCTAGAAATTAAGTTACTATAGCAGGTAGCGGCAAGTATATAAAGAGACCACAAAAGTTTGGACCTTCACAAGCAGATGATAATTATTCACCTAGTTTGTTAATTGCTATTCAACAACAATGCAAAACTATGGTACAGAAACCATTTTTTGGTTAAAGAGAATTCTAGAAAAAGAAAGTCAAACCAACAGCCTAAAACAAAGTGAGCTGCATGAGATCTTGCATACCAACAGCCTAACACGAAGAGCTCATTGATTTCTAGTTAGTGCAATCTATCCTTGGAGGGATTTCAGTCTAATTGTGCTGTAAGATATCTAACATAAGACAAAGTAATTACGTTTATTCACTGAGCAAGCTTGGCTGCTAATCCTACATGGGATTTTGACAAGACTTACTGCTGGGTTCTCATTGATTTCACATTGCCTGCCACTCATGAGAATATATAATTTTTTTTCAAGGGAGACAAGTCAAAATGAGAAAAACCAATTATACCTGGAATCATAAAGGTTGATTTCTTTCTTGGCTTTATTTTTGGGGTTCCCTTATCTCTCCAACCTACTCCACGAAATTGTTCACTGAATCTCAGTAATCAATAAATTCGTTTTTCTGGGACTGCAAACTCGTTAGACTCCCTCGACCCCAGCCTTTCTGTACCCGCTTAAGGGTTTTCAGTGCAATTCCACTGCCATCATCTCTGTGAAAAAACAAAGGTAAGAGTTACCAGTTTAGGAATATCATCACAGACTACAAAGTTGATAATAAAATTAAGAAAGGCTAGATTGCACCAATCAAAACCTTAAAGGGCTTCAAGCATCAAGTTCAAGGCACCATTTGAAAATCAACGATGCAGTAACTTAAGTGGAGCCAGGATTTGTGACTACAGCGGTGTGATAAAGAATCTAATGAAATTGAATATGGGCAGGCCTGACTCAGCCATGAAGCTTATTAAATGACTATTTGAGGCTCTTCATCAAATGCCTTGCCCCTCCCCTTAGAAGAAAAATGATTGCATATTCACTCAAGGTTATGGCAGAAACAAGTAAAGTTATTGGGTTATTTGTAACGTTTGGTATATTGTATGAATAAGATATACCATCATTCTTTATGGTATTTGTTTCTAAGACTGGAGAGGTTCCTTATGCGCAAACAGAAATAAGTTGCACACTGGAGAGAGGGAGAAGATAAAAAAAATACAACTCATGAAAATATCAATTCAAAAGTAAATTAAGTACAGAAACCAATATGGTCCAGTTATAACCACAAAACAATGTCAGAATGTGATTAACCAAAAGGGAAGTTAAGAAGAAACAAATCATGTATAACCTTTCATCCACCATACCTGTGCACTATGGTCTGCCAATCACTTCCACCATTGTTACTTGGTTTTCCACCAATTATTTCCCTCTCGATTCGGTAAACCTTATCTCCTACCCTACCTTCTGACTCCATGTCCATCATTGCCTCTGCAAGTTCATCAGCCTCCTGCTTATTTCCCCTTTTACTCAAGCCATCAATTACTGGCAGGAATGATGCTGGATCAAACCCATATCCTTTATTCTTCATCGTGTGAAGAATACTGCTGGCATCCTCTAACTTTTCATCCTTGCAAAGTCTGTCAATGAGATCTTTGTAGAGGAAATTCCCAAGATAAAAATACCTGTCCAATGCAACTTCAAATAGCGCTTTAGCTTTCAAGATTTCCCCTCCAGCAAGCAACTCATTGAACATCAAACTATATAAGACTTCCTTGTGGCCACATACACTTAAAGCAATGTCAAATACCTCATGTGTGACTCCAAAATCACATGCCTTGCAGAAAGCTTTAATTAATATTCTGAAGGTAGAAATATTAGGAGATATGCCCTTCTGCAGCATTTCATCTAAAAGAGAAGTGGCGTCTTTGACTCTCTCTCCTTCACAGAGACAATTCATCATATAATTATAAGTGCATACATCAGGAGTGACTCCTCTCTCTCTCATCTCATCCATGAGTCCATATATTTCAAATATTTGCTTTTTACTCCCTAAGCCCAGTACTAGTGAATTATAAGTTTGAATGCTCTTGTTGCAACCTTTCTTCTCCATGTCCTTCAACACCCGAAAAGCAGATGATATCCTTCCTTGTTTACAAAAACTATTTATAAACATATCATAAATCACTGAATCAGGGTGCAAGTTTTTCCCCATCATCTCCATGAACTTCTTCTTAGCTTCATCAAGCCTCCCAGCCTTGCATAACCCACTAATTATGGTTGAATACGTGATCAAATCAGGGATGCATTTCTTCCCATTATTACTATCGTCAACCAGGCCAATAAAGGAGTTTCCTAGGTTTCCAAGAGCCGCACTTCCATGAGTCCACATCCCACTCACAATTTCAATTGCCTTGTCCAATTTCCCATCGTTGCATAGACCATCAATCACAATATTGCAGGTCACAGTATCTAAGCCATAACCTCTCTCATTCATCTTTTGCAGAAGTTCCTCTGCTTCTGATGTTCTTCCCTCTTTCCACAGGCTATGCAGCAAAATGTTGCAAGTGTGAGTATTTGGGAAGCAATTATTCATCATCATCTCATGCAAAATATTGCTGGCTTCAAATACCTTCCCTTTATTGCAGAACCCATGGAGTAAAGTACTGTAGGTCACCGTATCTGGGGAAATATTGTTTCTTACCATCAGAGTCATCACCATTCTGGCATCACGGAGCATCCCGTTTTTGCATAAGCCATTTATCACAATGTTATATGAGTAAATATTAGGTTCTATACCCTTATCTACCATCTCTTTAAGAACCAGTCGTGCCTCTAAGAGCTTCCCATTCTTGACCAAACCCAACAACCATATGTTATAACTCTCTAAATTAATAAAATTGCCTGCCTTTTCCATAGATTTGAACAAGTTCTCCGCTTCTTCTAACATATCTTCCCTGCAAAATCCTTGTAACATCAAATTATACGTTACAACATTAGGTTGAGGCAGTCCCATCTCTTGATCTATATGCATATCTCTAAATATTCTAGAAGCTTCAAGGATTTTTCCTGCACTACAGAGAGCCGAAATCCTAGAATTGAATGTAACGGCATCTGGAAGCATTCCATCCTCTCTCATCCTCTCTACCAATTTCTCAGCATCATCAGTCTTGCTTTGCTTACAAAAGCTAGAAATCAAAGTATTATACACAACCCTATTTGGCAAAAGATTACAACTCCTCATCTGATCCAAAACCTCCAATCCTCTGACAGCCAGCCCAGCTCTACAATACCCACGAACCAAAATCCCAACACTGTACTCATTCGGTTGACAACCCTTCTCACGCATTTTGTCAAACACCTCCCGAGCGTCATCCAAACGATCCGATTCACACAGGGAACAAATCAAAAGATTAAAAGTATAAGTTTCAGGCTTCATCCCCGAGACGATCATATCCTTATACAACCACAACACGAAATCTACATGCTTCTCCCTAAGAGAGGACTCAACAAGCAAATTATACAAATAAACAGAAGGGGGCTCATCAGGGAATCGGCTGCGGAGATCTTTAAAACAGGAAACGGCCATATCGGAGAGGCTCGACTTGGCCAAGAACCGCACAAGCGAAACGAGGCAAGGGCGAAGGGTTTCGCTGGGCTGCGAGACGAGAAGGAGCTGGCGAAGGCTATCGATTTCATGGTGCATTTTCGAGTCGATGAGGATGCGGGTAACGATGGGTAGGGAGCGGAGGCAGAGATCTGAAGAGGAGGAGGAGGTGGGTGAGGAGAGAATACGCTTGAAGAGGTGCCATGCTAGTTTGGGATTGTTGGTGTTCTTGAACAAAGCTTTGGTGAGTGAGGTTGTTGGGTCCATGGAATGCGTTAACGATCCTCTCATAACCTTCCGTTCTCTTTTAATTTTGGTGTGGCGGGAGAGGAATGAATAGCTTATAGCTCAACTAACGAACTTTCAAAAAAGAAAATTAAAGAGAGAAATGAGGCCCGGCCCATAATATTTTTACATTTATTTAACAAATATGTTAATAAATAAACCAAAAATTTCAAATTCGGATCCGAAAATGTTGAAAATGATTGCAGTTGGAAAATTCCGAATTTGTAACAATATACTTATAATTTTAGCTTGTAATAATGTTCATAGCAAGGTATAAAATATCGATAGTCTAAAAATACAGAAATTTTGATGGAAATATCGAGATATTATCAATATCGATAAAAATTGAATAAAAACCACGGAAATTGTAAATAAAAAAAAATTGAAATTTTTTTATTGAAACTTTGAAGGATGTTTATTTCGTCAATTATCTATTAGTTTATCACAAAAAATTTAGAAGGAAATGCAATGCATGATAGGTTTAACTGATTTAAGTTGATTATATAGAGAGCTGACAAACACTGTTAGTGTAGAAAAGATATAATAATTAATGAAAGAAGATCAAACACACCATAACCATTTATATATAATGATTTACTACAATATTTTACATTTTATACATTGCATAATAAAATACATGAGTAACTTAGTACTACATATAGTTCCTCTTTGCGTATTATCACAAAAACATAAGCAACATGGTGGTTAAGGCATTGGAGGAGTGAAATGACAGGAGTTTGGATCCCCTTTGTTCACGTGCTTTGTGTTTTTTTTTTCCTTTTTTCTATTACATCGACATTTTTGATATTATAGCGATATTTTGACAAAATATTGTTGAAGTGTGAGCGAAATTATTGACATTGATATTATCGATATTTATACGATATGTGTATGGATACGTTCCGAAATATCCGTGATCCGAAAAAATAATAATATCCTCGATATTTCATCGATATTATTGATATTTTAGACTATGATTCGCAATATTCATACTAAAATAAAATAAAATAAAATAAAAACTTTTTTGTCAAATTAAACATACTATATTTACAAATTCCGAAAATTGGAAACTAGGTTCCAAAAATTGGGAAACAATACTAGGGGTGGGCATCGGGACCGGAAAACCGGAACACCGAACCGAACAGGTGAAAAAAAACCGGAAAAAAAACCGGTTGACCAAAAAAATCAACAAACCGGACCGGAACCGGACCGAACCGGTTCCAACCGGTTCCGGTTCTGGTTTTACATCTCTCCGCACCGGACCGGACCGAACCGGACCGGTCATATATTTTATATTTATATTTTTACAAAATTTTAAAATCTAATGCCATTTTTTAACTTCTATAATCACTAATTTTCCAAGTTCAACTTCAAAAAATTTCTAAATGTATGAATTGGATTATTTGTTCATTTTTAAGCTAAAAAAATAAGTTATTTATTATAATTTTTTTATTAAAAAAAGTTAAAAAAAAAATTTTTTTTAAAAAAAATTAAAAAAATAATAAATTAATAATCCGGTTCAAAACCGGAACCGGTCAGAACCGGACCGGAACCGGTTAGAACCGAACCGGCCGGTTTTCGAAATTTTTTTTGCCTAAACCGGACCGAACCGAACCGGTTAAATAATACCGGTTTCGGTTCCGGTTTGAGGTGAGAATCGGACCGAACCGGACCGCGCCCACCCCTAAACAATACCGAATGTGAAAATTCTGAAAATTGGGGATAAGATTGAGTTTCTGAAATGTTGCGTTAAAATAGCTGATAATTGTTGTAGAAACATTTTGAAATTGAATAGACTAGCGAAAACAAATAGCCAAAAAATAGCTAGTGTTGAAGATACTCTTATACGTAAGTATTTTTCATCTCAAAAACATGTATTTTTTACAAAATTTTCAATACGACACACAAAATTCGCGTATTATACAAATAAGTCTAAAATATTATTGAATAAAAATAATATATATTAAAATATTAAATAAATATAGTGGCAAAACTTTTAAGTTGTAATTTGCCAAAATTTTGCCGAATAAAACACGTACGTATTTTTATTCATATTTTTTCTCATTCTGTATTTTACTAACTATGAATGAATGTGGGAGGCTAAGATTATTTCTTACTTGTCGTAACGAAAATGAAAGATGGTGATTTTGTAATATCTTTGCCAACTAGAACAAAAATTTTAAATAAAGATTTATGGGTATAGCAGTAAGAGAGGTGGTAGAATTCTTCATGTAAAGTGTCCTTTTATGTTAATTTTTTTTAGTTAAATAGTATAGCCGCCCGGCCATACCTTTTAAATATAATGAATTTAAAGTGTCGCAGCATGGCTGTTCTACGGTTTTTGTTTAAAAAATAGTATAGCCGTATGGCTATACTTATTTTGATAGGTGGGCGACTAATCGCTAGGCGTGTCTGTTTTTTTTTTTTTAATAATAAATGGTATAGCCGTCCGGATATACTCAGTTATTTTATGCTTAAAAAATAGTATAGCCGCGCGGCTAAACTCGGGTTTATTAATGTTTTCTAAAAATAGTATAGCCGAGCGGCTATACTCTATTTTTTTTATAAAAAAAGTTAAGACGAGCGACTATACTGGGTTTTTGCTTTAATTAGCCGTGCGGCTATAATCGGTTTTATTAATGTTTCTTAAGAATAGTATAGATTGTTTTCTAATTTTTTTTAAAATAGTATAGCCGCACGGCTCTACTGGGTTGTTTTTGGTTTTAATTTTTTAAAATAAATAGTATTATATTTTAGACTTTTTCAAAGTTATTATCCGTATAAAGAATTTAGCACTTTCACGTTAAATACACGTACGTACGTATTTTTCAATAATACATTCGTGTTTTGTACACGTCTTAAAGACCCAATAAAATTCATGTTTTTTAATACTCGTATTGTACTTTTACTAACTAAAACAATGCTCACCTTAATCTTAATTTTAATAATTAAAATAGCGGCGGTGGTGCCATAGGTATATTATAAGTAGACATAAATGTGGGCCATGTAGCATCTCTCTTTTCTTATACATAAATTACCGACAGAACCCTAATGGATGAAAATTATACAAGATCAAGAGTTTCAAGAGTTTGTGTTGTGATACATTTTATATGGCCGTTTTCAAATTGTTACAACATATCAAGGTTTCCAACTGCAATATAGTTGGGGCCTCGGAATGTATGCACAAGCACACATAGTTTGAAGACCGCTGTCGAACGTTGGCCCGAAAAAAGTGGAGCCACACTTCCACAATTATCAACTCAAGTCTGAAGAAGATTCAACTTGGTGAATATCGATACTCAGATGTTGATTAGGTGGACCAAATATGCTCAATACCACCTGCAAACCACAAAAGGCAAGCATGGTTCAATCAATTTTATCGTGGCCTCCAACCTATGGAACTACAGTGGCACCATGGGATAAGGACAACAATATTCGCAACACTAACGGGAAAAACGAAACGTGACTTGCAGCATTCAACCAGCAAAAGAAGGTTGTCCAGTAGTGCATATGTGGCTAGCAAAGCCATCTTCTTTGGGTGTCAGAGTAGTAGCTGTGACAGGAAGAAACTCCAATAAACTTACCGGCAAAAATACGAGCCCATGCAAGAAACCAATAACCACCAATGCCAGGTACATTTGAAAATAGTAAACCTGCAAAGTTCAGAAAGCTTCTTTACATCCACAGCATCGCCAAAAGAACTTAAAAAGTTAACGAGGGGGAGATAAAAAACCACAAAAAGTTCTGATCTTGAGAAGCCAAGGACAATCACTCCAACTAGCTTTGTAAGTGTAATCCCACTGCCATAACAAGTCAAGCAATTATATACTGGTTTGTTAGTTGTGGACAAAAGCACTGCTCCGAGTAAAGAACTCCTAAGGATGCTTATAAGTAAATAGAGCAGTATGGGACTGAAACCATAGAAAGTGATGGAGAACGAAGTGTCCTAATTTCAAGTTATTCTGATGATAGTTAAAAGGCAAAAATATCAAAGAAACCTACAAATAGACATCATATTTCTCTAACAACTTAAGCTTTTGGACAAATTAGCTTCTAACATGATTCTAATGCAGGCATGTTCAGTGTTCAAATTCCACAACTTTTTTGGCTCATCCAAGAAATAAATCCTTAATGTTTTCTGATAAAAACATATGTTCAATGTACAGATATACATATGTTTCTTTACAAATAAATCCTTATCAAACATATGTATATCTGTACAGAAATTATACTTGTTCTATAATTAATCATAGTAACTAAGAAGCTTAATGATCATTGAATGCATACTATCAGGCAACTCTTTTTCTTCTTAGATTTCATATTAGTCTGAGACAATTCTCACACAAAAAGATTTCAGCTCAATCATGGAGTTCTACCGAGTGCCACAGTCATCACACCTGAAATGCTAAACAAAAGTGTAAACAGTTTACCTGAAGACAGAAGCTCCCATTGTACTCAGAGCTTCCTTTGCTCGTTGATTCCTGTTGCCATGGCTCACCTGCACAAGCATGCACAGGTTGGTAATATGGTAGCAAATTATCAAACCCAATGAAAGGCTGTTGGCCATTGAGAGGAGATCTAAATGGCAGGTGGGAAGTTTCTATGTCAACCCAGGGACTAAAGAATAAGAAAAGGTTATTCCATTTAGCTCTTTTTTTTGAGAGAGATTCCATTCAGCTCTAATAAAAGAGATTCCTACAGCTATGTAGGGCATTTCCTTCATCTTCAAGCCAAAAACGAATTAGGCAAATAAGCGTGACACCACAGGGCTTGAGAGAGATTCCATTCAGCTCTAATAAAAGAGATTCCTACAGCTATGTAGGGCATTTCCTTCATCTTCAAGCCAAAAACGAATTAGGCAAATAAGCGTGACACCACAGGGCTTGAGACTAACCAAGTAAGCATGTGTTATATGGACACAGAACTCAACAGCGATCCCGATTGACATTATGAGATTTACAACAGAGACTGCATTTAGTTGGATATCCAAAATGGCCATTACACCCTGAAAGTTCAGTTACGTATGTCAGTTCTCCTAACTGAAAGAATTTCAAGGAATTCAATTAAGGATGGCATGAAAGCGAAATAAATACAAGGGCACACAATTGTAAAAAGATTGCTGCAAAATAAGAAGCTTTTAATGACATTCAAGGTAAACGTACCATGAGGTCCACAACAATCATTGCCAGGACTAATATAATGATTGCTGAGCTCCATAAACTGTCATTAAAATCAGATGAGAAAGAAACAGAAAATTACAAGTTAAAGTGACAGAGACATAGTTTTCTGGGCTCAAGAAAGAATAGAAACCTGGAAGTGATAAGCAGACAGACAATGAAGATTGCACCTGTTATATCATCATATGAGATATTTTGGTAAACGCTTATAGAGCTGAAAATGTACATTCAGTCCTTAAAGTTCAAAACTGAAGCAATAATTTAAATCAGGAAGGTCAGCACTGTTGAAATTCCATTGTAGCTTCTTGCACTCCATCATGGGAGAAGGAATTTATAAAACGTTTATTTTGGAGTGCAGGAAGCTAAATAATGACTAAGGAGTGCCAAAGGTATTACCCACTAGGGAGAAAACATTTAAATTAAAGATCTAGATGGAATAGTGAAATCTCTACAGATCAAAGTACAACAAAATATCAGTTCTTTAGTCCCAAATACTAAGAAGTCATATAATGGGCAGACAGATTCTGAGTGTTACTCGTAGAACTGTTAAACATCTCTTTCAGGCACTAAAATATCTAATTTCCATCAGTTTAAATATCTTATTTAAGAACACACAAGCACTAATAATCAGAGGCAACAACATATTATAAAATAAAAATATAGACTACATGTAGATCTGTATGCCCCCATGCATAACTGCATATTGATATAATGTTCTAGATACTAACCAAGAGCTATAGCAATGTTGATCAAAGCTGTCCTCCATATATCCAGATACTGCTCAAAGAAGATATAGAACACCGAGTATGGAAAGATATCCATCTGCATCAAAGAAACACTGTAAGCATGACAGAGATCCACGTGCACTTGAGGAAGTAATGTACATGCTTAGAAATGTTGAAGATGCAGGAAAAGATAAATTGTCAGGAGAAGGCATCACTTTATCTCCTCTCCCCTGTTTTCAAAGCACATGGGAAAACAAGCATACTAATAGTTCGACGAGGCTAATGCAAATCAACATTGTTACCAACATTGTTAACACGAGAGGAGCAAATGCCAGAAATATATAAATTCTTAGTAAGTGATACTCAAGTAAGAAGACTCTGAACACAATCAACAAGAAATTGATACCACCACTCTCATAGAGAAGGTTTCAATAAATGAAACTTTAATGTAACTAACGTGCAGCATTATTTCAGCCCAAAAAGATACTAACAGCATTATTAAGAATGTATTAGTCACCTAGTCTATAAACATGTAATGTGATTTCCTACATAGAAAGATGTGTTCTTCATGCAGTAACCAAATAACATATTAGAAATATGGACCTCCGGGCATAACTTGTACATGACATGTTTTGAGAATGAGAACTCTTATTTTTTTCTAATAGAAACATTTTGTATTCAAAATTAGAAAGGATCAAAAAGGAGGACATTTAGAACACAGACAAAAAGAAAGAAGCAATAGCCAGTGAAACAAACGCAAGGCCACGCAACACAGAAAACAAAACAGCCAATCAAAAGACAACCCCTTAAGATCCTACAGCCAGCAGATTGCGCATAATTGTAGGATAGCAAGGGAAGTTGATGCCCAAAGGGCAGCCCAAAACTTCACTCTATCCCATAACTCTACCACTCCCACTCCCTTAAAATCCTCGAAGATTCTCTGGTTACATTCCAGCCAAAGGTTCCAGATCACTGCCTGCATCAGACTGCCCCAAAGAATTTTAGCTTTCTTTCCCCTTCCCAAAGCATCAAATTTGATGGAAAAAAGTTCGAAACAGCCTTGCATCCAACATCATCACTCTCTTGCATACAGAAGTAGCTTATTTCAATTCCATTATGACCAGATATGTTTCTATCAATGTAAAATGTATGCACTTTCACTAGCCTGTCCTACAGTTTGGCATTAGGTAGAAAACACCCCTCGTACCAAAATGATTTAAAACAAAAATCAAACTGGAAAGCAAAGCATCTGATTCCAAGTATGTGCAAGCAAAATTTCCAAATTATATGGAACCATGCTGCTTGCTGAACTTTAACCTTTAAAGAATCAGAAATTCTTGAGCTAAAATCCCGTGCAGCTCGCAGTGAATTGACATAATCACCCTGAGAACAATGAAAGATCAAACAAAAGCAGGTTGTCAAGTTAAAGTTATGCAAATTAAAGAAATTTTTTTGCATCAGTTTACTCAACATACAACCATACTTGTTTGTTAAGTGGTGTGTGATAGGTACGGAACTCAGATGCTCTTATAACACCACTCCCATAACCTGAAAAAGAAAACACAAGTGTTTCTGAAATTAGACTATTAATTCAATTAAAAGATTTCAGCTTCATGAACGTTTTAATCACATCACATGAGAATTTAAGAGCATAATTCTCTCTCTATCTATCTCACACACAGACATAGATATTTTTATACAGAGAGAGAGAGAGAGAGAGAGAGAGAGAGAGAGAGAGTTCTGATCTTACACACCATTTAGATCCACACTGTTAGTGTAAGCACCATGGCCACCTTTTGCACAATCAGCAGATGGCAGTGCATTGAGGAACCATGGAAGCTTGTCTCTAAATTGTGTTGTAGATGGACGATCATTGACCAAATCTGAGTGCCGAAAGCACTGGAACCAATTTAAAATGTTAGTTCTTGACCCTGGTGGTTTCTAAGGTTAATCTTAGCTGTATGCATAAGATGGGCATTACTGTTGTACAATCTTTGCACACTCCACCAACGCCACAAGGACCATCATCAGGTGAACAGCAAGGTGGCTGGAGAGAAATGTGTCAGCTTCAGTACATTGTAATTTGACAAACAGCATGAGAACAACACATAAGTTGAATTCTTATTGTTTACTGGTCAATGGATATGGTAAAAATATATCACAGATCGTATAATAATGCAATCATGAAAGTTATAAGCTTACAAATGAACCACAATTTGGCATACACAACTGAGTCACCAAACTAAAAATGTCGCTGAACAAAAAAGAAAGAAAGATCCAAAAACACAGATTTGCGACATAATCTACATATACGTCTTTTGTATGTGTAATGCATGCATGGACCTGCATGTGGAATTTTTTAATCATGTAAGGAAAAAAAATTCTATATGATAGTAAGAAGCAGTTCAAGTCCCAGGGATGAAAGCGACATATTCCTAAATTACTTTTCAAATGAGACATGTAAAAGAAACCAACCTGATCATCAGGTGGACAATAAGAACCATTTAAATACTTCCGACAGCAACCAAAAGCCTCAGGTGAAATCCATACCAGAAAATCATCAAGCCAAGAGGCAGCTGGCTTAGCAATGTAGCTCGATTCTGGTGTTAAAGATGCTCTTGATATCTGCAACATTACAGAAGATGACATTGAAGAAGAGGGAGAAAAAAGTATATGCATATACACAGAGAAAATGCTTCACAATTGTCACAGTCCGGAGCCCAAATCAAAATAGATAAAAGGACAGAGCGGTCAAATTCAAGCTAAACAATAAACACAAGGAAAAAGGAATTATCGGACAACACACAAAATTGTACAGCATCCAGACTTGGGAGGGAGATACAGAAACCACAAAATTACAATGTGAGCAATTCAAAATTTGAGATCAATATGCATTAGAAGTGCCCATTTTTAGTGCATATTGATACAATGTGTATTCATGGTAGAAGGTCCTACTTCACTTCCAATTTAGAATTGAATACCCCTCCACATTTTTGTACCTCATTTAAAAGAGAGTTTGAATCACATTGGCTGATGGAGCATAACTGGTCTGTATGTCTTGATTCAGAGCTGAGACAACCAAAAAAACACTCGACTGTTAATCATCGTATGAAAGGAATTTCTTCTCAGTTATTACTTGTATATCATAATGAAGCAAATGCTTTGACATAGAACAGGGGCTTATGTTAAAGAGACGTATTGATATACAGCAGCCATAAAAAGACAAATAATAGCAGGCATCATGATAAATTCTTCTCAGTATCTATGCCAAGTTGGCAAACAATTATCTACTATGCCCCCATCATCATTGTATAAGAGGCAGTGGCATCAGTCCCATCATCACTATAAAATAGTAACCCAACAAAAGCAAATGTTTCCATTGCCCTAGTCATCAACAGTACCATCAGAACAATTTTAAAATATTTTATTTAATGTGACAACTATAGATCTTTTAATGATTATTTGTTTCTTTATTCTTGTTCATGAGACAACCCAAAATTCCAATTATATAGCAATGTCTTCCAACAGCTCCATCTCCCAGTGATAGAGGAAATAAATAAATAAAAGGAACTCCCTTGCGAAGTACTCATCTTAGTTATGTGATAAGTCCATTCTAAGAATGGATTAAGGCCGTCAAAGAGGTGCTTACCTAATAAAGTTATTTTATCACCTAACAGATAATGGAAGAAAACAACAAAAGCTCATATTTTTTCTGAGGCACACTATTAAAACCACCACCATTTTCCTTTCATAACAGAATTATTCTATTTCCTTTTCATATCTTATTTTGTGCACTGTCTGCAATAATCCTCAAGCTTGAAAATATACCGGAAGAATACAGAACCTGAAAATTTGAGATCAAAATAGAATGGAGACCACACAGGTACCTGTAGTTGTAATCCTTGACAACAAAATATAATGGTGGTCCAATCCTAAGATGCTCTGTGACATTATTGAAGTATCCCTGACAAGCAAGACTTAAATTATAAAAGAAGAAAAAGTCGAGCTTTTAGGGTAAGAAGATTCCATAAAACTACCGGAGACCTGAAGGTAAGAGTCACGGGGAAGGGCAATCTCCTGTTCCAAACCAGGTTGAATCCTAGTACATAATGCCTATAAGGATCAAAATCATGTAAAAAGTTTATGTTAGGCCTCAAGACAATAAAACTAAATAAACTACTATTTAAAAATCATTGAGTGACAAAAAACCATAAGCAACTTACAATGCTTGCCAAGGTAAAAGCAAGAAAGACAGCAATAACAACCATTTTAACCACCCAAAATCCAAGAATGCGTGCATGCACTTCCTACAATAAAGCCATGATCATTCTTTTCAAAAGAAAAGGAACAAGAATATACACAATCATTAGTTTACTTCTCTCCAAGAAATATCACCCATTCTCAAAATCTCCAATACAGGGAAAAATAATTATTTTTACATGATACACAACATAAACCATGGCCCCTTTAAGATGAAGATGTCTAGTAGCCAGATATCTCCGTCAAACAGAGCAGAACAAAAGAAAAGAAAAGACAAAAATGTTACCTTCATATAGCGGGTCAGCAATCCAGTTCTTCTATGATGGATCCCTACATCTTATTATATAATGACTTGATCAGAACTAACACCAATTTGAAAAAGGAGAAGAAAATGTAGATCTAACATGATTAAAATAGACAAATCAATGCTGCACTAGAAAGGCAGTTCAACTTCAACACAGATACACAGATACAATATGTCAGCACGCCTATATATATACCTTCACTAGTTTCCACAGAAGATGAAGAGACTTTTATGCATGGAAAACAATCAACCCTGTTATCCTCAGCTCTCAAAAAGTCAAAATATATCAGCACAACGAAGGCAGTAACTTGCAGAAAGAAGTCCAGTAGAACAGCAAGGGCTGTAATAGAAATAGTGGATATACGTCAATGTACTGGCAAAAGCAAAATTCCAAAGTAATTGATTTAGGATAAGGGGGAAAAAAAATTACCTGCAAACATGGAGAAGACACGGCAAGCTGGCATAGGAATGAAACTTCCAACTGCAAATGCCAGAATCTCAGACAAACTAGCCAACGTTATGGATGGGCCAACTTCAGCCAGCGCATTGCTTATTCGCATTTCTAAAGGTAACTCCAGTGGTTGCCGTTTCACAGCATGTACCAGTATACACATGTTATCTACACCAACCTGATTATGGGAACCAAAACGAGAACCATTTGAAATATCATATCAGACAAAGAAAAGTACACAAGAGAAAAGATGGGGGGGTTCAACCAAAGATCTCTTCCCCTTTTGAAAGAGAAGGTTGCGATTGAACATGAGGAAGGGAGGGTTTGGAGGTGGAGGAAACTATTAGGTACTGTAAATAACAAATAAACAGATAAAAATTTATCTAAGTTAAGGGCAACAAATGGAAAGATTGAAGAACGAAAAATGAATAAAAATATAATCCAGTATGAAGACAAACTAATGAAGAAGTTATCTCAAGCCACCTAGAAAATAGAAAACCTAAATTACAGTCCAAATGTACAAGGCCAAAAGAGAGTGGTATGACTCTCCTGTGTTTCTTTTTTCTCTATCCTTTCCAGTTCCTCCAGTGAATGCTTGAATCCAGATTTATGATTCTAAAGTGGTGGTAGTTACAACAAGGGATAAACAACGTTCTATAAATATTCAAGGGAGGAAAAGTGTAGTAAATGTGTTTTTATTAATTTACTGATGAGTATTAACAACAGCAAAAATACCAGGACTCAGCATGTATCTCCTAGATGAACAGGGCCTAAGATCAATAAAGAACACAGCTGCCATAACAGGACATAAGTAACACTGACACCCATAGTACTTATATAAATAACTTACGGCCAGAACAAGGAAAGGAATGACTTCCATTATGATTAATGTAGATTTAATTCCAACAGCACTGAAAAATCCAACAGATCCAAGGACAGAAAGCACAACAAGCATGACTCCGGACAAGCCAAGTAGGACCTACAAATCATCAAATCCAAAAATTAATAGCACATCTGAAAACTTCATCAATGCTATGTATGCCACATGGACATGAAGTAACATGGCAAATACATGGTGTTCTTGTGATACTTCTTTGATTAGTTTCTAGTGATTGTTGCTAAGATATGTGATGCATCAATAAAAGACACCATAACCCTCCAACTTGATCACACACAAGCCTTCACAAGTTAATCTTCGTTTCTCGAATACTAGTTGTCTGTACCCTTGCTATCACTCAATGACTAGCAAATCTTTAACAGAGACAACTTTTTATTTCATTTTATTTTGATAGGAAACAAATTGTTCAACAGAGACAACCGTTGACACCATATCATCCACATACTATAATGTAGCAAATCATGATAAAACATTGGGGTTACCAGAGTCGGATGATAAAAGGTTGGCAGCGGAAGTAGTATTATATAGTAATAGTTAAAGTAACTTTACTAGATGAGCAAGCAGTAGAGGATAACACGTTAGTGCATACAACATGCATATATATATGCATGCTGGCAAATGGTATGAGGAATATCAGACTACTTGAACAAAGGCTTAAATCGTACCTTCGATGAGAGGTAAAAAGAAGATAAATGAGGTGCATCTCCCAAGGTTAGAGATATGTAAACGAACATTACCACATAGCTTACCTGATATGATGTAGGAAAAGAAGAATAATTATGAAAGGCACTTATTTAAGTACAACGTTCAGCAACAAGTATAAATATTTTATTTATTTTGTTCATGAGTGTAAGATGGCATGATGAAATTTATCTGCCATGGATTGCTTGAGTAACATGAAGACATCCAAGTCTCAGACTTACTACTATGGTTATAACATCTGCAGTACTTTCTCTTTTTAACTCTTCCTCAATTGAGCTTTCGGCTGAAAATGAGAGAGTGAGATTCCGAGACAGAACCATTGGCAGCAGTTCCTCCTGTCAACATAATTGCTTCAGATCTCAATATGGAAGTATCATTTATTGACTAACTCAAGGGCTTTTTCTTTTTAATGTGTGGGAGCTCATTTGCAAATTGAATAGCAAATATAAGAGCAGAAATACAAACCAAGCGGAATATATATAGCTTTGATAGGGTCTCCTCTTCTCAATAAAATTTCACCAGATATGCAATACAAAGAAGCATGAATTTTGCAAAACAGTGAAAATGAGAACACTAAATGAATGGTAAGACGTGAGAGTATGTTAAATGGGAAAGGAGACGCAGTAAACACAGTAATTGAATGCAGATACACCTCAACTTTCCAGTTCTTAACCAAAAAACTAATCCAAATGAAGAAATTGGACCAATCTACAAAAGTTGCACAGTTATAATAGGATTTATAAGTTCTCAATCAGTACATGGAAGGAAAAAATTTCATTAAAGCAAAACCTTACTAACAAGAAACTTAAGATGCAGCAACCATATGATGGCATGAGATGAAGTAAGATACACTGGGAGATCAATCACACAAATGCAACAATTATTTATATGCTATTTATGCATACAATCTAAAATGCTCATAGACAAGCATTACATGTCACTAACAAAAACAATGCAATAGATAGATGTTTAGTGCTCAAACCTTTGCTAACTGAATAAAAGCCTTCTCCCAAGCCAATGCCTTTGCATTCTCATTTCCTACATCATCAACTGCATTATTAACTGGGTAGGTGACAATGAATGCAGAAGCCTGAAATTCGAAGATCATCATAGAATTAGTGGATACACATATATCTGAGAAAAGGATCATTAAGCTACCTCTGTATAGTTGTTTCCTGAGAATCCTCCCAAGGCAGTGCTTGGATCAAGTGGAGCCTGAAATGCGCTCAAACATGTGTCTGCAGAAGTATAATGCTGCAGGTGGGAAAATGATGGGGATGTACATCAGAGTATTCAACACTAATGCTTTTAGAATAAGCTTTTGATGGGTTAAAAATAAGCAGACAGTTATCCTTTAAGAAGTTGATAAATAAAAACCTTCAATCACTGTCTAAAAGGTAAATACTAGGTGGTTACTGCAGTTTACCTGAAAACAATACTCGGCATGTACAACTCCTCCATAGCTGTCATAATTTTCAGGGTCCATCTTAAAATACTACCAAACAGAGAAAAGTAAAGAAATAAAATGTCAGTGATGTAGTAGGCATGATAACTTCAGACAAAGTTGCTTAATCACTAGGGGAAATCACAAAAATAGCACGAGTAAGCAAGGTGTAGTCACTGGGTCTTGCCAAGCGCAGACCTTCCCTCAGTGCTATTGTGCCAGTTGTGTTAAATAAACACAACCAAACATGTGAAACAGTAGAAACAAAACTTATGCAATAAAACCTGCAAAATGCTTTGGGTGGCACAATCTTGCCCAACAGGCTTCAAGCAAATTTCTGTCAGAGCTACCATTGAGCCAGAATAATTAGCACGAACTCCATCAACCTGTTGAAACTCAGTAATTGTCAAAATCACATTAAAATGGGGAAAAAATACAAAATTAAAAACACATAGTAACACATAGTAGTCACCTTGTTTTGTATGTCAAAAAGCAACTGAATATTATCATCTGTGACAATACTTGGTGACTTGCCATGCTTCGGATCGGGCACGGTCGCTATTATGAGCTGAAACAGAAACAAAGACCGACATCTAAAGCATAACGTTTTTACCTGGTCTAAATCACATGCAGCCCATACCAGAATCATGGCATTGTAACTCTTGGTTTCTAATTATTCTAATTCAAAATCCTCCCCTTCAACTTTTTTTTTTCTTTTTTTTTGGGCTTTAGAAAATGTTACAATCTTTTCAATGGTATTTATTTTGTTTTTGTCATGTACTTTTAGTTATATATAAAAAATAAAAAAAACTTCTAATGACTTACCAAAAGAAATCTGATTAAATACACTTTGGTTGATCTAATTAGGACTTTTAACTAAAGGGATTTCTTACTTGATGGGAAAAATCAAGTAAGTCACAAAATTGATAACAAAATATTCAATTTCACAATGAGGCTCAATATTTAAAACCTGTTATATTAACAGCAACATCATTGATTTGGGGTACTTAATATTCAATTAAATTCTATGTTCTTTAGTAACTTTATATGCTAACTTGTAATATATTAAAAATGGCACGGAGTGCTAGGTCAGGTTTTTCCACTGTAATTTCTGGAAAAAAAATGGATGAAAAGATATGAGAAGTTATTACAGACAAATAACACAGTTAATGAAACACAAAGTGAAACATTAAAACAGTTCTAAGACCTGCTCAATTCTGTAAAAGGGGGCAAGATGGCTATCAAAAAATTGTTTCTCTTCCGCTGCCTTGCTCCCACGACCTACCCACAGCTGCAAAAGGTTACATATCAATGCTTGACCAACATTCTTTCTTTTGGATATAAGAACACTGAAAGAATACTAATTACATCAAAGGTTATAATAAAAATTGACAACAAAAGAATATAAGTGAAAATTGGAGCATCAGTATCACAGGGGCCTTTTTTGCATGATAAAATAAAAAAGAGAGAAAAATATAATACCTTCTCTGGCCGTGTCTCCACCTTGAAACGAACTAGGCCTACACACAGCACAAGAACAATTGCCACCGATGAAAAGAGCACAAATGTGGGATTTCTGGAGACCCAGCTTCCATAACTCCTGCATAGACAATGAAAATTATTCAGCATAGACTCCATATGCCATAAGCAATGGTAGAGTTTCTGACCTGTAAAAGTTTGACATATATCCCTGAAGAGGAGCTAATTGGATCCTTTTTGTAACTTGAGGATCTATCTCAGGGCCCTGATAATGTTATAAAAATTATAATTAGAAAAGGCCAATGGCTTAAAAGAACTAGAAAAGCATTACAACAAACTGAATATAAGATTAAGTTGAGACTTCAAAATAAGCATCCAAAAAGTACATTGCACAAAGCCAATTAAATGGTATTACTACTCAGCTTCTCAGCAACCTAAAATAACAATTTACTGCATTTCAATACCAATATAGAAATAGTTATTGTAATGCATGCTTACAAAAAAAGCTCCTAAACCATAAGAAATGCACGACTCCTTGGGCTCCTTTTTTGTGCCCAAGGTTATCAAATATGCAAGACACGACAAAACTGAGACCTAAGACAAATACTCAAGCACTTGTCCTCAAAAAAAAAAAAAAAAAAAACACTGGTCCTCGATATGTTAGAAATTGGACAAGAAGATTTATGTTGTTTAATTTATACTATCAATTTCAAAAAAAAATTGGATAAACAATTAGAGTTTAGTTGAATGTGCTTTCCTTAACTTTTAACATGGTCTTAAGTTTGAACCAGTAGACAGAAGCCTATTATTCCAGTAATAATCTCAATGCACAGCTTCGATTTTGACATGAAACACACAAATATCAAATGTAAAATCACATTGTAGAGATTTTTTATGTAAGAAACAATACGTTTATTAACATAAAGACATAGAAGTAAAGAACATGATGGACAAGAAGTCCATCAGGAGAAACCAACTAAAGATACAGGCTTTAGAGATTTAATTTATAGTAAATTAAAGCGGAAAACATTCCAGGTATCTAAGAGACAAATATAGTATGGGACAAAGATGCCCAGACTCAAATGTCAGCACAAACTTCACTATAGCAACCAATTGATGAAACTAACAACGGACAAAGAACAGAGAAATAAAATCTAAAACCAAGGAGCATTTGTTTATTGTTAAAGGTAATCCATGACATAATAATAATACCAAAAGTAAAACAAATATCATGTCCGACCATATCTAATAGGTCAGGGTATCTTTCTTTTCCTGATATTTGGTTATAATTAAATGCAGATGTTTGTAAAATATTGGATAGGACATTGTGGTTTTCTTTGTGGTTTTTTTGTTTTTTTTGTTTTTTTTGTTTTTTTTGTTTTTGTTTTTGTTTTTGTTTTTTTGTTTTGGTAGCTTAATCCAGGGTTGGTAGACTTCTGTTCCACTGTTAGAACAGATTTCTTTCTTTAATAAATTGGGTCTCTCAAGGAAAAGTCCAAGTTTACCTTTGTGACAACACTTTCATCCCTTTGCAAGTTAACAGAGTCAATGCCATCATCGTGAATGACATTCAACAATGGTTCCTTGCTAGATTCAACTCTCCTCCTTTCACTTGTCCGGTGAAACAAGCCCCAACCGAAGAAAGCAGAAATTAAGAGAATATACAATATGGCAACAGAAAAGTCAATGCACTTTACCTGGAAGCATCAATGGTCAGTACTCAAGTTATTTAAATGTACCAGAAGGCTAAATTGACACACAAATAAAGCAACAAATTAGTTAGTTAGACAACATTAAAATAAAATGTGTATTGGATCAACTCCAACCTCAATAGATAGAATTCTGATGGAGCATGGCTCTTTCTTCTGTGGAGGAGGTTCAGGATTAGAACACTCTTGAGATGACGGGCAATCACCACAAGAGCAGCCCAGTGAAGTGTCAGCACATGAATAAACGGACACATTCATGAGCTCCATTCTAGATGACTCCGGAACAGTCAATTTAAAGTCAATGGCATAAGGTGAACCAGGGAAACCGAGGGCTGCTTTCTCACCAATAAAATCAAACCATTCTGTTGAAATGCAAATTGAACCATTACAACTTCGAAGTATATTCATGTAAAAACAGGGACAAACATTCTGGTGTCACATCTGAACTACCTGCCTCAGGGCCATGACAAGCCTGTGTATAGTTGGTATGACCCTTAACTTCACATTAATCAATGGAAAATACTTGCCTCCTTTCCTGGAAGTAGGAACTCCTATTTCCTGTCAATCACAGTTTGACATGTGTGTAGAGATTTTTCTTTTTGTGGTTTTCATGAATTATTTTTGCATGTGTCAAACTGTGATTTGCAGGAAGTAGGAATGCCTCCTTCCGGGGAAGGAGGGAAGTAGTGTCCTTAATCAATACTATACTTCAGAAAACTCTCCTTGTCAACCATTGTTTATGAAAATTCAATTATACCCCAACTATAATAGATAATTTTAGTAAATCATTTAAAACTTAAGGACACTTTTGTCATTATATACAATCCCACTTTACGTTTCAATGGAAGGAAACACCTAGAAGTCTCAGACAGTCAAACTCGATGGACACAACATTGAAAACAAGATATTAATTGCAATATAAAGTGATCTAACAATAGACTGTCTACTGCACGTTGTAAACCCCCCAGAGTTATAGTAGGTCACCTTCAAAGTTTTTAGCACCAGCCCCAATAAATTCTATTGCCCGTGTGTTCATAGTCCCAAACTTAACATCCTTGCAAGAGTTGTACAGCCCTTCTCCAAAAGTGTCAGCTATGTAAAAATCAATGGCATCCACAGTCGTATTGCCATTAACCTGAAACGACAAAAAAAGGTCAATCATTATTAAAAAATAATAATAATAAAAAGTGGGACTAAAAAGATATATGATAGGAGCTTTCATTAAATTCATGGTTCTTAGATAGACTTAATGATTAAAGGTTGCAATCTTTTACTAACCAACAGTATAATAGTATTAAGATGCAAGGGTCAATATCTTATGGAAAAAACATGAGAAACACTTTGTTTACACGTCAAGTTGCATAGAATAAACAAGTGACTATACAAACTGACATTCATTAACAGATGTTTTAGTTCAATCGATGTTGTCCTACAGAAAAAGGTAGAAACGGAGAGCAACAAAACCATTTTAGGAGCATAAGGCGGTATTTATGCCAAGAAAACCTTATAGTCAACTTTGAAACGGAATATATGAGTTCATAGGCACTAAAACATGTTTATAAGCACAAAAGTGTTACCAGCAAAAACAAAATCAAAATGCCAAAAAAGTACCATAACGAGGCTATAAATAGGATTATTGAACAAGTTTAACAACAATAACATCAAGTCTGACCTCAGACACAGAGGTCACATTGATAAACAGACTCTGACTTGGAGAGCAAGAAAGCTCGCAAAAAAGATTTAGGAAGTTCCTCAAGCATGCTGGACACCCTACCAGAAATGGAATTGCCTGCAAAAGATTACATACAACAAAGTTGAGGTATAACAACAGGCATAGCTAGGAATTCTTAGACTGATGTATACAAAAAAGCCAATATGAAACAAAAACAAAAAATGTGCTACTTACTGAAAAGGCTCACGCTAACTATTGCATTAGATTGTATACACAAACGGAACCATTGAAGCAATTTAGTCACACAAATATCCACAACAAATGGAAAAAAAAACACATAAACAACACAAACAGAACAGGTTCTATGCTCTGATCTGAACAAGGTTCATATCCTGATAACTAAGCAAAGTGTTAGTATTAGGTAAAATTAAACAAATCAAACACTATAAACCACGGCATAGCATTAATCAAAGCCATCATGTATTCAGGAAACTCAGTGTCCACAAGAAATACATAGAGGAACAACCTGACGATCTTTATAAACCCAAGACTATATAGTAAGTGCTGTGGTAATTTGAAAATCAAAAGGAGTAAACTACATGAGTGCAATGATGGTTCTAGATACTAACAAACCATTGACAATTAGTAAGTTCCACATATTAACAACACAAGAAATGGTCCCACTCATGCAATATCAGCAAACTTAACGGATTTTTTGACAAAGTTTATGGAAAGGGGCAAAGTTATACAATATTTGACGCAAAGTCAATGAATTTTAACTTCAATAAATAACATCCTCTTTTATCTTGAGATAAGTGTAATTTTAAAAAGAACAAAGAAAAGTGATTGCTTAACAAACAAGTTCCACTCCCCATAATAAAATCAAGTAAGAAAATGGCATCAATTATAGACGTATAAAGTGGTGTAAAGATTATGAAGATACATTAGCTGAGTATTGTATAATAACTAAGTCCATATAAAATGTGATAGAAGCGACCTTAATAACTGAATTTAGTAAGGTGGTAGAAGCAGTCTTACTTGTTGAACCTGTGCCCGCAATGTTTCAAACTGAAGCTCCGTGCAACAAACATTCCCACTTATTGTTGGACATAAACTTTGGATTTTGGCAGAAAATAGCTCATCAGGCTACAAAACATGTAATATTACAGAAACCATCAAAATGCAGCATTGAAGGGGATAATATAAAATTAAAATTAAAATAGGTCTTCATGTCACTGCAACTAGCCAGAAGTGATGTACCTTCACAGAGGGAGAACCATAAGGGCAATTCAGGACTTTCCCGTCGCTGCGTTCTCCACATATATCATACATTGCACAGTATTCTTCAGAGTGCCTTTTCCTAACCAGAAGACCAGAACTATGTTAATCCTTGTACAGAAGATAGGATGGAAACAAATTGGTAAGTCGCAGCTTCACGCCATTTATGATGCAGTGTCATTATAGGGTAACACAAGCAAGCAAGAATGATAAACAAAAGATAAATAAAGCAGTGTCATTGCAGGGTAAGAAATCAGTTCCGTAAAGACCTCAATGGGCCACTGCTCGATCATCACCATTGCAGTTATAAAGGACATTAACCAAATCAGTGCACCAAAAGAACCATTAAGTGAGTAACATAATATGAACATTTACGTAACAACTAGCACAGCAGAACATAAATTCATTTGTACATCACCTTAATGAAAGGACCACAAGCTAACAAAACTCAGAAGTAGAAGGAAAAAAAAATGGAGAAAACCAGTCAGTTTATACAAGTCTAGCCTCGGAGCAAACTAGCCTTACCCAGATGTAACGTCAGAAATCAAAAGAGCCCGTGAATCCGTCTTCTCGGTGCTAGTTAAAGAGGCAAAGATGACAACCTACAGCAACAATTCAAAAGCCAAAAAAACAAAAAAAACAAAAAACAAGAAATCAAAAGAACAGAAAAAGCTAACCAGTTATAGCAAGCACTTTACTTTATCAACATCACTGGGAAAAAAAACTGAATACACAACATCAAATAAGTACTACAAAAGCTCCATGTTCAATAATCACTCATATAGTTCCATAAATAATCCAATTGGGTCTCCAGTTTCTCTAAACACTATCTTATCTCTACAAATTACAAACCAACAGATTTTATAAAGTTTCTTTTGCATAGAAGAACAAATTAACCATACATCTACACAAAACAAAAGAATTGCAGAAAGTAAATGAGTAAAAGGACCCAACCAACAACATTTCTGAACTACCCATGAGGCTATCTATCGCTTCAGCAATCATTACAGACCAGCCCAATATTGTTCTCATAAAAACAAAAACAAAATAATCAAAGAGGGAAAAAGGTTTCTTGCCTGAAACAGAGAAAAAACAGCAACAAAACCCAGACACCACCCCATTGTTCGTGAGTGATCGATCGCAGCAGAGAGAGGTTCTTGGTTTTTTTTACTGGTTGGGCAAGAGTCAAACGAGAAGGTGAGGTTGGTTGACTGCGGTGAGAGAATGAGTGTAACGTCTTTTTTGCAAATTTTTTTTTTCTGCAAATTAATGGGAGTACGACACGCGACATAATGTGGATGAGTCATAATAATGATACTTTGGCTACTTTTAATATTCTTGCTTTGTGACACGCGGTGTTTTACCGTGGGTTAGTGAGATAGCCGTTTGTTAACGTCAGCGAAAACGAAATTATTTTTTTTTCAAGTTATTTTTTACCAGAAGCAAAACGGTAAAACTTTGCGCTTCATTTTTGTTTACCCGTAGAAATTTTTACCGGGAACTCGAGCAATAAAATTTTTTTCCAAATTTTTTTTACGGGGAAATTAAAATGTCACATCATTATTTAGGAAAATTCTATATGAACCTCACTATTTGCTCTTTGCACTCTATAATCTCTTTACACCCCACTGAATTTTAATTTACTCACTATACCCCATTTTTCTTCCTAAATTGCTTTCATGAACCTCATTCCCTAACTTACTATGTAAACTCCATCACATATCATGCATCACCCATCGAAAACCCGCTTCCCTTTCAGACACACCCCATCTGATATCAAACCCCACCCAATCCCTTATCAAGCCCCACCGCATCGAAAATTCCCTCCTCTTGCAGACATACCCCATCAGATTTACAACAAGCTCCACCGCACACCTCATCCCCTTTGAAATAGAGCCATCGCACAACCCATCTATGCAATCCTTATCGCACAACCCATCTCTGCAAACCCGAACCCATAGCACAACCTATCTCTGAAACAAAGCCATCACACCCACAGCCAACCTCAAACGCCTCACCCTGTCGCAAACCACCATTGCCTTAGCCATCACAAACATCCATCACCAATCTGTCAAGTTTTCACAAATCCTTCGAAGAGCTAAGGTTTGATTTCAATTTTAATTTCTATATTTACGTTTCTAAGTGTTGATTAAGCCTAGTTTTGATTTCAGTTTTGAAAAGCCAAAGTCTGATTTGAATTATTGATTCCAACTTTGTAGGTGCAAGGTTCGAACCTGGTTTTACGAAACTGGATTTTCGTTTCGGTGGATTACTACCGAAATGGTTACATTGCTTCAGTGGTAGTCCACTGAATTTCAACCTGAAATTAATTTTACTTTCGGTGGTTACCACCGAAATCGTTACCTTGTTTCGGTAGTAGTCCAACGAATTTGTTTCCATTTTCCAG
Organism: Prunus persica; assembly: GCF_000346465.2. Lineage (NCBI taxonomy): Eukaryota > Viridiplantae > Streptophyta > Magnoliopsida > Rosales > Rosaceae > Prunus > Prunus persica. Next base: position 17,995,081 of record NC_034016.1, read on the forward strand.
GAGATGCCTACCGAATGTATTTCAATTTTTCAGTGGTACTCCACCGAATATGTTTTCTTTTTTCAGTGATAGTCCACCGAATTTGTTTCCGTTTTTTAGTGATCATCTACCGAATACGTTACTGAATGTGTGCTTAATATTATTTTTTTAAATATGAAAAGGACTCGCATAGGTCCTACTGAGGCTTCATCATCTCGACCTAATGGACAATGTCCCACAGCCTCAACGAGGAGACAGAGAGAGGCTTCCCAAGATCACTTTGAGGATACTACAGAGGTTGAAGATGTAGCTCATACTCATGATAGTAATGTTGACGCAGAGGTTGAAGATGTAGCTGCTACTCATGATAGTAATGTTGAGGTACATGTCGAGCCTACTGAGCCATCTCAAGTAGGTCCCATTGATCCATCTTTACTTATGAGTTTTAAAACTCACATAGCAGCTGCAATTTGGAATAACCAGGTAAGTCATTTTACTGTGACAATAGAAAGTTGAATATAAGTCTGGTTCATGGTAATTAACCTAAATATTTTTTTTGTTTTTAACTAGGAACGTGAGCCCATTAGGTGCATGTCGAAGACATCTACCCTTTGTGAATGGAATGGGTAGGGTAATTCAAATAATGGTATATTCAAAGGGTATATTCAGAGGTCTAGATTAGAGCAACTTATTAGGTGTTCTTATCAGAATGCAGATAAGATTGTGGTATCTACATTCGTTGAAAGGTGGGATCCCGAAACAAACACCTTTCACATGTCTTTTGGTGAGATAACCATCACATTGGATGATGTGTCATCTATTTTAGGCATACCTTTACATTGGATGATGTATCATCTATTTTAGGCATTCATGTGTCTGGTGCAGAGGTTGCTCCGCTTGAAGATGATAACGACACAAATTTCGAGTTGTTAGTTAATTACTTAGGAGTGACTGATGAAAAGGCTACTAAATAATTGCACAAATACAGTGATGAGTATGTGAGTTTGTCATGGTTACGAGCGCGATTCTCCAATGTTTCAGGCAGATTCAGAGGAGTACATCATGTATTTGCCCAGATCATATTTGCTATATCTCTTGGGTTGCACTTTGTTTGTTGACAAGACTGGCACAAGAGTCCAAATTGTGTACCTTAGACTACTTAGAGACCTTGATAGTGTTGCTGGTTATGCATGAGGTTCTGGGTGCTTAGCATGGTTGTATAGACAATTAGGCCAAGTTTCGAGGTCTAAGATGAAACAGATTGCTGGGTACATGACTTTGCTAGAGGCATGGGTGTATGAGCACATGCATGGTATTGTATCAACATCACAGGCGTTCCATACAATAAAGGGAAGTTCATGTCCCGGTATAAAAAAACCTTATGGCTTCTGTGAGTCTGGGTGAAGGCTTGAGTAGCTTCTTGAAAAGGATTGGGCTCTGGATTCCTTGATGAGAAACCCTTTCATTTTTTCTTGTTCTCAACTGGTTTGATATCATGTCATGCTTCTCTTGTGAACACAAGCTTGTTACGGGCATTTGTGATGTTTTGCCCAGGTGTATAGGTATTTCTTAACCTCGTTAGTCTTGAATTTTTTGGACCACGTCTATCAATTAACATCAGAGGTTCTGCAAAAGTGGTGCCTAATATTTGATAAAAGTGTGGAATATTTGGTTTCATTGAAGGAGAAGCAGTGAAGAAGAGATGAGAAGCTGAGTAAAGAAAACTAGAATTTTTTGTTGTATGGAGGTAAGAAGAAGAGATAAGAACTAAGTAAAGAAAAGTTGAGATTGGGAGTGTGAGGGAATAGAAGTTTATATAGATGGTGAGTTGCAAAGGTGGGTTAATCTGTTTCTAGTGAAGCGTGGATGACATTTGCAAAGCTACAGTTGTTGTATGTGAGGTAAGTTGAGAATGTTGAAATCGGGAGGGAATGAAAGTTTAAATAGATGGAGAGCTTTCATTGTCCAACAGTTGTTGGATGGAGACAAAAAATGGTTCTAGAATAAAAAGAGATAGTCAGGTAACTCATTTAGCATATTTGTTTAGTTTTCCTCTTTCGGGTTAAACCATCTCTATCAATTAATGTGATAGGTTTTGAAAAAACTGTGCCCAATAATTGATTAAGATATGGAATATTTTGATCCATAGAGAGAGAAGCTGAGTAAAGAAGTGAAGTAAAGATGACAGAAGATTTTTGTTGTATGTTAGGCAAGTTGAAAATGTTAAAATCGGGAGGGAATGAGAGTTTAAATAGATAGAGAGCTTTCACTATTCAACAGTTGTCGGAGGGAGACAAAAAAGTGTTCTAGAACAAAAAGATATAGTCAAATAACTCACTTATTTGTTTAGTTATTTTCTTTCGGGTTAGACCGCCTCTATCAATTAATGTGACAGCTTCGGCAAAAATAGTGTCCAATTATTGATCAAAATATGAAATATTTTGATTCATAGAGGGTGAAGTTGAGTAAAAAAGTGAAGAAAAGATGAGAGAAGGTTTTTTGTTGTATATGAGGTAAGTTGAAAGTGTTGAAATCATGAGGGAATGAGAGTTTAAATAGATGGAGAGATTTCACTGTCCAATAGTTGTTGGAAGGAGACAAAAAAGGGTTCTATAACAAAAAGAGATAGTATGGTAACTCACTTAGCATATTTGTTTAGTTTTCCTCTTTCGTGTTGGACCGCCTCTATCAATTAATGTGGCAGGTTCTGGAAAGACAGTGCCCAATTTAAGTTATGATTTCGAGACAAATTGGTTTGTATTATTAATTATATTTTGTGAAAACTTATTATATTTATGTTGTGATTGCTGGAGACTTAGTGTTGATTGTTGGAGACTTAGAACATAATGGGAAGTGAGACTCCCCTACAGGAGTCGAACGATAGTTCATAAGATGGAAAGAAAAGTATACAAATAGGTCGAACAGGCGAGTGAAGCGAGTTGCTGGCTCATCTTCGTTCAAGGCAGGACACATTTGACTGAGTAGAGACAGCTATGGAAGCAGCAATCCCTTGCCTCATGAAGGAGATAAGCTTTACGTAAGTAGGGCCTTACCTCTAGGGGGAATTGTTTGTTCGACTTGTATACAACGAATCCAGCCTATTTCCTCAACTTCGTCGACCATTGGAACTCCTTTGTAAAAAAAAAAGAAGCATTTTGTGTCACATTTCTTATTTGAGTCCCCTGTGGCCAGTACAATGCGCTAGTAGCATCTTCTATAACTCAGCTGAACTAGTTTCAAGGGCTGGATTCCCTCGGATAAGTAAATAAGTCTCCAACAATCAATACTAAGTCTTCAGCAATCACAACACAAATATAATAAGTTTTCACAAAACATAATTAATAATACAAACCAATTTGTCTCCAAATTATAACTTAATAATAAAAACAACAATAAAATAATACAAACCAATAGTCTCGAAATCATAACTTAATAATAAAACTCAATACTAAATTTCCAGCAATTAAAACATAAATATAATAAGTTTTCACATAACATAATTACTAATACAAACCAATTTGTCTCAAAATCATAACTTAATATTAAAAACAATAATAAAATATTACAAACCAATAATCTTGAAATCATAACTTAATAATAAAACAAAGAATAATTTCTTAATCATTATAATATTTTTTCTTCGACAACACCCAACTTGACAACAGCTCAGCCACAAGCATGCACCTGTATAAACGAAAGGGTAATTTTATTGGCACCCCAAAATTTGCTTTTTGCACCCCATATTCTCCTTACACCCCACTGAATTTTAGTAAAATTTAAAATTACTCACTACACCTCATTTTTCTTCCTAGATTGCCCTCATGAACCCCATTCCTTAACTTACTTGTGTAAATCCCACTGAAATCGTTACCTTGTTCAGTGGTGGTCCACCATATTTGTTTTCATTTTTCAGTGGCTATCCACCGAATGTGTTTATGTTTTCAGTAGTAATCCACCGAATCTGTTTCAGTTTTTTAGTGGTATTCCACCGAATATGTTTCTGTTTTTCAGTGGTAGTCTGCTGAATTCGTTTTTTGTTTCCTTGAATTTGTTTCTTGTTTCAGTGATTATCTACTGAATTCGTTATTGAGTTTGTACTTAATATTGTTTTTGACTAGGAATGTGAGCACCTTTGGTGCATGTAAAAGACATATACTATTCATTAGTGAAATTGGTGGGCTAATCCAAATAATGGTATATTCAAATGGTACATTCAGAGGTCTGGATTAGAGCAACTTATTAGTTGTTCTTATCGGAATGTATATAAGATTGTTGTATCTACCTTTGTTGAAAGATGGCATCCCGAAACGAACATCTTTCACATGCCTTTTGGTGAGATGACCATCACATTAGATGATGTGTCATCTATTTTAAAGGCTCACCTTGTTTTTGTTCCTTCAATGGGAATAAGATCAAAATAGCTTACATTAAATTTGTGGTCGACAATAAGGTATTGAAAAAATAAATATATTTCGGTTCATTGCCACTGAATTGTAGGTAAAAATTCGGTAATACACCACTCAACACCGTTCCATATTATGGTGGATCTCCACTGCATTTGAAGTTAACGGCCGGTCAAACACAACCGAAATAGGTGCAATCTTTCGGTGGCATCCCACCGAATTTACCTATCGCATTCGGTACTGGTGTACTGAACGCAACCAGCGAACCATCATAAAATCCTAAGCTTGAAAAAGGCCAAAAAATAAACTCATACCTCATTCGAAGCCTCTTTAAATTCAATATCACCCTTCATGAATAAATATAATATATTTTTTCACAAATATAAGCGTATAAACCTCATTAGGGTTGTAGGAATATGATGGTTTTAGAAAAAAGTCTAACTAGGGTTGCAGGAACATATGTGGTGTGTAGTGAGCAAATTTAATTTTTATTATAAATGCTTTTTATCCTTAATAAATTATTCATATTTAAAATTAATATAGGGTGCAAAGAGCAAATAATGAGGTGCCAATAAAATCTCCCTAAACGAAAATAGCCTTTTTTTCAGGTTGGTAATGGTTCAATTTTGATTATTTTCGTTATTTTCAAGTGTCATGTGCGCGAGTCATTGGGGGTGTCGATGGATAATAACATGGCTAACTCTTTGTAAATGGAGTTTCGAAGTCCACGAGATCGGCTTTCAAGTCTCGTTTTCCTTTTTCTTAGAGCAAAAATAAATAAAGAAGTTATTCAATTAAATCCAAGTCATCAACAATATTCCTCTTTTCAGCCTTCATACAAGCATGCAACAGTTGAAGCATAGAGTGTATATTTCCATCATGAGCTGGTGAATGATCTCCAGCAACAAATCTATATGCCCTGTGACCAACATGCACTAAACTGTAGCCAGCCACAACCCTAACCCCTCTTTCCTTCAACAAGCTTCTCATACTTGCAGCATCCATCCACAACCCGCTTGCTGCATAAATACTTGATGCCTGTAAATACCCGGCTGAGTTTCCAGGCTCCAACTCAAGGACATGAGAGGCAGCTTCTAGACCAACTTCGCTGTTCCTACAGCTTCTACAAGCACTCAATAGTGCACCCCAAGCATTGCTTGCCCGGGCAGCCGCCTTCAAATCTTGCGGAAATCTTTTGATAAACTCCATTGCCGTTACAAGCTTCCCCGCTCGACCCAACATGTCAACTACGCAAGTGTAATGTTCCAATCTTGGTTCAACTCCATGATCCTGAGCCATTGAGTTGAACAAGGAAACACCCTCTTCAACCAAGCCTCCATGGCTACAGGCAGATAGCACAGAAAGAATGGTCACTGCATTGGGCTTCAAACCATACAGCTTCATTTCTGCAAGCAAAGCTAAGGCTTCATGGCCAAGACCGTTCATTCCATATGCCGCTATCATGGCACTCCATGACACAGTGTTTTTTTCAAGAATTTGTCCAAAGGCCTTTCTTGATTCTCCTATTGACCCACATTTCGAGTACATGTCAACAATTGCAGTGCCAACGGCTACTTCTGCTGACAAACCTGTTCTAATAGCAATGCCATGCGCCCATTTTGACCTCTTCAATTCAGCTGAAGCTGAACAAGCCTCGAAAAGATTTATAATGGTGATCTCATTGGGCTTCTGGTCTTGTGCCTGCAACTGCATCATCTCATGGAAGACAGCAATTGCTTCCTCAGGTCTACCACAACTGGCAAACCCTGAAATCATGGTGCTCCATGAAACCACATCTCTTTTCTTCATCCCATTAAAAAGTTTCCAGGCATGGTCAACGTCATTGCACTTTGCATAAGTATCAATGAGAGAATTCAGGAGTAATTCATTTGATACATATCCCCGCCTGATTGTTACACAGTGCACGGACTTGCAATGAAACATGCGCAAATGCTTGGATGTTTGAAGAACATTCACAAGTGTCACTTCATCTGCCTCAATTCCTTCCTTTCCCATAGAATAAAACAGTGTTAGGGCATCCAAATGCCTCTCATTAAAGACAAATCCCGTCAAAATGGAATTCCATGAGACTCTATTTCTTCGTGGCATCGCGTCAAAAACTTTAAAGGCAGAATCTGCATCCTGACACTTGGAATACATATCAATTAAAGAATTTCCAACAAACAGATCACAATCTAAACCTCTATAGATTACCAACCCATGGACCGATGTTCCCATGGTCAAGTCCTTCAAATAAGTGCATGCTTTAAGAATACTGACCATACATAAACCATCTGGCTCAATACCAAGCTCATATACCATCTTTTGGAACATCAGCATCCCAATCTGAGCTTCGTCACAATGCACAAAACCACCAATCACCACACTCCAAGAGATGACATCTTTGTCACGCATTTCATCAAACAATTTCTGCGCACTGTCCATGTCAGCTTCTTCTGCATACAGACTCAACAAAGAGTTTTGAACTGAAGATAAAGAACAAAACCCCCCTCGAATCACGTAACCATGTACTATCAGACCCTCAAACTTATATCGAAGGCGACGGCAAGCTTGAATTACAAGCACCAAAGTAGAAGTATTGGGTTGAAACCCATCAGCACAAACCCTAGCCTTGTTAAACCACCACAACCCTTGTACTAAATCACCCCCATCAAGGTGCCCATAAGCCAATATATTCCAAGAAACTCCATCTCTGCTCCTCATACAATTAAAAACACCCAATGCAGAATCTAGGTCCCCTGTTTTGATGTAAAAGTCCATGGTGGAATTACCAATGGAAGTGTAGGATTCAAATCCATTCTTGATCAAACATCCATGTACTGACTTTCCATAGGTATGAGAGAGAAGATTTGAACATGCTTTGAGAATAGGAGGGAAGGCTGAAGGGTCTGCTAGTTGAAGTCCAGCTTTCTTGATTTCATGGTAGTGGCAGAGCAGTTCTTGCCATTTTCCATTAGATGATAACTCTTTGAGCCTCGAATTGCAATTAGAAACACCCAAGTGAATGCTTCGGAAACGCATTTCCAATATGCCGCACATATGCATACGCTATTATCATGGACTCTTATTTGTAAATTGTAATAAAGTTTGATATTTGTAGAGTTCGAGTATAGTATTAATAAATAAATACACGTTTTATAACATAAATGAATTAATAACATCAGTGGCAGTCGCAGGGAAGAATTTCTCCTTACTTGACAAATGTTTTTGAGCAAAATACACACACTCCTCTGAGTAAAAAATTCAGTCCAATTCTTTTTCTCATAAAGGTTTTCGGCAATTTTTCCGAATTGTAACTTGGGAGAAGTTTTTAGCAGAAACGTCCTGTTCTCTTTCTGGACGCATAACATCGTCTGTGATAGAAATAAAGAATTTTGAATTTCCATTTCTTCTTTGGACAACAAATTTTACAAGAGCATGTGTGTTTGAAGGGGAAGGGGGGAGGGGGTGTTTAGTTTTCTTCTATTCACTGATGCTACAAAGTCGAAGATAAGGGTTATCAAACATTACATATTTTGACCAGTATGCCTTGTACTTTGAAATGGCCAAATCTAGCCATGGCTTGTAGTTTCCATTGTAATGGATAACAGCTGCATTCTCTATTGCCGTTTGATTGAGGGCTGGGTCGTAGCCAAGTCCCAACGCATGCCAGCCCCGATCCAGCGGATGGGTCAGGTTATAAAAGGTTATGAGTCCTGGTGGCAATGTACCAAGCTTCCAAAGAGTTCTATCCTCATTCTGCAAAACAGTTATTCCATCATCATTCGCCATAAAATTTGAACACACCTAGCTTACATAATAAATAGGCATAAAGTTTTTAATTTTAAAAAATAAAAATAAAAAATTAAGCAACCAACAAGAATATGTAATATGAGTTGAGAATAAAAAAATGGGGATCAAGGGAAGAAATGAATGTAATGAAACTTTACCATGTCTTGCCAACGATGATATATTCCAGTGATGTTTCGCTTCCTCCACTCCTTCAAGTCAAAGATATTCATGCCGAATGCCCAGCCACAAGCATTTGGATCGAAATTTGCATAGATTATTGGATTTGAGAAGTTGAGATATTTATCATACCGATGGAAGCTCTCTTTACAGGTCTCCACTGCACCATTTACCATCCCTTGAAGATCAACAGACCAAAGAGGTGTCAAATCCTTCTGAACTACAATATCATCATCCAAAAATAGGATCTTGTCCAACTTTGGGTAAACATCAGGAAGGTAGAATCTGAGATGATTCAGCAGGGACAAGTATTTTGGATTCCGATATTTGAGATGATCAGAACCCAGTGAGAGGGATGAAGGATGATTTGCCTTGAAATAATATTCTTGAAGTCTGGCGGATTCAAGTTGACGGAGAACAGAACACGAAGAAGAATTCAGCCACTTGAAATCGTCAATGTTTTCAACCTGGATTGTTGCTCCTACAGGAGGGTTGACAAGAAACCACATTCTCATAGCAGCATAATTTAGTTTATCGGTGACTACATGGAAAACATGCTTGTTGGGTTCCTTCGCATGCAGCACAGTAGAATTAACAACCACTGATGTCGCTAGAACATTATCGGAAAAGATAGCATAGTGATAGAGAGAAGGATCCTGAAGCTTTTCTTTGTTTACATCCTCTCTACTATGATAACCCAGCAAGAAATAGTCGGATGCAAGTTGTAGAGGAAGGCAATGTAACGGTTTAGGGACTGTTTTTGCGGCAAGCTGAGTCAAGAATGCACTCTTTTTCTTCAGATCACTTACATTCTCTTCAGTTGACTGAAGCATGGCTCTTAGCTTCCTTTCCACAGTGAGGCAGTCATATAATTTGTCCTTTGCTATAGAGAGAACGCGACCCATTGCTTTTGCTCGGTTAAGTGCACTGGTAAAAGGAAAAATAATAAAAATAAAAAAACGAAAAATAAAAAAAATAAAAAAACTAAGCATGAAAAATCAAGACCGAGCCTGGTAAGCTTGCAACCAGATAAAGAATAGCAAAAACCTCGAATGAAGCTCAACATCAGAACTCGCTTCTCCGATAGCATGCTGACTAAGTTTTGAGTGTTTCATGAGAGAATTATAAAGATTGCTTTCATTCTTAGACTTGGCAATGTTTGCGTAAGCTTTGGCCATTATAATCTGATCCAGCATAAGTTTCAAGGTTGAATCAGAATTTGGGCTTTCATAATCACTTCTCCATATGCTGTACTTTCCCTTGACAATGGGGTCAAAGCCTTTTGATCGTTCAATTGCTGCTGCTGCCATCTGGTTATTAGCTTCTTTATCTTTTCCTATCAACTCTGCAGTCCGAAGATTCCTCCTTTCTTGCCGCATTTCCTAACAGGCCAGGAAAACCATCAAAACCCCAACCCAACAGAACAAAACGATTATAGTGAAGTAAAATAAGAAGCATTTGACAATTCACCCGCCGCTTGAGCTTCACTGGGCTCATTGATGATAGACGAGAATATGGAAGTTCACCTACTCCAGCTTGATGATCATCTGGAGGATGCTCAGTCTTCTCTTCAAAGGTCATTCCAGATTGAAATGGATCCTCAACCATCTGGAAATTAGCACTAACTAGTAAATTTCCTGTCAATGTTTCTATCTACAAAATACAACTCCAATCCAGTTGAGCTAAAACAAATAGAAATATTAAAGGTTGTGAAAAATCTATCTACATGGCATTCATTGCCTCCAATATGAAAGGAAACTGAATATCCAATACCTGAAAACTCTTTGGATGGTCATGCCTTCCATCAACAGGATTTTCCAAGACCCAGGAAGCAGACAGATCCCCCATTTTAACCCTACTACTCCGCACAGCTCCAAGATTGTTGCTGTATGTCGCAATTATGTCAATATTCTGTGTAGAATACGATAAACATAAGCACCAATGTTATCTACTCTGAACAAAAAGAAAAGTACCCGTTACCAATTACCTTTTCATCTGGAAGAGTGCTGGCTCCAATGACAGAAGATACACCTTCTTCCTGTTCAGTCAGCATTTGACCATATAGTAAAGATTTTGCAACATGATATGCTGTTTACATAACAGCCATTTCAATTAAAAGATAAAGATGAACATATGAAGGAGGGGTTTGCGGGTGTCTGTCAAAGATACATATCCCTTCAGCAATTAATCAACTCTATTACCACCTATCATATGAATTCTATCAATTATGTATATAGCTCCACAGGTATCATGTTCTCTTTCCCCCTGTTCATCACTCTCTCCCTCTCTTCCCATCCCCTACTCTCCCTCCCTCTATCCTCTCTCATATAGCGATCAGTGAGGGAACTTAAATGATTGATGATCAAAATACGACTCTATTGGAACTATTCCCTTCAGCATAATGCATTTTCTTAGATCATCAAGAAGAATGGCAAAGAATATAATATACTAAATATTTAGTCATCTATATTACCAAGTCTGAACTTACTCATGCAGGAAACTATACTTGCTAACTTAAGTTCTGTTTTGTAATTCGTTGCTCAGGTATTCTGGACTTCACATTTTCGAACTACCCTTTTCAACCATATCTTGAATAAAGATAATGAATCAACTGCTACAAGCATGCCGATGAAAAGGAAACGTACACAACCCCATGTAAAGATATCAAAGGGATACCAAATCACAAACAACTAAAGAAGTGTGTTTCTTACAGGTTGCATAACCATAATAGTATCACCACAAGTGCATAGTTACTAAAATTAACATCCAATTTAAAAAGATGGGATGGGAACCTTGCTGTCTTGGCATTGCTCGCAATCACACAACGGTTGATATTTACTGATATCTCTTCGACTGAAATAAATGCACATGAAAGGAAATCACCAACAGCAATCAAAACGATGAGAGAGTAACGAGTTGGATAAAATCAAAAGAAGCAAATCCGAAAATCAAGAACAAAAAGGATCATGCCTTGCTGAAGCATCGGATATATCTGCTCCAGCTAGAACAGAGTGTAAAGCAACCTGAATGTATTGATACATCAAACGCATAATTTAATACTGAATCTGAAATAAATTGATACAGAACTAGATCAATACAGCATTAACTACTAAATTAAGATTAGCATTAATCAATCTACATAAAACCCTAGAAAACCACAACGACAGCCCCAAAGAGCACGCAATGCATAGACAGGGTCAAAGCAATAGAAGCGCGATCCAATTCCAAGCAGAATCGTCGCGAACGGACCGTTGAGAGGGAATGAAAAAAGAAGAGAAAGTAAATTGTTTACCAATGAGATGCAGAGGACAAGCAGACGAACTTCCATTGCCGATGTACAGAAGAGGAAAGAGAGAGAGAATCGCTTCTATTTCTGAATTTCTGAATTTCCGATTCATTACAACGACATGGTCGTTCCCCCCTCCTTCCTGCTTTTTTTTTTTTTTTGGCCCTTTTTCCTTGTTACAAAAACGACATGTCATAAAGAGGTCTGTGTTAAACAGTCGAACGACATGGCCATATTGGAGTCTTCCTTAAAGTCACAACTTCTTCATGGCACGTTATGTTTGGGAGGGAGTGTTTCTAGACTTGCTAAAAGCGCTTTTTAACAATCAAAAGTATTTCTGACTGCCTTGACAGACCTATTTAAAAGTGTATAAAAGCATAAAAGAGCTTTCTACATAAGCACCTGAACTTCTAACAAATTTCCACGATCTTTTAATAAAATTGCTTATGAGCATATGTGCTTCTTAAAAGCACTGATTTACAGATACATTTACATGATTATTCTACTACTGTGATAAATTTACCCTTGCAGAGGTAAAAATGCTCAAGGAATTTCTTCAGATTTGCTTTTGATATACAAAATAATTGTAAATTTGTTCATTTACAAACCTACAAAAGTAACCACCTGACAATCAATGAATGCAGTAACTATAATATCCAGGCTTTTCTCCTTTTTTGCCCTCGACTCTTTTTAAGAATCTGATAACAAAATGGAGGGGTTGGTTGTTGTGGCATGCAACTATAAATTTTGCCACCTGAAAAATCATAACTAATGGCCCTACTAAACAAGTTTCCAGACTCTCAAATCACCAAAGCTACACAATAATTACACTTCCACTCCTAACAAAACATACCCAGTTCAATACAACAACAAACTCATTCTAACCTCCCATTAATGAAGAAATGGGAACTTTTTGACATGATCTTGCCCAAGGAAAGATATGCGCTTGCTTGACAGCAGTTGGATCAGAGTTACCGCACTCGAGGCGACTGTTGGTAGGTTTGATTCCCATCCAGCCTGGGGTGAAGCGGCGAGCGATGATGCAGCGGCTTCTGGCCTTGTCGATGAGCCATAGGATGAGTTGAACGGGGCCTAGGCTCCCTTGAATGTTCATTGGCAGATTCAATCCGTTCCAATGTCTCCACAACATCCTTCATCGATGGCCGGTTTTTCTGTTCAGATTCAATGCACTTTAGAGCAAGCTGAGAAATTCGGAATGCAGCTTTGGCAGGATATTTTCCCTCCAACCGGGGGTCCATAATTCCTTTCAATTTTCTTTTATCTGATAGGAATGGCTTTATCCAGTCCACTAAATTATGCTTCCCACTCGGACGATTTGTATCAAGTGCACGCAAGCCTGTCAATATCTCGACCAGAACAACACCAAAACCATACACATCGCTCTTCACATACAAATGCCCTGTTCAATCAAACATGATATGAAGAATGTCATGGAATTTGGTAAGTTGCCTCAATATTTGGCCAAACCAAGGAGCCCACAAATTCAATAGGTTACATAGAATTACCTGTGGCAACATACTCAGGAGCAGCATAACCATATGTACCCATAACTCGTGTTGTCACATGCGATTGACTAGCTGAAGGGCCCATTTTTGCCAAGCCAAAGTCGGAAATCTTGGCAATATACGACTGCAATACAACAAAAAGTTTATAAAAAAAAAAAAGTTTAATTTGTCAGTCGATAAGCAACTTCTAAGTTTCTTTATTTTAGTCAGTATCTTCTAACCAAGCTTCAAACTTAAAAGCTACTGTGAAACCGAATGTCATGATTTATCAATTAATTAGAAGCCTAAGAGTATCATTACTAATTTTTTTTTCCTTTTTTGGTTTTGTAAGAGTATAATTATTTGAATTACACATGATTTTATTGATAACAATGATTTGATGTTTCTTTCACCAGCATGACATTGTGAGTACTATAAGATATCCGCCGTAATTAGCTTAGTTCTCAATAACTGTTCATAATCAAATAGAAGTTTACCCCATCAAGTAGTATGTTTGAAGCTTTGAAATCTCTATAGATTACTTGCTTCTCTGATGTATGCAAAAAAGCCAAGCCTCGAGCTGCTCCTATTGCAATTTTAAGCCGTATATCCCACGGAAGTGGCTGAACAGCTGAGCCCCCTGCAGAAGTAAAAAAACCATGAAGTGTAAGGCAAAGGCAAAAAAACGAACTTGATGTGTTTCAAAAACACATGAAGAACTTGCTGATTTGAAAAACGTATGACAAACTTGCATCACTTGTAAACACCCAAATGCCTGCACACAGGGAAATGCTTGCATTTATACCCAGTTATGTCAAAACTTATTTATGCTTTTTTTCTTACTTCCAAATAGATGGTTTTCCAAGCTACCCTTTTGCATGAACTCATACACGAGCAGCAGCTCCGTGTCCTCCAAACAGTATCCCAACAGCTTTACAAGATTAGGATGAGATAGTCGCCCTAAGAAATTCACCTCTGACTGCACCAAAAAATAAAAATCAGATAAGCACACAATGTGTAAACTAAATTGACTTGATACACTGTTTACAAACTTTATACTTTTAGAAAATTGGTCAAATACCCGAGAAAACCTCCAAATGTACAATTTATGTATGTGTGCAATGGATGTGAGAGAGAGAGAGAGAGAGAGAGAGAGAGAGAGAGAGAGAGAGAGAGAGAGAGATCATGGCTTGAGTTGAGGGGTTTGGAATAAAAGAACTCTGGCCACTCGGCCGTTTTTTGTTCAACTAGAATCCACAATATCATCAAATTGTTTTATCACTCTGAACTCTATATCTCCCTTAAGTTGGTGTGGACTCAGGGCACCAGCTGGATAAACCAATCGGCACTCCACCCTCCTAAATAAGCAGTGGATACCACAGCAATCGAAGTTTCAAAGATAGTTAACTAATTCACAGTTTAACTTTCGTCCACAAGATTCTAACATCTCAAAACAATATTTTCCAATTTGGATTAACCTATCTAAGGGGTCATTTAAAAATAAGCTTAGAGGTAACAAGCTAAACTGCTAAGACAAAAACAATTGAACGTCACCAATTATATTAATTATTTCCCAAGTAGAGTTAAATTACCTGCCATTCCTCAAACCCTTGCAAGCTCTCAGAACTCAATTTTTTCACAGCAATCACTGTGGTTTTTCCAGACTTGGTTGGTGCCTTTTCATCAAGCCAACCTTTGAAGACCATCCCAAAGCCTCCCTCCCCAAGAACTGTATCTGATCTGAAGTTTCTGGTTGCAGCCTTCAATTCTAAATAACTGAAGATCCTCAAGTTTGGGGTGGGTAAGATCTGCCCATGTGGACTGGCCTCATCGCCACTTGCTGCCGAGAACTGGCTATTCCGAGATAAAGCACTCCCCCCTGAAGATGTGGTGTTACTGGTTGTCTGAGATATGTTACTGACCCCTGAAGAAGAAACAGTATAAAGTTAGAAATGACACTCACATGAAAAAGAATGGAACTTTTTTTTTCTTTTTGTCATGTAGCAAGTCACAAGAATATCAACTTTCACTTAGACATCCAAGAAATTCCAAGAGAAACAAAATCTAGTAACTTGAATAATGAATCAGATCAGAATATTCATTATTCAATTACTGGTCAAAACATAGTTCAGAAACATAATTTTTGCATTTGAAAAGAAGGAACTTTGGCATGAAGTTTGGATTTCAATTGATCATAGGCATTGCTCAAAATCTAGTAAGAGAAAAATCAAATGCAACAAAACCCAAATGAAAATTTGAAGAGTCAATGGAATCTGGTGAACGACAAGAACAAATCATCAAAATTTACTTGTGGGCTACCTGTAGTGAGATCACCAGTAGTTACTGGCGTTGGGTTCTCAGCTGGAGAACCCCAGCAAATCCCCATCTTTGTCTCTCTTCTCTTCGTGTTGGATGCTATGTGGACAAACAGATGATGACGAAGAATTTGATAACTGGTTCTTTTCTCCTTGTCTGGTCTTATCAACTATTCTATCTCCTTCAAGCTTCAACCACTAAATGGGTCTTTCTCTTTCTCTCTCTTCCCTCTCTCCCTCCACTATCCAAAGAAAGAAAAGAAAACGGACAAACGAATATAAAAAAGCATCCGACTTTGTTATGTCTGTGTTTTGTGCACTTCACCCAATTTAGCATCCAAAGGATGGGGAAAAATGAAAGCTTTCAGAGACCGCTTCAATAAAAAAAACACGGTTAAGAGGTCCCCGGGTAATGCAGAAAGCAGACTAAAATGATGTTGTTTTCTGTTCCAAGTCAACTGCCGTGGCCTTGTGAATCAGTCAGTCAAGGAAACAATTTCCATTCAAAGAAAGCAACCGAGAGAGAGTGGAAATTAATAAATTAATAATCCAAAGGGACATCTGACTGAAAAAAATAACTTAATTGTCGGTCACGCTATTATTATTAGTTAGTACGTTGTCCTAAACAAAGAGGTCTTTCTGTTAATGCCTATAAATTCTTTTTCTTGTATATCAAATTATCTTTTCGCTGGAGAGCAGAAAACTTTTCCAAAATGCAATTTGGGTCAATGCGACTAACCATGGAGTGTTTGACTGATCTCCTGTTGTTAGCCATTGAACTTGACAACTTTCTTTCCTTCAAAGAGCCCAATTATCCAGCTCTCGAACTTGAAACACTAGAAAGAACCAAACTTACCAAATTTTGGGTCCAATTTTTTTCATTCTTAACCTGTCATTAAAATGTAAAACCTTGTCTTCATTTGTTGTTTGTTTGTTGGTATCTAGGAAGGAACCCACATGATCCAAGGTGACAGCGTGTCATAGATTAGCAATTTCTGATTTAAGAAAGAAAAGAAGAATAAAGTCGTATTTTGCATCATGCTTTTGTTGACCAAGTCTCTCACGAGAGCCACAATTCGCATGCTGGTTCATCGTCCCCAGGCCCTCGTCATGGATCATTATCAAAAAGTCAAACCTGTGATAGACTTTCAGTAACAAGACAATTGGTACGACCCAAAGAAAATAGACGGTTCTAGGAAAAGAGAAGGTAAAAATGTTCAGTGTTTGGTGTGTTTGAATATAACCATGAATCCGTACACGTGCCCTAGTATAAAAGAGGATAAAAACTCAAACATCTTAGGTTCGAAATTGCATGAACAAACAACATTCGGATTTAGAGTTATAGTAGCAACAATAGCTTACGTGGGTATTGATTGTAAAACCTACTTACATCAAACGTTTACAATCACACACAGCCAAAAGAAAAACATTAGTTTCACAGCTTGATGCGCCAATAAGTCCCCTGCATCCAAACACATTTAAACTTTTCCAAAATGAAGTTGTATCATATGAGATAATAGTGATCATATTACAAGTTGCAAGCAAAACCATTCAAGTGACTCATAATGTCACCATATAAAGCTATGAACACATTATTGGATCTCAAGCAAACTTTATTTCTTTAGACTAACAAAGATTTCAAATGTTACATTACATTACATCATCGGCAAGCAGAGATACACTCCTTGGACTAAACAAGGATTCTAAATGTAAAATAGCTATCGTACATCATCAGGAACGCATCTAAGCTAAATCATGGTTTCGATCGATACAAATGAAACCTTTCTTTTACTTGTGGACCTAAGAATTAGGATACATTAATCTGTACATGAACAAACCTACTCCTTTACAGTACTGTTAGGCGAGGCTTCGCTCCGCATTAAAGAGAGACCTATCATCTCATCACTAGGAGGAAGCGAATCACCCACCATTCTATGGTTAACTTAATCAAAGGAGAATGGAAAATAGGGGGGAAAAATCAATTATTCTCAGAGCTGCAATGCTAAATCTGGCTGCGCTGAATCAGTCCGGCTAGAACTAGGAGAACCTGGGGACTGAAATCTGACGTTCAGATCTGGTGGAACTGAATCGGGTTTTTGTTGTGGTGACAATCCTGAATCGGGTTTCTGCTGTTGTGACAAGCCTAGCAAAGACGGCCGGGGAGGAATCCCCAATGTCCGGGCTGCCAGTGCCTCTTTCACAGAATTTGGATATGAACCGGAAGAGTTTATCGTACCCGAATTTTCAGAAAACTTTGTTTCTTCTGAATTTAAGCTGGTTGACGCTGATGGTTGGATGAAGCCACTATTAGTCCTAGAGACTGTATCAAGCATTTGAGATGACTGGAAGTTAAAACCACCAGGCCTGGCCAATCCAACTAGCTTTCCCATCTGAGCAGGAAGGTTCAATCCATATGCTCCATTAAATCCATTGATCCCGGGTTGGATTACAGAATTTTGATGGATCTGAAATGGAGGTCTTGGCCTAATTACACCAAGATTGCTGCTCATATTAAACCCAGTACGAGAGTTCGATCCTTCAACAGTTTCTGCTTTTCCAGTGAGGGGTTCAGGAGATTTATTAGCGGCTACATGGGGTGATGAGGTAGCAGCAGCCAGAGGAGGAGGCCTGCTTATATGGCCTTCCAGCGCTGAAGGAACAGAAGGCACACGCTTTTCTGATGAGTTATGTCCTGAAGGCTTGTCTGATGATTTATCTCCCTTAGGCTCAACAGAGCAAGATGTTGCAGCAGAAGATGAATTTGCACGGATGGGAATGAGCTCTGATGAATATGGCTGCCCTAGTGAAGTTGAGTCCAATAGCAGTGGCCTATGTGGCACAACATCATTTTCTCCAACCCACCCAGGGCCAAACTTAACACCAGGGGGCAAAGACCTTTCAATCTTCTTTGCAGCAATGTTCCAAGCAACAGGTCCAATATTTGCAGCAAATCGGGTCAGGCTCCTTGCATAACCATAGTCTGAGTGAAGCCCTACCTGATTCACATAAAAGACAGAGTCAACAGACCACACAAAGTAAAGTCCGCAAAAGGTAGCACATATGAAATTGTCCACGAAAAGGCAGGAAGCAGGAAACTTCTGATTAATACAATAGGAAAGGAGGAAAAAAATTGTGAAACCATCCCAACGAAAATCTCTCACAGTGCCCCCTAAATATATCTAGGTATTCATACTAAGGTATCCTCCACCACTAATGTTCATGGTCCTTATGCAAAGTTGTGACCAATTTCAGACACATAAGTACAAACTTAGAGAATTGAACAACAGTTGTATACGTACAGCCATTAGCTGTTTCCTTTCTCTATCAAATGTAGTCAACACTGATGACTCTCGTCCACCAGCTGAAGGGTGAGATTGATTATATGTATTGCGCCTGTTCTCATCAAAAACAAATTGTTTTCTCCCAAGCTTCGAATTACCCCGCAACATGGAACCTGAGATAATTTTTTTGGGAAAAAGAGAACAGAACAGAACAGAAGACAGATTTAAATAAATAATCAAAGATCCATCAAGCCTGTTAAATGGATATATGTAGCAACAACATAATTGATAAACACAAAAAAGTAACTCAAACCTGTGAAGTCATCATTCCTCTCAAATTTGTTATCAGCTAACCAACTAGTATAAACATCATTATTTCGTGAACCATGGAATCTCCCCGATGAATCTGCTAAACCAGACTTGTCCGAAAAATGAGGTCCTTTTCTCAGATCATAATTCGCATTTTCTGCCCCAGTAGCAAGAGTGGCATCTGAGAACTCTGAACCAGCACGCTCCAAGGAAGGCCTGCCCAGTGGTTTTTTCAAATTTTTGGTCGGTGGTCTACCTCTTCTTACAACCTTGGGTCCTGGCTCATTATCATCACTATCTTGTCTCAAATTATCAAAATTCTTTTTTGCTAGCTCATGTATGGAGCGCGCCTGGAAAGAAGCCATCAAAGTTCAGAAAACACATAGATAGCCTCAAATGAGGTAAGAATAAGAGCTGGATCTAACTGTACCTGCCGAAAATATATGGTATCTGGAGCATTGTACTGCATTGCATTGGAGCAGATTAAGAAGATATCACTCTGCAAAATCATAAATCAAATTTTAATTCTGATGAACCAAAGTTCTTGCAATATTACAGAGCATCACTCCTTCACCAATGGCCTAATGCAATTCTATGGCTAATTTTTCAATAGTTAAAAACAAAATTACTTAATTCTCCAATGGCCTAATCCAAGTTCTATGCCTATTTTTCAACAGTAGAAAAAATCTGTAATGTAGTACTCTATTAAAAAATATATTTTAGAATAAAACATATGTATCAGTGAATTCTTGGAACGTATAACGTTTAATCAAGTAGATTGCACAACATCGATACATGGTTAAATTATTATTGCTTAAACTAAAGAAGGAGTGAATTATATGCGGCTATAACTGCAAAAGCAACATGGCCGTCGCCCAACTTTCAGGGTGGAAACATCTGCTAACCTCCTCCCTGAGCATCCTCCACAATACATCATCCATATCACGCATTAAGAACAATATCTGTTTCTGACAAATGCATCAGAATATTTGATCTTTTTGCTTCAGGGGAGGCGATCACAATTACATTGTATCACTAAATTGCAGTGTTTAATCTTCTTTACATAACACTATGCATTCTGCTAAAAACAGCAAGTACGCGTTCTCAAGAACATCGCAACCAAAGAATTTAAATTGAAGGTAGTCCACTAAGTAGGCAAGCAAAGGCGCTTAAGAGTTGTGGAAACAACAAATATTTTCCTTCATGCGACATTCTCTATTAAGTCACTGAATGAAGACAACGAACCATATAGAAAACGATAAGTTGGTAGCCATGGAAATCACTCTAGGTGACATTACTCTTATTAGGTACAACCATGTTAACAAGCCGAGAGTGAGCCACCCAAGTATATTTCACACTTCTGAACAGAGTCTTCATTAACTCTCTCCCAAGTGAACTAAATTCTAGAACTGGACAGGAAAAGAAAAACACTAAATTCTAGAAGTTAATGCTCCCATTGAGCACTAAAAATAGAAAGTACTTTATATTAACCTATTTGTGAACATTAAGACGAAATACCTACTCTACTAATTATGTAACTTGCCAGAAAAATCAAATGACCAATGAAAAGGTAATAAGACTACAGCTTAAGTGTTTAACATTTAACTAACAACTCATCAAAAGACCTCAATTTTAGCAATACAAAATGCTTATAGCAGTGTATTCAGAGAAGATTATTATGTGGATTCCTACTTACCACACCTTTTTAACAGTATTACACCAAATCTCTCATAATCAACCCACTGAACCAGCATGGCGAAAACACATCAAACACTGGTACAGGATAAGACCAAAAGCTGACTTGGGGATATAGATCATTCCACTATTATGAACAAAACAGATGATGCAAGGAGGATTTAAAGAAGATGAAATCGGTGTAAGCTGACCTCAAACCGTTCCAAGCTAGTATACACTCCACTAGTAAGTTTCTTCTTCACCGTCCCAAAATCCATAGGATGCTCTATTACTTCATGGTAGTCCGGAAGCTGCACAGCAGAGGAAAAGTTCACTATAAAAAGGGAATATTGACAACAGTCATGGATGTTAATGCGTCGCCATTATATAAACTAACCTCTTTGGGGTCCACTGGTTCAGAAAACACACCGTACGTGTCCTTCCTGAAATAATTATAAAAAACAAATATCATCAAGCGGGAAACTTAAAGGCCAGAACAAAGTAAGCAAAACACAAATTCAGAAACACAAAAAACACACTTTTGAAGCCTGTCGAGAACGAACAGCAACAGCTTTTTATCAGGTAAAGGCGTAGAGGGTTCAGAATCCAACGCTGTCCCTCCTGCACATGATTGCAAACTCATTGATGTCAAAAAAATAGCTTCCAAAGGCAAATCCAAATGAAAATTCTTTCCATTATGAGCAAACCTTGGAGGGCGCTTGAAGGGTTTGTAGCTGAAATTGTCTTCTCACCCTGCAAAAGTGAATTAAATTTAGTAACCCAAAAACAGCACGGGAGCAGATGTACCAAATTTATTTCCATTGTGGGTGAGGAACCACTAGCAAAGTAGCTGTGAAAAGGCAAAGTAGCCAGGCATTCAAAGTGCCAAAAGGGGAAAATACAGTTGCAAACTGTGAAATAATAAATTATAAAATTAAGAAAAGGAGAAAGGACAAATTTAAACTTTTAGCAGATATGACAGTCAAATCATTATTAGGCTTAGTAAATAAAAGATGAATTTAAGCTAGAGCTTAAAAATCCAGAAAATAAACACCAACAATCATGATCAGTTGAAAAAAATTCAAGAAATTTATGTAGTTCTGCAAAATTCAAGACCGGAGAGAATTCCTAAAGACGGACCAGGTCAACCCATTTGCTAAGATTCTAGAAAAACCCCACAAAAACGTTGTTCAAAGGTGCGAAATTCAAGGAATATTTGAATTTCCAAATATAATGTCAACGTATATTTTTCCAGACCCCCAGAAAATGACCCCAAAAAAAACAGGGATTTTTGGCGCTTCGAACCCGCGAAAATAAAAAACCCCAAACGAAAATCCGACCTTTTTAACCCAAAACTTCAATACCTTCTGAGGGTGAGCGAGCCCAGATCCATCGCCGATCGCATTGATTTTGCGCTTCTTATCGACCTCCGGCGCAGCGTTATCGCCATCGGCGTTGGACTCGGAGCCGCCAGAGTTCAAAGACGCGGAATTGGCCGACGATTTCTGATTAGGAGGCAATTTGAGGACGAGCTTGAGCTTTTTCTCGCGTCGCTTCCCGGCCAAAACGTCGTCGTCCTCATCTTCGCCGTCGTCCTCGTCCTCGTTATCGTCGGGGTTAGGGTTGCGGCGGGTGGATCGACGAACCGGAGCCTTGGCGGAGTCGGCAGGGGCAGTCTTGTAATTAGGGTTGGAATGACGGGCAGAGTTGTTTTTGCGCTTCTGCTGCTGTTGTTGTTGTTGCTGCAGCTGCTCCTCTTGTTCTCTGAGAGTCCGTTTTTGAAGATCTAAAAGAGAGGGCCGTCCTTTCTTCTTCTTCTTCCTCTCCACTACCTTACCCATTTTTGGTGCCCTCTCTCTCTCTCTCTCCCCCCTCTCTCTCTCTCTAGGGAGACAACAAACAGAGTGTTATTTTTTAAAAAAATTAAAAAAAATTAAAAATTAAATCCAGTTTTTAGTTTATTTGTAATTTTTTACTTTACTTATTTGTATTTGTATGTGCTCAATGACTTTTGGGAGGGAGGGGCATGCGAGTCACGTGATTCTCACACGGATTTCGCGTGGCGAGTCGACACGTGTACCGGGGGACGCCAAACTACTCAAGTCGTGTCGGAACGAACCCGGTTCCGGCAACTGACTCGGGTTTTGTCTTTTATCTTCGACTGTCCACCAGGTTTTCTTCTTTTCTGTTTTTTTTGGTCGACACTGAATATGAGGTTCACAGTGTGTTTTAATGTACTTGTTGCTGTTGGGTTATATAATAGAGACACAGTTGGGCGTGGAAGGATTAGAAATCATAGATTTGGTTTGGGTTAGATTTTGGGTAGAGAAAGTTGGCTTACTTTTGTTAAGAATTATCCAAAACATTTAAGAGTGGACTATAGAACATAAATGAGGTGTTACAAGTACAAATTTGCTCTCATTACTTTGTGAAATTTATGAAGAACCATCTAATTATGTACAAAGCAAATAAGGTAAGAATCCTAAAACAGTTGGATTTCACACAGTTTATTCATCAATTTTTTCTTTTCATCATCAAAATAGGGAATTCAGCAAACGTTGGTTAGGTCAGTTAGTCAGGATAGTGAGCTCACTTTCTTGCATCAAAATTCTAGTCTTCTTCCTCGTATATTAAATTTATTTTTTATTTTTTATTTTTTATTTTTTTTTACTATCGATGTTTATTTGAAACCTTTTGCTATCTTTGTGATTGGTTTGTTAGTAAAGACTAAGCTCAAAAGATTGAGTATGGACTGTGAAATGAGTAACAAACTATGAGATTTCGAATAATAAAATGTATTTGCTTAGTGATGTCGATTATGTAAATGGTAGTTCTTACATAGATGAATCGCTAAAATTAAGTCTCAAGATTTGCTTAGTTGTGAGTTCGTGGCATGAAGGGCATCTAGTAAAAAGAAGCATTGGTGATTAAAACTACGTCGCATGTGATGATATGACACAAATCATTCGCAGGGGTTCAACTGGACCAAGTGATTGAAAGAAAGTACCCTCTTTTAGACTCTCTGTTTCACGCACGCCTATCACAAGTTCCCATTTTGAGAATCAAAACAAAAGTTTCCACATCCCACGCAAATCCTTAAAAAAAGTGTAAAGCTTGATAAAGAGGAAGCTATAATGGGACACACTTTCTTACCGTGGGCCCAGCCCATGACGTGGTGAGAGGTCAGACCTGGACGGACCGACCTCGATGTAGCTTCGAGGAACCAAACCCTCTATTCTGCAACAAAGTGAAAAATTGTGAAAACCAAAAGAAGCCCAAATGTGCATAGCTGTGTTCGTATGGCAAAACCACCCAATTTACCCGCTCCTTCTGTTGTTCAACAGGGACGAGTTTAAAAGTAGGTGAGTCTGGCGCTTCTGGGTTGTTCTTAATTTTGTGTTTTTTGATTTGATTCTGTTGGGTCAATGAGCTAAAAGTACAAAGTGGGTTTGTTTTGGTTGAGTCTAACGCTTCTGGGTTGTTCTTAATTTTATATTTTTTGATTTGATTTAATTTGGTGAATGAGCTAAAACTACGAAGTTGGTTTGTTTTGGTTTTGGGTTTTGGAGGCCAACAAAGCCTTTGGCATGGTGGGAAGGAGGGAAGATCTTAGGGGGAAGAGATGGGCTGGCAGGAGGGACATGGCTGGCTTGTACCAGAGATGGCAAGGTGGCTTTTATCACAAATGTTAGAGAAGTTGAGAAACTTGCTCAAGCTAAGAGCAGAGGGGACCTCCCAGTTCGGTTCTTGGAGGTGATTTTTGTGTTTAATTTCATATCTACTCTATCTCCTCACTCTAGCTGTTTGTTTTTTGTTCTATATGAGCTTGCTGTTGTTAAGAAGTTTGCTTTGCATATTTTGATGGGAATTGGGAACCCATGAATTGAATTTCCTTGGGGACTTTGCCTGCTTTTATGTATTGGATTGCAGTCTGAAATTAATACTCACTCAAGTGAAAAAGATTCAAGATTTAAGGTGTAGGTGAAAAAATCATTGAAAAATTAGAAATTGAGTATGGGCTCGTTTGGATTGCAGTCTGAAATCATATCTGTAAAGAGATAATAGGTGGAACATAATATATGCATATATCTGTTTTTGTGTTTGTGGAAATTAATACTTACTCAAGTGAAAAATATTCAAGATTTAAGGTGAAGGTGAAAACTTCACTGAAATGAGGAAGTGGGTAAGTAGTTGAAAGGTGGAAATGTACTATAGGGAGTTTTGACTTTGATCATTTCGTGTGATTCAATTGCTAACCAATTCTTCAGCTAATATCTAAAAGGAAATTTATTAATGTCCTGTTCTGCTTTCTTTGTCCCTTTTCTGATTCTCTCTGATGAATTCAACAACCATTGGACAATATGAGCTTGTTGCTATTTCTATTTCTTCTAAGCATGTTGATTTCCAGTCCAAATATTCAAATTAATTCTGTCGAACTGATCCCTTTTGTTAGAGACAAGATGAGAAATATGACAGATTTCTGTGATTGCAGGGCAAAAAGAGTGCCATGGAGTTTGCTGAGGAAGTTGCAGAGGAGGCAGGTCAGTACAATGGGTTTAATCTGATATTGGCTGATCTTTGTTCCAAGGCCATGGTTTATGTAACCAACAGACCAAAGGAGGACAAAAGTTTTGTCACCGAGGTCTCACCTGGGATTCATGTACTGTCAAATGCACAGCTAGATTCTCCTTGGCCTAAGGTACTAAGAAGGCATGTTGATTTGGCTGCATTGCTTTCAAATAGTAAAAATAGATACCTCAATGAAGTTGGAGAGCCTTCATTTTTTAGCACAGGACTAATCACATAATCAATTGCTTCATTGTTTGGTTGGTTTGGCATGTTTGCTTTAACATGGTTGCCATTTGTTCTGTTAGTTAAACCTCAAGCCTTCATTTTGAGTCAGCTTCTTCTTTTTCAGGTTCAACGACTAGGCGACAGTTTCAAAGAGCTACTACACGAACACGGCGGCGACAATGATCTTCCGATCAAAGAAATGGTTGAAAAACTGATGATGAACACGATTAAAGATGATGAAGAAAGCTTGCTGCCTCACGTTTATCCTCCAGAACTGGAATACCATTTGAGTTCCATATTTGTAGAAAAAGCCCCTCAGCTGGTAAATCTAGCTCTCTCTCTTCCCTTCTAGTCTCTATCTCTGCTTTAACACAACTTCTCAAAGGCTTTCTGTTTTTCATAGGGACATTATGGCACCAGAAGCACATCAGCATTGTGCGTGAAGACAAGTGGGGAAGTTATCTACTATGAGAGATATCTGGAAAATGAACTGTGGAAAGAAGGGACAGTAACTTATCACATGGACATGGGCAGAGGAGAAGAAGAAAAATAGTCAGTTTATGGATCCTTTGCTAACCTTAAACCCCACATCCCATCTGGGATTTTTCAGACAAAAGGCTTCATTATTGTGGCTAGTTCAGATTTTACAGATTCTGTCTCTGCTTACATGTGGGTTTATGGTGCCTTAAACTTATCAGATTTTACAGATTCTGTCTCTGCTTGCATGGGGGTTCATCTGAAAGAGACTTGCTCCAGTGATTAAGAGCATTTGCCCTGCATCTTAGGTTCGATTCCCCCTTCCCATTATATCAAAAGAAAGATATGTTCATATGTGTAAACTATCTGTTTCATTATTAATCAATAACATAAGCATGAGGATCTCACAGCATGAATCCGCAAATTCTTGAAGCCCATCAAACTTTTAGAACCATATAGTTATAACTTGTAACACTGAAGAGTTTTATTGACTTACATATATATTTCTACAAGACAGAAGACAAACCATAGTCCTTACACAGAGTCCGAAAGTCTTAGACTACTTTTGATTACATGATACCATAGCATCACGGTTGTGATGGAAACTTCAGCTGTGCGAGTTAATTAAACTTTTTCCTATTTCCCCTTGATTAAGCAGCGCATGACACACATGCGCAACCCTCGCCGCACTTGCAGTAGGCCTTCCCGGTCTTGGTGCTGACGACGCTCTTAGCGCAAGTGCACGGGTTGCAGCCACAGTGCTCTCCGCACGAGCACGTCATGTGATCCCCGCCCCCGCTCGTGGCCTCGGCGGTGTTGGTACACCTGGTAATACGTATAGAATCAATATAAAATTTCGTCTCAAAATTCAATTTGGATTCTTATTCGAACATAGGTTACTTGCCTGCAAGTGACCCCACCGGGACAGGGATTTGGGCAGCCGCAACTATCGTTGCAGCTGGCTTTGATACCTCCGCCTGTGGTTGTGTCCGCCATTTTTGCTTCTTGGTTGAGATTACTGAGATGAGAGAGAGAGAGAGAGAGAGCTAGCAGCTAGCCTTCCCCTCCACTTGCTTCCTTTTATTGTGCTTCCAAGGGCCATGCACCAATGCCATATGGCACTAAGAAAGAGCAACAAGTGGAATATATCTTGGGTGATTCTAGATTTTAGGCGTGGTGGAGGTGGCAATACATTTTCATGCATTTCTTGTAGCTGCACCACGTAGACAATATATGCAGCATCAATAACAATATTAACATTATTTTTTTATTGTTAAGTAAGACGACGAAAAATTATTGTTCTTGAAAACTCCAGGCTCCATGGCTGATCTCATCCTCCTGACTTCAAAAGTCAAAATGCTATCTCCAACTTTGACTTTCTCTGGATCCTTCTTCGGTGCATTTTGGATTTTATATCTTGGAATATAATAAAAGAAGGGAAGCTCCAATTTAATTTTTTTTTTCATTTGTCATAACTAAAGACTCATTTTGTATTATTTTAATTATTCTTTAAAATTAAAATGGTTATCAAATAAACTCTAAATTTTCAAATTACTTATTTTTTTAAAGTTCGAAAGTTATTTTTATATGCAACTACGACCATTTTCAAGAGGTTCTGGTTTTTTTTTTTCCCTTCCTCTTTGCCATAAAATTCAGTAGGTTGAAACTTGCAACCAATTAAAATTATCATATGGAGAAGAAATAACGATTCGTTTCTTCTGTTTGATTTCAGCAACCTAACCTAACATTGAGCTAGAAAACAAAGGAAGGGGACCCATGGAGGGCTGTTTAAGGATGTTTTCTTATGTGAATTCATTGATTATGGCAGCAGCGGGCAGCAAATTAATTAGATCCACTAACTTTTTATCTAGATTGAATAATTATCTCTGTGCCATGACCTTTACTTTGGGGCATGCTGTGGGTCATGCAAGTAATAATAAGTAGGGTATGGCTTAGATATTTCGATCATATCATTGACAAAATAGTAAGAAAATGTGAATGATTGTAAAAATCTATAATTGAGGTGCTTTGCTTTGTGTTTTCTTATCTTCATCATGATGCAAAATGAGAACAAATTACTTATATCGAAGATATTATTTGTGGTGTTATTCCGAACTAATTACTTATTGTCATGTATTTTAACTTTTCCACATAATAATATAATTTTTTGACTTAGCAATACATGTTTTATTAAATGGGGCTCTCAAAGAATTTTTAATTTACTTTGGGTTGTAAACATGGACACTTTTTAGATTGAAAAAGACTAAAAAGCTCTCAAATTTCCTATTTGAAAACGTGATAAATTATTGATTTGATGGATGAGCCAAGTGGGCAAAAGCTTTTGTGCTTGACAGGGAGTGTAATAATACAAGCTTAAAACCATGTCAATTATGCCAGCAAATACTGGCCACTTTTTTTGATTTGAATATATGATTCACTTTGGCAAAAAAAAAAAAATTGATACAATAGACTAGGCAAGTTGGGGATGCCAAAAAAGGGAACAAACCTGTAGTAGGTCATATTCTACCAATTTTAGGTACAGTTAAGTTATGCAGTTGAAAAAACATCGAATCTTTTCTCGATTATCTTTGGAAATTGTTATTGACACTTTGAAAAAGTCGATTTTTACATTTTTTCCGTGTATAAAAGTAAGAATGAAGTAGCTTTTAAAAGAATATACGAGAATTATTTTAAAGTGCCAATAACAATAGTTGTATCTTATAGACATCTTTAACGGTCAAGTTAGTGGTAATTCTTTAAACTTTTCACCCTTCGAGATCTAAATACACTCAACCTTAATTATCATCTTAATTTCCCACTATAAATGAGAAACATTTCTAGAATTCAGAATTTCGAAATGAATTCAGAAGAATAATTTGCCATGCCATTTGCCATGTCATCAATGGAGAAAAACAAAGTAGTACTTCCGACACAAGTCTATTAAGGGAAAAAAAAAAGCTTCACTTATTCACACTACCATTTGTTCAACTTCCATTTTGCATCTCTAGAAAAACAAAAATGTTTTTTTTTTATATAATTTTTTTTCGTCAATGGGAAAGAGAAAAGGGATATTTGTTTATCACCACCGGCAACTGCAGAGAGTTTGGTATTGGTACCTTTTGGACCGACCCTATACATTATTTTTTGTAACGAACCTCTTGTTTATTTCCTTGCAAGCAGCCACTCCAAAGACTTTGCGAAAAATTGCAAGCCCCGAGGCCTCTTCTCTCATCTTATAATAAATAATAATATTATTAGGTCTACTTTTGTGGTCCCCAATATTAGCTGTAGATCACAAATGCGCCATTAAAGTTGGGTCATGAGGAGTATGGCCTCTTGTTCAAGTCTCTCTCTCTCTCTCTCTCTCTACCAAAGTATCACTCATTTGACTAGAAAAAGACTCAAATTTGCCACTCCCATCATAAAATAACTTACAAAAATCCATGCCCTCCTTCAACATCTTTAAATTAAGATGATTTTTTGGCACATAATTATGTACATCTGTGTGTTTAGTTTTCAAAAAATTGGGGTTTTTCGAGAATTTTTTGCTTCATCAAAAAAGAAAAAGAAAGTTATGTCAAACTAGATATTATAAAAAAAAGGCGAAAATCATAACTTTAAAACAATTGAAACTATATGAATGAAAGTGAAATTTCGGAAAATGATATTTTAGCCTAAAAGAATAAAAGCTGAGGAGCAGGAAGAACCCACATGACCATTATGCTTGTAATTAGGTGGGGGTGGTGATTACTATTTGAAGCTATCTTTTTGCGTTATTTTTTTAACTTGCATTATATAAGATTACGTCCCCCAAATGACAAACAAGAATATCTAATCACAGTTTTGGACTTATGTTCAACAAATACTTTATTAATTAATTTAACATGGGTTTCTTTGTCTTGGTGTCAAGACATGCTAACCCCACTTGGAATTGTGACTTCAACTTCCTGTATCACTGTCTTCGACAGCATGATCATGTCGACTACTGTGAGATATGACATTCTTGGTTGTGCTAAGAATTCCCTCTGCTGTGCCTTCGAGAAGAAGTTGGATACAACATGATGCTATTTTTACGGTATTTCGAATCAATCACGCATTATCAAATAACAATGCATAAATAATTTGAAGTTATTTTGACCGTTTTTCAAATCAGTCACGTATTATCGCCTAACAGTGCGCTAATTAACTTGAAATATTATAAGTGTCATTTGTACAAGAGCAAATTGGCCAATCCAAACTGTAAAAGGGCTCACAGTACTTGATTAAGCTCAGCTTTTCACTTAAACTTGTGCTATGAATTTCTTACCAACTTATGATTGAACAAAATTGCAAATGCAAATTTCCTTCGAACGGGGAAGAAAAAAGAAATGGCCGGAAAACCATATGAACATATAAACATACACTATAAAATTTGATATCTAAATATCCTAACTATAAAAAAATAATATTAAAAAACTTACAATAAGCTCAAGCAAAGCTTAATTTATCCTGCTCCTCCACCACCATCACCGCCACCCCAAACCCAGATTCCCTCCGCCTCCTATCCCTCCTATAAATTAAGAAAAATCAAAATAATACAATTTTCTTTTCTTTTTTTTCAAAATTCAATTTAGTCTAAAGCATTAGGCCCAGCGCAGGCCTTGAGAACAGGGCTCCAAATCCACTGCAACAAAAACTTCCTCCCTTTGCTTCCGTTCACATTGAATGTCCTGCCTTCCCTGTCCCGCATCACCTGCCCAATGTACCCGCCACCGCCGCCAGTACCGTACAATCCTTCGCACAAGTCTCCGATCTCCGTCGGCGCCGTTGGGTCTTCGCCGGCGTACCAGGCGTTGATCAGCGGGTTCGACGCCAGCTCGGCGAGCTCGTGCCCGATCACGCTGATCATCCCGTCCACACCCACGTCCCTGTTCGGCGGCGAGAGAGATCCGGGCCCACCTCCGCCCATGTACCCGGGGAGGGCAAACGGGTAGGCGCAGACCTCCGGGCACTGCTTGCCGGAGTTTCCGATCCAGGCGTAGGGGAGAGTGTAGCCCACCATGGAGGGGAAGGTGAAGTAGTGGAACCCACAAACTGCTCGACAAAAGTCCTGAACGGTGACGTCCTCGGAGGTGAGAATGAGGTAGACGCCGTGTTTGTGGTCGACCGGGAAGGGGGCGGATCTGACGGCGGTGGCGATGACCTGCTGGACGGAGAGACGGGTGAGGTGGGTCCCGTGGGAGTAGCGGAGGTCGGAGTACTGGCCGGCGATGACGACGTTTCGGGAGACGTTGGCGCCGGTCTGATCGGTGTAGAGGGAGACGGTGCGCCACCACTCGGCGACGGAGGGGGCGGCGGCGGAGTGAGCGTCGGCGGAGATGGAGTGGATGAAGTCGGTGATGAGGAGCTTCTGGGATGGGGCCCACTTGCCGTACCAGATGAGGTAGATGTTGATGGGGGAGGAGGAGAGGACGGGACCCATGTGGTAGCGGAGGTGGACGAGGTCGGACGAGCCTTCGAACTTCTTGGAGGAGGAGATGGCGCGAGGCGGCAGCTTCGGGTTGATGAGCTCGTGAGTGTTCAGAGACTGAACTGAAGGACTGGCATTGGCACGTGCGAATCCGCTGTCACGTGCGAGGACGAGGAGGAGGAAGAGGGAGATGATATTTTTGGGGAGTGTCATTTTGTTGGTGTGGGGAAGAATGGAGAGAGGATGAGGGAGGAGAAGGGATTATATAAAGGTGGGGGAATGGGAATCGGGAGGGAAATGGGCTGGAGACAGCTGCAAGGTGTGGGCACAGAAGAGAGAGAGAGAGAGAGTGATTTGTAGTCTTTTGCTTTGAGTGTCACTGTCTCTCTGTCTCCTCTCTCCTCTCTCCTCTCTCCTCTCTCTATCTTCTGTTTGTTCTGGAAAACCGGGAATCGGCTTCTTTTTTTTTTGAGAGGTGCTTCTGTTTTGAATTTGTAAAGTCCGAAATGATTATTGTTTTTTTGTTTGTATTTTTATTTTTACGGTTCTATTTGAATGAAAAAATAATAGAGATATTTAGTGATATACCAATTTTTAGCACTAATATTATAAATAAACCCTACATAATTGAATTCCTATAAACAAACCCAAAAAAAACCCAAAAAATGATAGCTGGCCTTATTGAATTTAATATTAATTATTAAATTACTTTGATGCCCTATTGAGTGCTTTGGGTATTTTTATGAGATTTTGGGGTTGGGCTTGTTTTAAGAAATTGATGGCAGTTTTGTAATTTATAAGAAGTTAAAAGCTTTTTTGTTATGTTGTAAATGGACTTTGGGTGTGTTTCTAAAGTCCATTTTATATAGGGTATTTTTATAATTTTGGCCCTCATATTGGGTATAATAGTAAATCTCCCAAAATAATAATAATAAAGCAAATGCTAAATTACATTTTGATCCCTTTGGTGATTCGAATTCGATTTCATTTGAATTTCTGTAATTTACTTTGTTATAATTATAATTGCAAGTATTAAGAAGGGTGATGAGTATAGACCTTGAGATAACGTAGTGAGCAAAAATATTTCTCAAAATGAATATTGAGCATGATCGACCATACATGTTAATCGTAAATTTGTGTAAATTTTATTGTGAGATTCACATCATCGTTACATAGAAGATTATATCTAACATAACTCATTTTGCTTAATTTAGTCGACGAAAATGTAACTTATTAAACTAGTTATATTTTGATAAATAAGCTATATTCTACTTTAATTTAATTCAAATTACGGGGAGTGAGATTCAAACTCGAATGTAGAGTGAGAAACACATTCGCTCTAACCAATTTGGCTAAGCACACGTATGCGACTAGTTACATTTTTTGTTTAATTCATGATATGAATACAATTGTTAATGAAGTTATAAATGCTGAAAAATACTTCAAACCAAGAAGTTAACACTCTTTGATCCCTTCAAATTTTCTTTTATCATTTTTTAAATTATTTAGTAAAATTGAAATGATCAAGTGCCATCATCACTTTGCCATTGACCGTTAGGGTTTGTCGACATCCATGGGGAAGATAAGAAAGCGAGGAGGAAAGGGGATACAAATGTAAGGTGGGATGCTTTTAATTTTGGTAAAGGAGAAACGCCCATGCCTTTTTTCTTTATCATTACAAAAATAAAACTGTAAATCACCAATCTCATAAATAGAGAAACAAAGAAAAAAAAAACTGCAAATCACATGTATCAAATAAATTCAAATATTCATAAATTTATAACGTCAAACTAGTGATGTAGTTTATAACTCATTTCATCCTCGCAATTTTATTATATGTGAACTATTTGAAGAATTTTGCAGCTTTTTATTTATTTATCGATATACGAGTTTTGCAGGTTAGTTGTTAATTGAGATATATAAATGGCAATTAAGTAATACTTTGGATTAAAAAAATTATTTTTATTTAAAAAAAAGGGGTTGTTTTTATTGAGACAACGACTATATATATATATATATATATATATATCTCTCCTAAAAGTTTGGGGCAATGTTTATTATTGCCAATATTAATAGCACTGAATACAATTTTTATTTTCATTTAATTTTTTTTTTTTTTTTGTCTGAAAGAAAAACAGTGAATGTTGAGCTGTCCGATTGCAGCACAATCAGACAACTGAATACATTTTTGTCCCCATAATTGGTGGGAAAAAGTGTGAAAATTACATTTAAAGTTGACCCAGAAATTCCATGATGAGCCAATCTTTCATTGACTTTGTTTTTGCACTAACTGGGAGGCCATTGCTCTGCAAAAAAAGGCCCCCAAACTCGAAAGTGATGACCAATGTATTTAACCTTATTATAGATCTGAATTTCCAAAAATATCTACTCATTTATGCCCAGAGTCTCATAATATCTAGTGGAAGCACAGCAGTTGCATTTAAAAGCATCCTCAGCCAAAAAGCTTGGTTAAAACAAGAAAGACATCCCTCAGCCTAACAAACTCAAAAACATCCTCAGTCACAAGTCTTGCAAACAGCTCAAATAAAATGAAATTTAGAATTTAGGGATATTGGCTTGATCTACAAAGCCCTCTGCATTATCATCTCAGCATCTTTGCCATACAAGAGACATATCCCACACTTTTTCACCTCCCCCTCCATCTCCAGGTCCAGCTGCACCGCATTCTCCCACCGCAAATTGCTTTCGTCTTCATATTCACATCGTACGATGAAGTCAACATTGACCTCAGTAACAAGTTTGTAAAACGCAGTGGGGCTTTGAGCCCCCTCCACAACTTCTTCAAAGACATTACTATACCACCACACAAACACCTCATGTGAATCTCTGCGTCTAACATTCGTTCGCAGATCACACAAATGATGGCTGACTTCATGGCTTTCACCATTACTAGTTTTGAAGTTGTACTTGCATTCAATGCTGGAAATCGCATGAGGAGAGAATCCGTCCTTTGCAACAACAATAGATAGAGCGAAACCCAAGAAATCTGTGCTAAACCAATCACCAGGAAGCTCAATCTTTATTGAACATCCCTCACTTTTATGGCTGAACCATTTTGGAATTTCATTCCCGCAACATCTAATGGCAACAAAAGATCTCTTGCGTAAAGATTCCTGTACCATAGAAATGGACATGATAGTTATTAAACTCATGGAAAACAAAGAGCAACTTCTTCAACAGAAGTGAGAGAGAGAGAGAGAGAGAGAGAGAGAGAGAGAGAGAGAGAGAGAGAGAGCACCTCAATTTCGTCTTCTTTAAACTTTGACGACGCAGTTGCCATTCGCATAATTCTGAGGTGTGCATCACCCATTATGTTGCTTCGTGCATTCTCATCCAATCTTCTGCAATCAGAAAATATATGTTTCTCATGCCCTTGAGAAAATATATATTTTTCCCAACCTTGTGCGAGTGCAGTGCTTGAACTTGACACAGTCTTCAGTGATGTGCAACCATTTGCTTTAAGACATTGCAGCAATGGGGGGAGCTCTGGTAAATATTCAAGGCTATTGCAATCATTGAGGCACAGCCGAGACAGTTGAGAAGCTTGTTTGATGCTTGCGGGTAAGCTCTTAATTTTGGTGCTACTCAGATCTAACTTTTGTAATGAGGTTAAGCGAAAGAGGTAATCTTGGACAACCTCAAGGTACTTGCAATCACCGAGATCTAATTTTCGAAGCGCAACTAGATTTCCAATTGATGGGGGTACCTCTTTCACCATTGTACCTGATAAATTTAGAAACTCCAGATGTTTCATAGCCTCCGAGATTTCTGGGAAGTGTTGAAATTTAGAGCAACCACTGAGATCAAGGCTCTCCAGAGATTTCAACTTCCAAATGTTCGTTGGAAGACTCACAAGGCTTTTGCAATTGATCAGTTTAATTGCAGTGAGACCAACAACAGACTCTATTGATGTATTCCTCAATTCTTTTATTGTTGTACCACTCAACTCTAGCACTGTTGTATTCCTGGGAAGCTCCCACATCTCGCAAAGAGATTTGCAGCCCTTTAGACTAAAAGAATTCGAGAGTTTCAGCTTACAATTGTTGCTTGGAAGACTCTTAAGGTGTCCACAATATCTAATATCTAAGTGAGATATTTTTTCGTTAGACCAAACTGATGAAGGCAATTCCTCTATTGCTGTCCTAGACAAATCTAAGAATTCAAGACTGCATGGCATCTCGGGAAGATTTTTGAGCTTGTAGCACATCGAAAGGTGAAGATAAGTGAGCTTGCTAAGATATTGAAAATACGAAGGAATTTCAACCAATCTTTCACAACCAAACAGATAGATATGCTCAATATTTAGACTCCGAGAGATATTTGGGACTTCAGTTAGATGTCTGGATAAACTAAGATTCATCCATCTTAAGTTCATAGGACTCTGTAACAAAATTAAAGAGAAATGGCAAGAATTAATAACTTAGCCTGGAGATTATTACTTTCTAGGTCACATGTTATACCAGAACTAAAATAAGCATATATAATATACCTGGTCTTCATTCCAAAGTTGCCCCCTAACTTTGTTGAATGACATATCAAGGACAATAAGGTTTTGAGCAGAAAATTTTGATGGCAAAGATTTCAAAGGATAACCGTTCCATGCAAGAAATCTAAGAGAATTGGGAAGATCAAGAGAAACAATTGATTGAAGAAAAGGACTGACATGCAAGAATCTCAGTTGATACATCTTTTTGAAGTTTGCATGTTCCAACTCCAAGTGTAGCTTTTCAATCTCATACAAGTCAAAGGATATTGCTTGTACATGTCCATCTCCCTGACAATCAAGAGCAAAATATAAATGCAAGTATAAAATACAAAATTACATTTGTAGGAATAATGTGACTTGTTTATTATAAATGTGAATAATTAAACTACCTGGTCATTTATCAATACTTGATAGACATCCTCTGCAATGAACAACCTACTGTGTTGTTCTCGAGCAATTGCCCTACCCATTTCTTGCACCAAATCATGCATCTCTATCTGCCCTTTTGACCATCTTTCTTTTGAAATTGATATGAGAGACCTATCAATAAGGTCATTGATTCCCGCTTCCCCAAAGAAATCACAACCATCTAACATTCTTTCTACATCATTCCTCTCACAGCCTTTATGAAAACATGCTATATCAAGAAATATCTCCTTCTCATTGTCATCTAATCCATCGTAACTTACTCTCAACACTTTCTGGATTTCTCCGATTGGAACTCGTTTCACTTTTTTCCATTGAACTTCCCACTCTTGTTTGCTCTTGCAACGACGGAATGAGGACCCCATAACTTTAAGAGCTAATGGAATGCCCTTAATATAATCCACCACCTCTCTTGACAACTCGGTGTAATCTGTTGTTGGGGACTTATTTCCAAAAGCATGCGAGTGAAAGAGCTCAAGAGCTTCATCAGAACCTAATCCCTCAACATTGTATATCTTTTCATGGTCAATTTTTTGCTCAAGCAGGCCTTTATCTCTAGCAGTTACCATGATTCGACTTCCTTGGCAAAACCGATCATCATCACCAACAAGAACGTCTAGGTGTTCTCGAGCATTCACGTCATCAAGAACAATGAACGCCTTTGTACGCCTGAGCCTATCTTGAATATGAGGTGGAATAGACGGAGTGTTGATATTTACATCTTTATCCTTCAATAATTCACGAACAAGTGTATTTCGCAACTCATTTAGTCCATCCGTTTTTTCGGATTTCTCCCTGACATTTGCGAGAAAACAAGCAGCTTCAAATTTTGAGGACTGCCACTGCCTGTGAAATACAGCATCAGCAAGGGTAGTCTTGCCAATACCACCCATGCCCCAAATACCTACACAGCAAACACCTGGTGAATCCAAGCATAATAACGACTCAATTTTCTCAATTTTCCTTTGAATTCCAAACAGGCCCCTCAAATCACTTGATGATTCCCGATTCAATTTGGTCAAAACATCTTGGACAACTTCCTCAACAAAATCGGCCTCTGTCCTTCTGGCAAATATCGTTACGAAAGACAAACAATAGTATGAGTACAGTATGAATGAAATAATAAAAAGTAGAAATTGATACAAATTAGAGAGTTAGTTACCCTGTTTTGCTGGAATAATGAAACCCAGACATATTGGCTGCTTCCTCCAAAGCAGCCCTCCAGTTGGCCACCTCATCCCTACTGCGCTTAAGTGGACGATCTTCAAGTGCACAAGTTCCCCGCTGTTTTCGTACATGTGATGGATCTATGCGATAAAAAATGGGTATAACAATCTGTCCATGGCTTTTCTTGCATCCAAGTATATGCACAAGTTCTTTCAAACACCATGTGGAAGAAGCATAGTCTTTTGAGAAAATTACTAGTGCAATTTTCGATCTCTCGATTGCTTTTAGAAGGGCAGGAGCAATTTCATCTCCTCTCTCGAGCCTGCGATCTATGTAGGTGTCAATGTTCTTCCGAAGTAAATCCTTGTGAAGATGGCTGGTAAAAGTATCGCGTGTGTCTTCACCTCTGAAACTAAGAAACACATCGTACTTTTCTTGAAGAGGAGCAGAAAAAGGAACAGAAGAAGAAGAAGAAGAATCCATATCCGTATCCAAAACCTGCAAACCTGTCAAAACATGCATATATGCAAATAACGCTAGGTCCAAAAAATCTCCACAAACAAGTATAAGAGAGCTAATAATTAAGTTAGAGTCAGTACCTCCAGATCAAGAAAGAAGCTGCAGAATAATAGTATGATTATGAAGACCAACGTTGCACCTCAGGATGACATCTAGAAAGAAGTGGCAGAGATTATAGCTATATCATGTTTTAGCAATCGTACTGAAAGCAGAACAAAAAAACAATGAAAATTATGAAAAGAAAAACGAAAGTGCAGAGGAATTGTCCAAGCATTCAAACTTTCAAGCCATCCAACTCTTTCTTGATCTTGAGTAAGAAAAGCACTGACAAAACCCAGGAAATAATCAGAGATGGAAAAAGAGAAGTGAATGGAGGACAAAAATTCAAACATTCACACACTGAAACAAGAAAAGGGCATACGGGAGTGTTAGCACAAACTTTTGCTTTTGAGGATAATGAAATAAAAATGTATCCTTGTTTTTTATTTAAAAAATGAGATGTGAGCGTGACCATCTTCTTTTGACAACAATCCAGCAAAATCATCAAACCTTGAAAAAAAGTAGAGAATAAATTAATAGCCCAAGCACTTTCGGCGAAGAAACTGTCATGCATCATGCACGCATTCAAACAAAAGAAAATGTATATATAAACGACAATATCCGAGCGTGGCCGACAAGCCATTGCAAGTGATCAACTAAACAATCGAAAAGATTTGGCGAGAAAATAAAAAAACAATCGAAAAGAGGATTGCAGAAATAAAACCCACGCACATGCTGTTGCCTAAACCCTCAATGGAGCACATTACATGGTTTACATGGGGGAGGAAAAGCCAAAGGATTAAAACAAGAAAGACACTCTAAGTCTGACAAACTCAAAGGCTTAGGGGTGTATTCGGTGCATACTTTTGATGAATTTGAATGAAATTTAAAAGTTGAGGTACTTAATTTAGATTTTTAAAAAGGGTGTTGTTAAATGAATTTTAAAACTAACTGAGTTTGCCCTATGATCTAAGTAAACCTTAATATTTAAATTAAAATGTAAAAGTAACTAAGTACACTCTATTTGGATGACTTTAACGAAAAGAAACAGATTAATCAGCCTAGAAATTAATAATTTCCAAATGTAGATAATCTTTTGAAGCTACCATTAATCATAGGATGAGCAATTAGTTCATTAAATTGGATCAATGGATATCATTGTCTACTTCTCCTTTCCTACTTGCTTTACAAAATTATATTGCCATATGGACTTGCTTTTGCTTCTGCTTTCTTTCTTTTCAGCAATAAGTTGTGTGCTTACATATGTTTGCCCTTTTTTTTTCCTTTTTTTTTTTTTTTTTTTTTGGGGTCAGGGCATCGTTGGACTCTTGTGTCGTCTTGCAGGATTCCATTACCCACTATACACTTTTTTATGTTGCAAAGAACCCAAATAAGTACGTTAAATTATCACTTGTATAATAATAAAATACTAATTTAACGCAACATTTTCTAACAACGTCAATTTTGTTTTGAATTTTTTGCTTGGAGCAGACTCGACCTTTTGTATCTTGAAATTGGTCTGAGTATGTGGGAGTAAGCAAATATATGCACAGGTATCGAATTTCAAATGGAATAGAGTGTTTTTTAACAATTATTTTTTGGTACATGGGATGGAATGGGAGTAGACTTAAAATTGTTTCTTTCTATAACAAAATTAGGATAAATTTCACTTTACTATCCAAAATTTCTCGAAATTCAGATTTTGCTACCTAAAGTTTTTTTCGTATCAACTTCACACTCAAAGTTTGACTTTCTACCATTTTCATACATATGTCATTATTCCGTCAAATATTCAGTTAAATGATGACGTGATAATCAAAGGTCTCACGTGAACTCACTTATATTATGTCATGTTGATTCAAAAAAATGATATTAAAAATGAAAAAAACAAGAACAATTAAAATCAAATAAAAACTATTTTTGTCCAAGTGGAAGTCCATGTCATTAAAAAAAATGGATACGGATTATGTAACTGATGGAGCAAATTGTAGGTTTTCTGTGAGTGTGTATGTAATTATAAATATCCCCAAAAATATATATGAACTTGATAATTTGAGGATGTTTTGTAATTTGTCCTTATTTTAAAAACAACTTGCTATTAACAAAATTGAATAAATAAATAAATAAATAAAACCTGTGAAAAAGATTCCATTTACCCACCATACATTTTTTATATTGCAAAGATCAAGATAGTATACGTGTTTAGATTTCTTTAATTTCCGGCAGTATAGACATTACCATCCAGTTGCAATAATTAATGTTAATAAGATGGTGATTGCATATATTAAACAACCAAGTAGACAGTGAAGCCGCAGACACAACCAAATGAAATCTATTTTATTCGTTGAAGAAACGATTACCAGACTTGGTAATGCATCCAGTATTTTTATGTTTAGGTAGATGGGGAAGGGAAATATCATTCAGTTACTTGACAGACACAGGCCTGACCTTTGTATGAGGATGTAGCTCGCCTGACCTTTGTAGCTTTAAGAAATGAGAAAGACAATGGGAAGCTTTGATGTTGATGGAAATGTGCTCTCAATCAGAGTGTTTTTGGCTGAACTAGTTAATGTGAGCTCGGAATGTCCTAGTTATCTGATCGGAGCTGAGCGCTTTCATTTTGTATTAGAGTAAATGCCGAATTGATTTTTTTCTTTAGTTTTGCAGCGTAGTTATTCATTGAGATGTATAAATGGCAATTAAGTAATACTTTGGATTAAAAATTATTTTTATTATAATTAAAAAAAAGGCAATTAAGGGGTCGTTTTTAGACAGATTCACTATTATACCCAATATGGGGGCCTAAATTATAAAAATACCTCATATGAAATGGACTTTAGAAATACACCTAAAGCCCATTTACAACATAACAAAAAAACTTTTAACTTCTTATAAATTACAAAATTACCATCAATTTCTTAAAACAAGCTCAACCCCAAAATCTCATAAAAATACTCAAAACACTTAATAAGGCATCAAAGTAATTTAATAATTAATATTAAATTCAATAAAGCCAGCTGTCATTTTTTGGGTTTTTTTTAAGTTTGTTTATAGAAATTCAATTGTATAGGGTTTATTTATAATATTAGTGCTAGAAATGAATATATCACTAAATATCTCTTATTTTTATTGCGACAATGACTATATATATATATATATCCAGTCCCGATCTCTTGGACCACAGGAGTCCAAGAGATTGTGGTCACCCACCGTTAGATATTAATCCAATGGTTCAAAATTTTTTTTTTAAAATGAATGCAAGAGTGAGTGAACCGTTGAATTTACATCCAACGGTGAGTGACCACAAATCTCTTGGACTACAGGGGTCCAAGAGATCAGGACTGTATATATATCTACTAAAAGCTTGGGGCAATGTTTATTATTGCCCATATTAGTAGCACTGAATACAATTTTTATTTTCATTTAATGTTTTTTTTTGTCTGAAATTTTAAGTTTCTGCATTTAATGCATCCATCGACTATTTGGATCATACTTATGTATAGGTTAGGACTGATAATAATTACTTAAATGACACTATTAACAATTTAATACTTGAATTGAATGAAGAAAATTACTAAACTCAAAAGCATCCTCACCCAAAAAGCTTGGCGATGGAGAGGGCGAAGGGTTAAAACAAGAAAGACAACCCCTAAGCCTAACAAACTCAAAAGCGTCCTCAGCCACAAGGCTTCCAAAGCAAACAGCTCAAATAAAATGAAAATTTGAATTTAGGGATAACGGCTTGATCTACAAAGCCCTCTGCTTTATCATCTCAGCATCTTTGCCATACAACAGACATATCCCACACTTTTCCACCTTCACCTCCATCTCCTCCTCCACCTCCTCCCCCTCCGAATAGCTTTCGCTGTCATAAGGACTCCGTATGATGAAGTCAACATTGACCTCCGTAACAAGTTTGAAAAAGGCAGTGGGGCTTTGAGCTCCCTCTACAACTTCTTCAAAGACATTATTATACCACAACACAAACACTTCATATGAATCTATGCTTTCAAACCCCATAGTATCCCTGCGCAGATTGCACAAAGGATGGTTGACTTCATGGCTTTCACCATTACTAGTTTTGAAGTTGTACTTGCATTCAATGCTGGAAATCGCATGAGGAGAGAATCCGTCCTTTGCAACAACAATAGATAGAGCGAAACCCAAGAAATCTGTGCTAAACCAATCACCAGGAAGCTCAATCTTTATTGAACATCCCTCACTTTTATGGCTGAACCATTTTGGAATTTCATTCCCGCAACATCTAATGGCAACAAAAGATCTCTTGCGTAAAGATTCCTGTACCATAGAAATGGACATGATAGTTATTAAACTCATGGAAAACAAAGAGCAACTTCTTCAACAGAAGTGAGAGAGAGAGAGAGAGAGAGAGAGAGAGAGAGAGAGAGAGAGAGAGAGAGAGAGACCTCAAAATCATAATAGCTATTATCTGAATGATATGATGGTTGTTCAATTTTGTCTTCTTTAAACTCTGACGAAGCAATTGCCATTCGCATAATTCTGAGCTGTGCATCACCCATTATGTTGCTTCGTGCATTCTCATCCAACTTTGGGCAATTAGAAAAATTATGTTTCTCAGAAAGCCCTAGATAAAATATATATTCTTCCCAACCTTGTGTGATTGCAGTGCTTGAACTTGACACTGTCTTCAGTGACGTGCAACCATCTGCTTCAAGATGTTGCAGCAATGGGGGGAACTCTGGTAAAGATTCAAGGCTCTTGCAACCGTTGAGGAACAGGCGAGATAGTTGAGCAGCTTGTTTGACGCTTGCAGGTATGCTCTTAATTTCGGTGAAACTCAGAGTTAACTCTTGTAATGAGGTTAAGCAAAAAAGGTCATCAGGGATTTCTTGTATGCTGCAATCACCGAGATCTAATTTTCGAAGTGCAACTAGATTTCCAATTGATGATGTTACCTCTTTAACCGCTGTGCTCCATAAATTTAGAAACTCCAGATGTTCCATAGCCTCCGAGATTTCTGGGAAGTGTTCAAGGTTAGAGCAACGACTGAGATCAAGGCTCTCCAGAGATTTCAACTTCCAAATGTTCGTTGGGAGACTCACAAGGTTGTTGCAATCACCAAGATCTAATTTTCGAAGCTCAACTAGATTTCCAATTGATGGGGGTAGCTCTTTAACCGCTGTAAATGATAAATTTAGAAACTCCAGATGTTCCATAGCCTCCGAGATTTCTGGGAAGTGTTCAAGGTTAGAGCAACGACTGAGATCAAGGCTCTCCAGATATTTCAACTTCCAAATGTTCGTTGGGAGACTCACAAGGCTTTTGCAATTGATCAGTTTAATTGCAGTGAGACCAACAAACTTTATTGATTTATTCCTCAATTCTTTTATTGTTGTACCACTCAATTCTAGCACTGTTGTATTCCAGGGAAGCTCCCAAAACTCGCAAAGAGATTCGCAGCCTTCTAGACTAAAAGAATTCGAGAGTTTCAGCTTACAACTGTTGCTTGGAAGACTCTTCAGGTGTCTACAATGTTTAATATCTAAGTGAGATATTTTTTCGTGAGACCAAATTGATGAAGGCAATTCCTCTATTGCTGTCCAAGACAAATTTAAGTATTCAAGATTGCATGGCATCTCGGCAAGATTTTTGAGCTTGTTGCACATCACAAGGTTAAGATAAGTAAGCTTGTTAAGATGTTGAAAATACGAAGGAATTTCAACCAAGCTTTTACAGCCTGGCAGATTTATATGCTCAATATTTAGACTCCGAGAGAGATTTGGGACTTCAGTTAGATATTCGCAGAAACGAAGACTGATCCGTTTTAAATTCACTGGACTCTGTAACAAATTAAAGAGAAATAACAAGAATTAATAACTTAGTTTGCAGATTATTACTTTCTAGGCCACATGTTATACAAGAACTAAAATAAGCATATATAATATACCTGGTTTTCATTCCAAAGTTGCACCTCAACTTCGTTGGATGACATATCAAGGACAACAAGGTTTTGAGCAGAAAATTTTGATGGCAAAGATTTCAAAGGATAACCGTCCCATTGAAGAAATCTAAGAGAGTTGGGAAGATCAAGAGAAACCATTGATGGAAGAAAACGACTGACACGTAGGAATCTCAGTTCATACATCTTTTCGAAGTTTGCATGTTCCAACTCCAAGTGTAGCTTTTTAATCTCATACCAGTCAAAGGATATTGCTTGAACATGTCCATCTTTCTGACAATCAAGAGCAAAATATAAATGTAAATATAATATACAAAATTACATTTGTAGGAATAATCTGACTTGTTTATTGTAAATGTGAATAATTAAACTACCTGGTTATTTGTCAATACTTGATAGACATCCTTTCCAATGAACAACCTACTGCGTTGTTCTCGAGCAATTGCCCTACCCATTTCTTGCACCAAATCATGTATCTCTAACTGCATACCGTTCCAGTACCCATTTTTTGAAATTGATACGAGAGACCTATCAATAAGGTCATTGATTCCCGCTTCCCCAAAGAAATCACAACCATCTAACATTCTTTCTACATCATTCCTCCTACAGCCTTTATGAAAACATGCTATATCAAGAAATATCTCCTTCCCATTGTCATCTAATCCA
The DNA here is from genome assembly GCF_000346465.2 of Prunus persica. NCBI lineage: Eukaryota > Viridiplantae > Streptophyta > Magnoliopsida > Rosales > Rosaceae > Prunus > Prunus persica. The sequence continues at coordinate 18,039,787 of NC_034016.1, forward strand.
TCGTAACTTACTCCCAACACTTCCTGGATTTCTCCGATTGGAACTCGTTTCACTTTTTTCCATTGAGCTTCCCACTCTTGTTTGCTCTTGCAACGACGGAATGAGGACCCCATAACTTTAAGAGCTAATGGAATGCCCTTAATATAATCCACCACCTCTCTTGAGAACTCAGTGTAATCTGTTGTTAGAGACTTATTTCCAAAAGCATGCGAATGAAAGAGCTCAAGAGCTTCATCAGAACCTAATCCCTCAACATTATATATCTTTTCATGGTCAACTTTTTGCTCAAGTATGCCTTTATCTCTAGCAGTTATAATGATTCGACTTCCTTGGCAAAACCAATCATGATCACCAACAAGATATTCTAGTTGTTTTCGAGCATTCACATCATCGAGAACAATGAGCGCCTTCGTACGCCTGAGCCTAATTAGAATATTAAGTGGTATAGACGGAGTGTCGATATTTACATCTTTTTGCTTTAATATCTCACCAACAAGTTTATTTCGCAACTGATGTAGTCCATTTGTTTGTTCGGAGTTCTCCCTGACATTTGCAAGAAAACAACAAACTTCAAATTTAGAGGAGTGCCTGTGAAATACAGCACCAGCAAGGGTGGTCTTGCCAATACCACCCATGCCCCAAATACCAACACAGCAAACACCTCGTGAATCCAAGCATAATAACGACTCAATTTTCTCAATTTTCTTTTCAATCCCAACCAGACCCTTTAAATCACTTGACGATTCGCGATTCAATTTGGTCAAAACATCTTGAACAACTTTCTCAACAAAATCGGCCTCTGTCCTGGAAAATATCGTTATGAAAGACAAACAATAGTATGAGTACAGTATGAATCAAATAATAAAAAGTAGAAATTTATACAAATTAGAGAGTTAGTACCCTGTTTTGCTGGAATAATGAAACCCAGACATATTGGCTGCTTCCTCCAAAGCAGCCCTCCAGTTGGCCACCTCATCCCTGCTGCGCTTAAGTGGACGATCTTCAAGCGCATAAGTTCCCTGCTGTTTTCGTACATGTGATGGATCTATGCGATAAAAAATGGGTATAACAATCTGTCCATAGCTTTTCTTGCATCCAAGTATATGCACAAGTTCTTTCAAACACCAAGTGGAAGAAGCATAGTCTTTTGAGAAAATGACTAGTGCAAGTTTCGATTTCTCGATTGCTTCTAGAAGGGTAGGTCCAATGTCGTCTCCTTTCCCAAGTCTGTTATCTATGTAGGTGTCAATGTTCTTCCCAAGTAAAGCCTTGTGAAGATGGCTGGTAAAAGCATCGCGTGTGTCCTCACCTCTGAAACTAAGAAACACATCGTACTTTTCTTGAAGGGAAGCAGGAAAAGGAAGAGAAGAAGAAGAAGAAGAATTCATATCCGTATCCAAAACCTGCAAACTTTCAAGTCAAATCATGCATATATGCAAATAACGGTAGATCCAAAAAAATATCCACAAATAAGTATAAGAGAGCTAATAATTAAGTTAGAGACAGTACCTACAGATCAAGAAAGAAGCTACAGAGACATCAGCAAATATTAAGAAAGAAATAATCGCATGATTATGAAGACCTCAGGATGAGTTCCAGAAAGAAGTGGCAGAGCTTATAGTTATATCATGTTCTGGCAATCGTACTAAAAGCAGAAAGCTCGCTTTTGAGTTCTAGGATGAGATCTAGAATGGGAGTGGCAGCACAAACTTTTGCTTTTCAGTGGGAATTTTTCTTCAGTTCAGTTCTAGCTTAAGTGACAATGGGGGCGCCCCAGCGTTTACCGTACAAAGTTATGCTTTTTGTATTTTCTTTTACACGGGCAGGCCGAAGGCTTAAACAAGCTTATAACAAAATGTGGGGAACAGCCCAAAATACGAGAACCCAAGCAAGAAAGAGCATCTGTGAGCCTTATGTAAATGAGTATTTATCAAAAATAGCTAAAATTTATCGCTCACTTTTATAAATGTCAGTTTTTATAAAAACTTTCGAAAATAGCCAAAAACTCACTTAAATATACTTAAAGATCCACATAAATAAATAAAATAAAGTAAGTGAAGAAAATAGGAGAATGATATTTTGCAGGCACTGTGAAGCGGAATTGCCGATAGGAAAGTGATCGTTGAATTGATCCATTAGCCAACTTAGTAACCTGTTTCGACTTTCCTTGTAATGTGCAATTATATGCATCGGAACCACTAATGCCTTTGCAATTAACTCTCTGGTCAGAATCCTGAAGCAATCCATCCGAATGCTCGATGCTTGCCGAATAAGCATGGGATATCTTCTTGAGTCATGTTTTCTATCTTTAATTTTTTGTACTGAAATCCTCTTTCTTTTTATTTTACTATCACTTTTGAACTACCTTTCTCTATACTTTGGCCGATATCATGTAAGGTTGCTGAACTCGTAAAACTGGATTCATTATCAAGGTCTCTCAAAGATCAATACAGCTTCAGCTTGACTGCTTGGACTAGTTTGCCTTCCCAATGCACCAATTACAGGGGAAGAACTTGATAGATAAAGATGACAAATCGTCTTAAGGAGAACCAGACCAATTTTTGTTAGGTCCACATCATGCACAAAAGAAAGACAAGCTAATTAATTTGTTGCAATTAGCAAGAAAAAGGAGAGAGTGACAGAGTTGCAGGAGCACCTAAATGTAAACAATGCTGTGATATTTGAATAATGCACGAAAAAGGCTAAAGAGAATGGAGAGAATAAGGGAGTTGCTGAACAATGCAGACTTTCTTTTATTTATTTATGTGGGTTTTAGTTTTGAGAACATTTAAAGTATATTTAAGTGGGTTTTTGATTATTTTTGAAAGTTTTTATAAAAACTGGCATTTATGAAAGTGAGGGTAAATTTTGGCTATTTTTAATAAAAACTCTATCTAAATCCTTAAATAGATCCTATCTCTTAATTGTTTGATCAAACTCATTAATTTGATCCAAAGCTAATCAATCCGCCATGTTTGATATAGAGGATTAGATTGGATTAGCTTAGACTAGTAAAATGACTAGATTTCATGTTCAATCAAGGAAGAATATAGATGTTGTTTTCTAACTTGAATGATTAAGGTGGACTATTTATATGAGGTTGATGTCTAAAACTATCTCCGTTAATCCCCTTGAAAAATGATAGGATTAGTAAATTTTAGGCATCAACCTCCAAAGAATAGTCCATCCTAACCCTCTAAGTTAAAAAACAACACTCTATTCTTTGATTGCACATGAAATCTAAGCACTTTATTGAGTTAGCTAAATACACTGGCCCATTCTCTAAGACTTGATCAATGGGCTGGGTTCAACTAAGGCTTGTCCAGGTTGTGGACAAGGTTCTTATTTTAGTTTTAGTAATTTATTTATATGTTAATTGAGGAAAGAAGATTCGACTTACAACCTTTATTTATTTTAATTTGCAATTATCTAATTCCATACCTCATATTTTCCATGGTTTCTAGCTAAGCCAGACTTCTTGGTTCTTTTTTACTTCTTTTGATGGTAGCCTGCTCTCAGGGACCTGATTGCTAACCTGAGGGTTGAAATCCACTTCGTTTGTCATTTATAGATCTGCAGTAAACACATACAACGATCAGCAAATCAGATCTATTAGGTGAGTAAAAGAAACACAAATAGAGACTTCGGGGCAAACCTGCAGTGGTGGTGGTGGTATTGCAAAAAGAAGGACTGAAGAGAAATGGTTGCTTCGTTTCATCTTGTTTCTACATGGGAAAGAGTTGTTTCGTTTTCCAAGACCCAGGCACCAATTAAATGCCATGTTAAAACCTTTTTTGTTTTTGGATTGGGAAAATCTAAGTATTTTTGTCAGGGTGGCATGCATTAGGGTCCAATTAAAGGCCAATTAAGACAAGCCACGTTTAAAGCAAGTTTTGAGCAAAGTGTTTGTGTTGCTTTGCTTTTTTGTTTTTTTAATCCTAAGCTGGATGACATTAATCTATTGGAAAAAAAAATTATATATATATTTAAGACTATTTTTTTTCTTTTTGCCAATAATCTTAAGAATAATGCTACTCTAGGCGTCAAGCCCCATTTCTTCTAAAAAACACTCTTACAACTTTTTCCACTTTGAGGAGGGAGGAAGCCATTGTTCTTCCCCCCTCTCCCCTCTTCTCTTCCTCTCTTCCTTCTTTCACCTCTTCCCCCATTTTCAGAAATAAAGGGTTTTCTCTATTTGTCTTAGTTTTGTTATGATTTTCATCCAATCATTATAGGAGGCTGCGGCTCAGCATCGGATCTTCACCTGCATTTCGGCGTCGGATCTCCACCACCATTTTTTTTGCAATTTCTTTATGTTTGGAATAAGTTGCAGAGACTCTTTGAGTTCTCTGTGTAGTTTACACCTCTCCTTTTGTGAGAGTTTTTCATCTCTCCTTTGTGAGAGTTTTTCATCTCTCCTTGGTGAGAGTTTTATTTGTATTGTTATGGCTTGGTTTTTTTCAAGTTTTATCTCTTTTTTATTATTCTAAGTTTGCAATCTTAGTTGGGATGCCTATGCCAGAGTTTCTTTGATCTTGCTTGATCATTAGTGGAGACATACATGATTTTCTTAATTTTAATATTAGACCGCTCTGTTATTGTAATAGCCCTTTTGTGGCTACTTTGTATTGGCCATTTGTGGCTAGTGGCTTTTTTGGCTGAATTATGAATGCAATCATAGAATTTCTCAACAAAAAAAAAAAAGAATAATGCTACTCTTACCACATTTGTTACACAATCTTATGTGGCAACTGAGGTGGACAACCACATCAATTTGAATTATTTAATATTTTCTTTTCTTATATGATTTATTCTAGTATTTGTTTTTCTAATTGCCTTAATTAAAATACACTTAATTGATTTAATTGATGTGACATATAATATGGGCATGCCACATCATATGGTATATAAATTTAGGATAAAAATGTGGTAAGTGTAGCATTACTCTAGTCTTAAATCAATATACTCCTATGAGTATTGAAATGAAACATATATAAGACTTATATATAAAGCAATTATAATTATAAAAAAAATCAGAATTTTCTCGAAAAAACTGGAAAAATCGAATCGAAAAGGGTCGGAAGTAGTTTAGAATTTTTTGGATCGGAATTTACAGATACATTTCCATTTCGACTTGAATTTTATCAGAAATATCGGATTTCGACACTTTGGATAACGGAGGTATCGAAGTCAAATTTTTTTGGAAAGTTTCGAAACAGAATAGGTCGGAATCAGATTTTCCAATCCAATTTACACCTCTAGAAGAGACCAAACTGCGATATTTCATTGCTCCAATGTGTTAATGAAGGATTAAACCGAACCGAATCAAACCACATCCAATCCTACTTTACAATGCCTCCACACCCATCTTGACATGACTTACAAGGTCCATCTTAAAATACCTACACTCAAGTAACAAACAATTAAATAAATAAAAAAGTTATGAGATTCTTACTCGTGTGTTCTTTATGCTTTGCTAGCTAGTTAATGCCTTAATGCCATGAGAAAAGAAACCCAATTTGCATTTTGATTGTTTGAACCAAAAAAACTCAAATTCCATGGACACATGACAATGACATCTCCTCTAAGACACACCAAAGTGGACAACAGGCAACTTGGAAAATGTCCTTCCCAAGGGCAATCATAAAATCATTTTTGGTTGCAATCATTTTTCATCATTTAAAACCAGTGGTGCCTAATGGGCCGGGCTATTAAAACCAGGGGCAGTTTTGAAATATCGCAACAAACACAGTACCTTTTTTGTCATAAAGCAGAAAAAATAAATAAATTGATTAACGACGATCGTTTTTAAAAAAAACACATCGACATCTCCCAGTGTGTTCTTCGTCGTCTTCTTTTTTCCTCCAAATCGGAGAAGAAAGGCAGCAAATCTCTCTGTATGTCATTTTAGGGCTTCGAATTTTCGTTCCCAATTCTTGGTTTTCTGATTGCTCCGCTGCTCCTCAGGTGCACGGTAGCTTGAGCACGCGGCACTCTTGATCTCATGGTCTGATCTTGGCGAATCGCAATTCGACGGTGGTGATGGCGTCGGCGCAAAACCAATCGGCGAATGTGGATCTCTTCGATGCTTATTTCCGACGAGCCGATTTGGACCGCGATGGCCGGATTAGTGGCAGCGAAGCCGTCGCTTTCTTCCAAGCCTCTGGTCTCCCCAAACCGGTCCTTGCGCAGGTACTCTCTCTCCTCTCTCTTCTTTTTGGTCGTATAAGCTGTCGCAAAACCAATCTATAGTTGTATTTATATCATAGTGTTTATGATTGTATATGTATAATGATAGTGGTTGATCGGGCTTTGATGTTGATGGAAATGTGCTCTCAATCAGATTGTTTTGAATTTTTAGTCTTTTTTTGGCTGAAGCAGTTAATGTGAGCTCGGAATGCCCTAGTTCTCTGATGGGAGCTGAGCGCTTTCATTTTGTATTACTGTAAATGCGGAATTGATTTTTATTTAGTTAATTTTCTGTAGTACGTTGGGAACAAATGGTACAAAATAAGCAGATGAAGAATGTAGACTACTGTTAGTGAGGTTAAGAGAGCCATGTTATCTTGTCATTAAACTAACTTTTTTGTGTGTGTGCTCAATCGATAGTAGGTGGCAGGCAGACTTTAGAAATGCTATTTGTATGGATACTGTAAAATGTGACTTCTTTGCATTGATGGGTCACTGAGAATTGTTTATGAAATTACAGTAATGTAGTGGTGCAAACCTACAGTATGATTTCGTTAGGTTTTCCAAGGTGTCAATGATAGTATAAGACTACTCCGGAATAGTTGGAATTTTAGCATACAACTGAAATGTTCATGGTTCATGATGATATCAACAAATGGTATTTTATGCTGTATATTTGTTTAGTTGGAGGAAAACTGTGCAAGATGATAACTGGGGGAATGATATGTTATCTATAAATGAATTAGAAGCACTTTGTCATTATCTTTTTCAACCGACATTTGGATCAGTTATAGTTTATATTTGCTTCTTATGTTCATTGGCAGATATGGGCAATCGCAGACCAGAGGCAGACTAGTTTCCTTGGTCGGGCAGAGTTTTACAATGCACTTAGACTTGTCACTGTGGCACAAAGTAAGCGAGAACTTACTCCAGATATTGTGAAGGCAGCATTATATGGCCCAGCTGCAGCTAAAATACCTGCACCTCAAATAAATCTCGCGGCCACGGCTGCACCTCAGTTCAATTCTGCTCCAGCAGCACCTGTCACTCAGGGTGGTGCTGTTACTCCGACATCCTCTCAAACTCTTGGGCTCCGGTCCCCCCAAGTACCACCTCAGTATAATTCTGCTGCAGCAGCAACTGCAACTCAGGGCGGTGCTGTTACTCCGACATCCTCCCAAAATCTTGGGTTCAGGGGACCACAGGTACAATCTCAGTTCAATCCTGCTGCACAAGCACCTGCAACTCAGGGTGGTGCTGTTACTCCATCCTCCTCCCAGACCCTTGGGTTCAGGGGGCCGCAAGTACCTCCAAGTGTGAATGTGAACCAACAAAATTTCCTTTCTCAAGATGCTAAGTCAACGAGGCCTCCAGTGCCTCCATCTACTTCTGATTCCCAACCACCACAGGGTGTTGCTACTCAAGGGTTCCCTAGGGGAGGTTCAGTGGTACAGCCTCATCCGCCAAACTCGAGTATGTCAAATGATTGGATTGGTGGAAGGACTGGTGGAGCTCCGACGGGGATACCCTCAACATCAGGACCAACAGCTTCCCTACCACCTAGACCGCAGGCAGGTTTTGGGATAAGACCATCAGGACCACCAGCTAAGGATTCCAAGTCATTAAATATATCTGGGAATGGGTTTACTCCTGATTCATCTTTTGGAGATGACGTGTTTTCTGCAACAGCATCTCAACCAAAGCAAAATCCTTCTGCACATGCATTTCCTCCTGGCAGTGTACCGGTCTCATCAGCCTTTGTACCAGCTGCTGGGACCCAATCTTCAGCTAGCCCAAGTACTGTTGGTTCTTTGCAAAGTTCACACATGATGCAACAGGTTGGTGGGCAACCTCACCAGGCCCAGTCATTTCCGAAGCCAAACCAACAGGTCTCTGCTCAGACTAGCCCATCTGGAGTTTCACTTGGAGCTGGGAACTCTGCTTCTAGTCAGTCCCATATACAATGGCCTAGGATGACTCAAAATGATGCTCAGAAGTATTCCAATATCTTTGTGAAAGTAGACACAGACAGAGATGGGAAAATCACTGGTGAACAAGCGCGTGACCTATTTCTAAAATGGGGACTACCAAGAGGTGGGACTAGTTTTGTTAAATTTATCTTTTGTCTTGTTATTTATAAGGCACAGTTTCTTCTTCTATGCTAGCTTGAAACTGCAACTGATGCCTCTTTGTAAAACTTGCATTACCCCTATCTCTGAATTAAAGTTGTTTAATTTCCCTCGTCTGGGTGGTGGCTGACTCACAATATTTAGTTGGTGGCATTTAGTTCAGACCTCCTGATTATAACAGGCTAGATCATTAATTTATAAGTTTTTTGTGAGATACCTTGCCGCATCTATTTGTGACTTGGGAACATTCATAGAAACTTTAAAATGGATTCATGTCTGAATGTGCGGTCTATATTGATGGTTTGAAAACATATCTGCCGCATTGTCTTGCAAGGGAACATTACTATTGTAATTGGATATGAAATTTCAGTATTTTTTTTAAAACTCGTATAATGCTCTTCCTTGTCTTCTACGAGCATTTAGTTCCCTCACTCTTTAACTGTATGCTATTGTTTACATCTGTCAGAGGTTTTGAAGCAGGTGTGGGACTTATCCGATCAGGATAATGATAGCATGCTTTCTCTCAGGGAGTTTTGTGTCGCACTATATTTGATGGAGCGGTATAGGGAGGGACGCCCTCTCCCAGCTGCGCTACCAAACAGTGTTATGTTTGATTTATCTAATATTTTTCAACCCACAAATCATTACAACCATGCTGGCAATGTAGCCTGGAGACCTGCATCTGGTATTCATCCATAAAACGAATCACTTTTTTTGAGATCATATGTCCTTTCATGGAGATTAGTTTCTTATTTTTCACTTTAAAAGGCGTTCAACAACAGCAACCGATACCTGGCCCTGGGGCTCGACACATGGCACCCCCAGTTGGAGGAAGGCCACCGAAGCCAGTTGCTCCTTCTCATTCTGATGAAAGGCCACAGACCAATCAGCAGAAACCAAGAGTACCAGAATTAGAGAAACATCTTTTAAATCAACTGAGTAAAGAGGAGATTAACTCCCTGGAATTAAAGTTCAAAGAAGCAACTGAAGCTGATAAAAAGGTACTTGAACTTTCCTGTTCCCCAATTTTGACAGTGCGAGCCATTTGTCTGTTCATCTGATGTTCGAGCTTTCCCTCTTTATGGTACCCATATGTATTGTGGTAAAAAACTGGCAGCTTTTGTGTTTTTTATTCTTAGATAGAATTTGCTTCCTGACTAATTCTAAGGCTGGTATAACATTTTGGTTATATTAGCTTTATCCACAACCCAATTGGTTTAATCTGTTCTCTCTCTCTCTCTCTCTCTCTCTCTCTCTCTCTCTCTCTCCCTCTCTCCCTGACTTCCTCCCTCCCTTCCCCCTCCACTTTCTCCCTCCCTCTTTTTTCATGATGTAGCTCCAAAGCCAATTCATTTCCAGATTATCTCCTTATCTATGTATATTTTTGCAAAGTTATATGTCTTTGTTACTTCCAGATACATTTCAAACACAACCAAAGAACTTGAAAATCTTGTGATTATGCGTTTTACTTTGAACTTAAGTAGGAAAGCTGTTCTGGCAATGAATCATGATCAGTTTTCCTTGAATTGCCAACTTATGGATAGGAATTTCCACATACTTTTATACTGTATTAAACTTTTGCTCCATTTTCAGCTTTTTTCCTTCAACCTTTTAATATGATTCCTTTTGTTCCTTGAAGGTAGAAGAACTGGAGAAAGAAATTTTGGATGCTAAAGAGAAAATTGAATATTTCCGTGTCAAAATGCAAGAACTTGTGAGTATCTCATGTTATCTTCCTTCCCTTTCTTTCTTGTATCCCCCTGCTTGGGCATATTGTATATAATAAAGTTGTTTTACTTTTTGCTTCTGAATCTAATTGTTCAATGACGAGTGATAGATTTTTGGATGTCCAAATCATTTGTTACTATTAACTAGTCCACAGACTTTTTACTATTTGATCTTCAGTGGTGTGAGAAAAACTTGTTTAAAGTGTGGATGGTTGTGTTGTGAAGTAGCAGTGATTCTTGTGCTGACAAGGACCTGTTGGGAAGTTAGGGCAGAAAGTGTAGATCATGTGTTTTTTCATTGTCGCTTTAATTTGTGGATGAGACTGTTTAGGGAAGGAAATTTGAGTTGGGTAATTCCAGCTGGGTACTCTTCTCTGTTTTGTAGAGGGCATGAGTAGTTTGGTGGGGTTATGAAGGCAAATGTTTTTTGGGATGCAGTGTTCTAGCAGCTATTTGGGTTTCATGGCTTGAGAAAAGCTAGAGGAGTTTATAAAACTTTATCGGGGTACGGAGTAGTTTTACGATAAAGTTTGATTTCGGCCATCACCTTGGGCCTCAACATCGTCTGAATTTCATGATGTATCTTTTCAGCCATATTCACTGATTGAAAAGCAGCTGTTTTCTGTTTTGATATTTTAATTAGATTGAAGGTTCTGTATGTTGGAAGAAATTATATTGTTCCTGAGGTCTAGTTTTCATTGTATTACTGTTTACTGTGGACACTTGTCCACAGAGATTGCACTGTTTGATTGAAATAAAATATTGTTTCCATTTATTTTATTTTAATTTTTAAGGATTGACTAGGACTCTTTGAGTTGAGGAGCTTTGGTAGTCAATTAAGAGGTCATTCTTATGCACCATAATAGTGATGAAATCAAGATCCAAATTTTGATCAACAATGTAGCAGGGGCATGGGAAGAATCTGTCATATGTATAATTTTAGACCATATTTCTGGAAGAGTTCACAGCTTGTGGTGTATTTCAAGGCGGCTTCACTATGTTACTTTAGGCAAATGACATTTTAAAAGGCATTTGATTCAAACATGTAATAATTTTAAATCTAGATACAAGCATAAAAAAATGTAATTTTTATGCTTTCAGTTTTTGAATGCTTATATGGGATGATTGAGAATGATAATACTTTATTTTAAGTCTCACATGCGTTGGGTGTGGTGTTGAAATTAGCATGTTTGATGACCTTGTTGTTTTTGCTATAATCTATCTTTTCCTTTTTGGTATAAGGTTTTGTACAAGAGCAGATGTGATAATCGCCTTAATGAGATCACAGAAAGGGCATCTGCTGATAAACGTGAGGTATGTTCTAGAATGCTTGAGCCTGAGCACATATTTACATTAATCTTTAGCTACTATTGACTTCATGAGCCCTACATGATTTTAGGCCGAGTCCCTGGCCAAGAAATATGAGGAGAAATACAAACAAACTGGAGATGTAGCTTCCAAGCTGACTATTGAAGAAGCCACATTTCGTGATTTACAGGTACATGTAACTACATTTCAAAACTTTATGTACAATGCCTCCATATTGTGTTATGTTGCTCTTGCTCATTCAAATCTCAAAGTGTCACATGCTTGCTGTTTGTTAAGTTAAGATTTAAATTATAAATGTCTGTGCATGCGAGATGGCTTACTTTTATTGTTTTATGAGATAAGTAAGAATGGGAATTCAAAATCAAATAGGTCTTTATGTGTTTTACTTTTATGAGTAACAAACATAATACATTTTTAAGGATTTCTAAGAGTAGTGGGATAGAGAGAAAGTAGGGTCGGAAAAGAGAAAAATAATGGTGATAGCCCAAGTGGTGTATTCATTTTATTATCACAGATTGGATTATGTTATGTGATTGATATGCAGGAGAAGAAAATGGAGCTATACAGGGCAATTGTCAAGATGGAGCAAGGAGGTGATGCTGATGGCACCCTTCAGGTATATTTAAATGTGGGTGGTTAATGGAAACCTTTGCAGAACTTGTCTAAGATAATTTCCAACTGAATTTTCAGGATCGGGTTGATCGTATCCAATTGGATCTTGATGAGCTTGTAAAAACTCTCAATGAGCGCTGCAAGAAGTATGGATTACGTGGAAAGCCTACAACATTAACTGAGCTTCCTTTTGGTAAGTTGATCTCTTTCCTTTGTTGATTTCTTGGGAAATTTGAAATCCTAAATATACTCATAAGAGTAGTTCTATTAAGGATTAAAATATAATCCATAGAAAATGTTATGTGAAAAGTATGATTTATGAGAAAGTCCCATGAATGCCCTTGGAGTTTTCAAAATGATTTTTCTTTATCGAAATTATTTGATGGATTTTACAACACTCTGGATAGTCAAATTATTTCGATTTAGTAAAAGCATTGTCTTTCTAGAAGCTGAAATCATTGGAAATCTTATGTAGTCTTGCAAATCTCTCTGATTTGTTTGTAAAAAAGAAAACATGTAACAGGATGGATTGAACTTATTCAAAGTCTGTAAGGTTTCATTAGTGTCATTTTTTTTTTGTCTTTATAGTTCACTGCTGCAATATTTGTAGTTTTATTACATTTGGCCGTTTGAAACTTTTCTTTGCTTTTATATAAGGCTGGCAACCGGGCATCCAAGAAGGAGCTGCTGACTGGGATGAAGATTGGGATAAATTTGAAGATGAAGGTATGCCATAAATGAGTTTACGTAGGTCCAAGATAGTCTCTGTGATTAGAAACTGCTGGTAACACTTAGGTTTTTTAATTTAGTTTTTCTTTTTTTCTTCCTGTGGTGAATGGAGTATATTGTCTACTGTTCATAGTTCTTTTTTTTGTCTATATGTGGTCTGCTAATTTGATAAGGGATTGTAACTATTCAAGATGACTCATGTAGAAGTTCACTTTTCAGGATTCACTGTTGTCAAGGAGCTCACTCTTGATGTGCCAAATGTCTTGGCACCTCCAAAACAGAAATCATCACCAGCTCAGAAAGAAAAAGCTCCCACAGTTGAGAGTCCAACAGCTGCTTCTTCACCTCAAGTTAATGAAAATTCAGAAAAGCCTCAGAGTGCAGATGGAAGGGTAGTTGAAAATGGAGCAGCATATGATAAAAATGAAAATGATTCAGCAAAAAGTGCTCCAAACAGTCCATTTGCTAGCAGTACTGTTGGAAGCCCATCTAGAGAATTTTCTGATTCTAACTTTGGAAAGACTACAGGTGCAGATGCCTCACCCCGTGAGAAGGAATTTCAAAGGTATAGTTCTAGATCGTTAGTTTCTACATGTTTAAGATCACCTTGATTGGTTGCGTGTTGATGCACTACGCTTAAACAAGCCTCATAGTGCCTTTTACTTGAAATGAGTTATTTATCAACCTGTCTGGCCTTATGGTTTCGTTGCAATTCTCTACATTCTCTTGTGTTTCCTTAAATTGTGTGCCTCATACTTCTCACCTTGCTATAAATTATCTAATCATTTGCTGTTTCAAGAAAAAAATAATAATAAAAGAAAGAAAAAGAATCTAAGGATTAGTATTGTTGGTAGCTAATAGTTAGCTTGATATACAGTTTGTTATGTGTCAAAAGATCCTGGTTTTGAAGCCTCTCACCCCTTCTGCGCTTATTTGTTAATTTGCAAGCTGCATGTTTGGGCAATACCCATATGTTCCCCTATGTCCCCCTATGTATGCTTCTGTGTCCTTCTCCACGTGCAGAATGGAATTGCACTTGAGAGAGGGTGTTAGCTTGATATACATATGGTTGGCACATTTGGTAACAAATTAATCTTTTTAATTCTGATGGTTGTCGACCAATCTTTGGACAATTTTGAATTTTGAGTGCAATATAAGCTGCCAAACCCAATCCCATCCTTTGAACACTTAGATCTACGCATGAATTTCATAAAGAACATCTACGTGAAAATATGTGGTTCTTAGCAAATATTTAGGCAATTCCTGTACAATATCGAATAGCCATGTCAAATGGCAATGCTTTTAGTCTTCTGATGCTCTTTGCTCTTTGTTTACCTAACTGTTTATGTTCTTTTCTTTTAGTGCTGCTTCTTTAGTAAATTGATATCCTTAAATGACCACCAGATCATATTGGTGAAATCTGGCAAGAATCAAACATCTTCTATTATGTAAATCCTGATACCTGTAAAGTTTTTTAAATTCCAAATTTTCATGTGTAGTGATCATGGGGGTCCTGGGTCTGTGTTTGGTGACAAGAATTTTGATGACCCAGCGTGGGGAACATTTGACACTAACGATGACGTTGACTCTGTGTGGGGTTTCAATGCAGTTAGTACCACCAAGGTAAGCCAATATTGTGTTTGTTATTCTTTTTTGTTTGTTTTTGGTATTTAGTGTATTCAGTATTTATCTAATGGAAATCAGTACTCTCTGACTTTGTGTCTATGTTGACTGGATCTTGCTGCATGATTGTGGTTAGTACCACCTAGTTGTTTGTGGTGGTGATTTGTCTATTATTTGATTACAATGGTTCCTGCCTCAAGTGATCTAATGCTGACTTGTTTAGTTATTAAATGAGGTTTAGATAATTTTAACAATACTAGGTTTTTTTTTTTCTTTTCTTATCATCACTTAGTTTCTAGTTCTGATGGAATCTTCATGTAAAGCACGTCTGTAGTAAGGTCTTTTAACTGACCAATTATGATCAAACCCAGTTGGTTCACTGCAGATACAAAAGGGGTTGTGAAATTGTTCTTGGTGCAGTTAAATGCACATTGAGGAGACCATGATTTTGGCACTTGGACTTGGTTAATCAAAACCATTTTGGGTTTGCAGTGAAAAGGGAGTAAATAACATGGTTAAACAATCTAATGCAACTCTCTTAATCATAGTAAAGAATTGTGGTGAAAGGGAAAAGCAGGTCATATTTTAAGCTAAAACGTGAGCAATTCATTGTCATGTTATTTCTTGTTATTGGTTTTTGTACATGATGGAAATTTCTCATATTTGGTCCCCACCTAGAATGCATGTATTCTAGGTTCTAGTGAATGTTTCTTTTCTTATGGCTAGTGGTTACTTGCCTCGTTCAAGCTTTCTGTTTTTGCTGTGTTATATTTGTGTTTGTTGTTGTCCTGCTGGGTTGTTCTGTAACTGCTCTTAATCATACATGTAGGACATTGATCATGAGAGTAATAGAGATCACTACTTTTCTGGGCCTGGGGAGTTCGGCCTCAACCCTATCAGGACTGGGTCATCAGCAGGTGGCTTTTCCCAGAATAATCGTCCCTTTACTTTTGACGATTCCGTTCCTAGCACACCACTCTCGGTCTTCAATTCAGGATACTCACCTCCAAGGTACAAGGATAGTTCAGAACCCTCATTTGACACCTTCTCCAGGTTCGATTCATTCAGAAGTACACAAGATAGTGGATTTTTCCCTCAACAAGAAACACTGGGAAGATTCGATTCGATGCGCAGCAGTAGAGACTTTGATCAGGGTCATGGCTTTCCAACATTGGATGACATCCCAGATCCTTTTGGCTCTTCAGCGCCATTTAGGACATCACTGGACAGTCAAACTCCAAGAAGAGACTCGGACCCTTTTGGGTCTTCCGGGCCATTTAGGACATCATGGGACAGTCAAACTCCAAGAAGAGACTCAGACCCTTTCGGGTCTTCAGCGCCATTTAGGACATCACTGGACAGTCAAACTCCGAGAAGAGACTCAGATACTTTTGGGTCTTCTCCATTTAGTACATCACTGGAGAGTCAAACTCCAAGACGAGACTCAGACCCCTTTGGGTCTTCAGGGCCTTTTAAGTTGTCAATGGAGAGTCAGACTCCAAGAAGAGATTCTGATCATTGGAGTGCATTTTAGCTGGGTAGTAGTTCTGCTTCGTATTTGTGTCTGCTATTCGCCGTTCCAAGCCGTGTTAATGCAGCTTACTGATGAAGCTATTGGGGGACTGACGATTGTGTTTTATGTTTTGAAATCACTGAGCTTGTATTGTATCTTTTGTATTTCATATTGTGTATGCCTCATTTTCTTTATTCTTATTCTTTAGCTTGTTGGATGACATATATCTTCTTTTCGGAAATTTTCCTAGCCCTGTTGAAGCGAAGACCTATAGGTTTTTTTCTTCTCCTTATTACACATTTGATGATTGTATTATTAAACTGAGTTATGTCTTCCTCTTTGGCCTCTGCTGTAATTTTTTGTTTGATCTCAAATAAAAGTTGTATTTGCCGATTCTCTCTCTCTCTCCTCCCAAACATGAATGAACACAGAGTTTTGCTGATGTTGGTTTTAGCTGGATCATTCGTATATTTTGCTCATGCCATTTCAGTTCTCAAATTCTTTATGGCCTGAAGTATGAATATGAATTTATGAACAATAAAAATTGACAGAATACATGGGTTGTTACTTGTAAATGAATCTTGAGAAGCACTCTAAATAACCCACAACGCACAATGTGTTAATAATATCTCTACACAACACACAAAACAGAACAATAACGAGAGGGTTCATTATGAAAATATCAGTATCAGTGCATCATCTTTAAGCCAGAAACTCGAACATACTCTGCGACAATGAAAACTTCATTTGAACAACTGTGGTAACATTCTACTAACATCATATGCCTTTACAATCTTTGAATGATGATGCCATTTATGATCAAAATAAGATAACAATCTGTAGGCAAGGAACAATCTTTTGGTAATGCAGAGAAAAACCATCAAGCTAGCCAAGGAATAGACGTCAACTCTCAACTCACATATCCTAATCGAATCATAAGTGCCCCATAGTAGGCTTATGGTTAGGGTTCAAGGCTTGAGAAAGGTTTGAGACTCGGATTTAGGGTTTGGAGGCTCAAATCCATTTTGGAGTACTGAAATAATTTTCTAATAATTGAAACTATTTAAAAAATATATTCGGAAAGTAAAAATAATTTTAAAGTCCACAAAATTATTTAAGAAAAGTAAATATAATTAATTAGTATGTATTAAGTAATTTATGAATTTAATTAAATGCTAATTATTCACTAACATAATTACTAATTAATATAATTAAATACGGCTAAGATATTACTTAATTGCAAATATTAAACTAAACAAACTAATTTTGTATATAAATATAAAATAAAAAAAAGTCTACAAAATAATTTAAATAATTAATTACTATTTATGAAGTAATTTATGAAATTAGTAAAATATTTAATTATTAATTATTCACTAAATAAATAATAATTGAAACATAATTACTACTTAAAGTAATTTAAAAAGGCTAAGATATTACTTAATTACAAAAAAGAAAACTATTTTGTGTCCAAGCGCCCAGACCCGCCTAGGCGCCCGCCTAGAGCCCAGGCAACGATTTAATATCCTCTGTAGTTGATTTCGAGATATGTCAACTTCCAAAGATGGATTCATTTGGTTCAGCATATTTAGGATTTTCCCAAGAGGGAAAATTGTGGAGGAATTGGTTGAGGTTATTCGGGCATCACTTTGAGTTATGCATAAGCAATTAGTGATATCATATGCTAAACAAAGTGTACATGATGAGAGCATAGGCTGTTTGCTGTTGCTGCAATATTTTCCTGTTAGGAGCAATTGATTTTCTAATGTTCCGCTTCCAGCCTTTTCCCAGCCTCAGCCTGCTGCAGAAATTATTGCATTCAGGATGGGAGAACTAAGAAGAGGCCTTTCAAGATATCAGGGTATTGGTTTGGCTGAGGCACTCATCGAAAAAGCTGGAATGATACTTATACAAGTTGAACGATTTTATTAGGGTGCTTTCAACCATGTGGTGCAGCAGATGGAGAATCATATTGCCTTGTGTAACTTATATGCATGATCTAGCAGATTTCCTACTTTTCTTTTCCTTATTGTTCTCAGCAGTCTCATAAATTGACATGCTTCCATTCCTCAAAATGTAACCTTATCATTATTCACTATTAAAGGAAAATGTTAATCTATTATGAGCTCTCTGGGAGAAGGGATTCGAACACATGACTTCGGATGTAGGGATAAATTCTCTTAACTACTTGAGTTATAAAATCATTGATGCTTTTCTTAGCATTTTGATGCCACCAAACAAGAGACGCATCATCCCACATCCCAAGACCCAACTCCACCAAAGAACCCGAACAGGCCAAAAGCAACACACACACCATTCAAAACTCCATTCAGACCTTCCCTTCCCCAACTTCAAAACCCCATAAAACAAAATAAATTATCTCTCTATTTTTTCAAAATTCATTCCTTGTTTTCTGGGCAGTAAAATGGGACACTGCTTATCTGGTGACTTAGATCCAGCTTTGTTAGTGAAGAGGAGAACAACTATTATGAGGCATAGACAAGTAAACACTTAAGCAAATCAACACTTTTGAAAATGATGGGAGAGCTGGAACCTATTTTCACTGCACAAGTAGCATTTAATCTGCGCCGCTTGCCATCGCTTTTCTCGGCAATCATAGTGGAAGAAGTATATGTGGTCGTGGTGGCGATTGTTGTGGTGCTAATTGTGTTCTCGGTTTGATCTGATTTGGTGAGCTGACGGTCCAGCACGCTCATTATTGGGGTTCCTCGTTGTGCATGACAAAGTATCTAACATGGACTCGTACCCTTTATTCACCATCATTTCTTTCACCAAATTCAAGCACTTGAACAAACTCTCCTGTAATGGAAGAGCAATAATAGGAACGTGTAATTTATATATGTCAAGTGGAAAAGAAAAAGGTTGTGCTTACTTTACCTACATATTGGCAAGATGATATTAAAGCTTTAAACGATGGAAACTGCAGTTGGATCAGCTTTTGAGAGCTTGTGTAAATGATGGGCTGTCATTTAAGTCCTGAAAAGAGAGAAATAAAGGCAGAACTACTCCTATCGAAAAGCAGGGAAAAAAATTATTTAAAAAAGAAAAGAAAAAGGATCCCGCATATATATACACAAGTTTGTTTGAGACAACTCCCTAATATTGAGACACACAAGTTTGTTTCAACTTGCATCAAAGTTGATTGATGGCGCTGCAGTATCAGAAGAAGGGACGCAACTTGTAGAAAAGTCATTCGAAGGACTTATTGATCAAATTAAAAATATGAATTTGAGTTTGGTTGGTGAACCATCTGGTGTGAACAATTGCTACATAGACAATTCAGATTAGAACATTTGTGCTCTTTTTTTTTGGCAATGTATTCCACTTTCATGTGGAAAAATATATTTTACTAAAATCAAATAAGAACATTCAAGAACAGTACAAAACTCTCAATGAAGAAGTGTTACATAATTTACATTCAAGAACAATACAAAACTCTAGAATCTTCACCTATAAATGTAGTATTCTTATGTACAAACAATAACAAACGAACTCCAAAACTACAGAAATGTAATACAACGAATGCAAAATAAGGAATGACAGGTGAACCAACAAAGCCTTTCTCCATGCTTCTTGTTTATCAATTGATGGCAAAGGTGTACATAACAGCAAAACTGAACACATTTGCACTTAGCATGAGCTTCGGCAGCTCAACTTTTGCTAAGCCCAGACAACAACTAAACATAAATCAATCTAGACCTTAAAAGGCCATCCCTGTCTTCTTGGAGAACACCGGCAATACCACCAGGAGGCAAAACAAAGCAGTGAATACCCATTTCCATCTCATGCCCCATCTTGGCCAGAGAGTCAGCAGCAAAGTTAACCTCCCTGAAAACATGAAAGATGCTGCAGTCCCAGGAACTCTTCCAACAGACTCTGCACATGTTTAGCAAAGTAACAAGGGGGTGATTCGGCTCCAACTCAGCATTCAAAAGGTGCAAGACAATAGTAGAATCACTTTCAACAATAAGCTTTGTCACTTGCAAACTTTGAGCTAGTTTTAGACCATGATACAAGCCCACAGTTATCAATTGCATACATATGAACACACCACAACCAATTACAAGCTTTGCTATGGTTGGGAGAAAATAAAAACCTGGTAACGGAGACGGAACACAAGTCTATCAGAAACTACAGGACGATTCACTAGAGTGAAAACTTGATGTGGACATTTTCTGAGCCAGAGAATTGAAAGTAACCAATCATATGATAAGATGCGTACAAGGGTTTATTCTTTTCCCAATTCATTCGCAATTTCTAGAAATCAAAGGGTTTATTCTTTTCCCAACTAGAGACTGATATTTGTTCAGATGCGTACAAGGACAAGTTACATAGTTCCAAAATAAAAAATGACACAAACTCAATTGAAATTCCCATATATGGGTTCATGATTTCAAATCCAAAAATTGAGTGAAAAACTGAATAAGAACAAGAAATTGACCTTGTTGAAGTGCGAGGGAATAAGTCGCTCTGGATTTTCGCTGGCTACGCCGGAGTCGGAGTTGTTGTTGCTGCAACAATGGGAGGAAGTAGAACGTGGGGGCAGCGAGAGGAAGAAGAACAGATTTTGGGTTTTTAGTTTTTAGTTTTTTTGTTAAGTGAAATTTAAAAGGTAAAAGAAAAAAGATATTTTAAAGCAAATTTTTCTTAACCCTTGGATTAAATCTAAGGGTGGGTGATCAGATGGGGTCCAAGAGAACGGGACTGTATATATATATATATATACATAGAGCTTCCATTGAGGGATCCCTCAAATAAGTTTATTTGAGGGACACCCCTTGTAGGGCTCACTCCAGATTGTATTTCACTAATCCAAACCGTCTATTTTGTAGATACTCATTCAAAGATCATCTCTACAAAAAATCACTTGAATCCGATATCATTTGATCATTCAATTGAGTTCTTGAAATTTTAGTACTTTCTTGAAGCACCGTGTTCATTGATTTTGTAGGACACAATTAGATATCGAAACGGTTTCCGATTTGTCTAATTTTTTGTAAGGATGATCTATGAATGAAGATCTAAAAAATAGATTGTTTGGATCGTTGAAAAAAAAATTATAGGGTACCCTAAAGGCGTCCCTCAAATAAAATTATTTGAGGGATCCCTCAATAGAAGGGGACTGTATATATATATATTTACAAAGTTTAGCCCGAGGCTATACTATTTAACAGTCCCGATCTCTTGGACCACAGGAGTCCAAGAGATTGTGGTCACCTACCGTTGGATATTAATCCAATGGTTCAAAAAAGTTTTTTAAAAGGAGTGCAAGAATGAGTGAACCGTTGAATTTACATCTAACGGTGAGTGACCACAAATCTCTTGAACCCCTGTAGTCCAAGAAATCAGGACTGTACTATTTAAATATATTATAATTAAAAGTTTTATTTTTAAAATAAAAAATTAAGAAAAAAAACCCCAATATTAAAAAAAGGGTGCCCTAGTAATTTTGAAATTTTGTGGCCACTTCCATTAGTTCATACTTTATAGTTATTAATCTGCTAGTTCAACATATCTGAAGTAAATATTGGAAAGAGAGTAATTTTATAGTAGATCAATCTAAGAGTTCAATTTTGTCTTCTTCTTTTTTCGTGGGAATGTTAGCCTTTGGAATGTTAGCCTTTGATCTACCTCGTTCACTCGAGTGCTACTAAATTATGTTACTGCACACATTATTTATCATAGAGAATTGCATGCTGTGTTAGAGTGGTCTTGGTAATTGCTTCACTTTTCAAACACTTTACATGAAGAATTCTACCACCTACTACTATACCCATAAAGCTTTGTTTGAAATTGTTGTTCTGGTTGGCAAAGAGATTGCAAAATTGCCATCTTGCATTTTTCTTACAAGAAGTAAAAAATACTTAGCCTCTCAAATTCTTTCATAGTTAGTAAAATACGAAACTTGAAAGATACGAACAAAATAAGTACGTGTTTTATTTGACAAAATTTTGGCAAGTTACAATTGAAAAGTTCGGCCATTATATAATATTTAAATATAATATATTTAAATATTTTAATAATATATGAAAATTATATGTATAATACATGAAGTGTATTATTGAAAATTTTGTAAAAAATACATGTATTAAACATGAAAATTATGGTAGTTCAATTTTTTCTCCCTTCCTTTTCTCTCTTCCTCCGATGTGGGATTTCTCACTTCTTTCATTTTTCAATTCTTTCTTGTACCACCCATTTTTCTCTCTTGCCACTTGAGCTACACTACTTTCTCCCCCCTCTGGCACCTCCATTTTGAATTAAGACTAAATAATTACTCATTCATTCATTCAAGGTTTAATAAGTACGATCAAATTCCTTAACAGGGCTAGTTTCCTCCATCTTTGTGGAAGGGCGAACGCGTCGTACTGGTAAAAGAATCTAGCCTACTAACTGAGGTAATTGTAAATCTCTTCTAATTACTTTTACAAAGACTTTTTGAGAGAAAGTAATTTTACAAAGATTAAGTGTGATGATTGATGAATCCCTTTTATGAAACCTAAATAAACTTTAGTTCCATGCAATCTCTAGTAATGGTTGTGATGGTGAAAACAGTCCATTTTCTTTTTTGTTCTTCCTATATTTGGTACCATACCACCGCCTCTTTTCATATATTGCTTGCATCACATCACCTTCTGATACAGAAGGATTCTGATTATTGGCACTGAGTGTTGTATTTCGAAGGAGAGTTTCCAATATACAGCCATCTTTGCATGCAAGACGCTTTACCAGTAAAAAAACATACACAACACAAATCAGAACAATAATGAGAAGGTTCATTATGAATATATCAGCATCATTTTTAAGCCAAACACTCAAAAATATTATGGGCCAATGCAAGCTTCATTTCAACAACAGGTAACATTCTACTAACATCATACCTTTACAATCTTTGAATGAGGATGCCATTTATGATCAAAATAAGATAACAATCTGTGGGCAAAGGGAACATCTTTTGGTAGTGCAGAGAAAAATCATTCAAGCTAGCTGAGGAATAGACGTCAACTCTCAACTCGCATATCCTATACTTTGATGGAGAAAATCTCTTGTAGAGCAGACCAAGTTCCTGAAAGCGCAAGAACAAGTCCTAACACCAAAATGCTTACATCTGAAGACCATTGTCTCCACCCCATCTCTCCCTTGAAAACCATCAGGTGAAACAAGGTAGGCAAAACAAACCCCAATGCACAGCATACACCACTCCCCACCAAAGACATGAAATCAGCAAAATTGGGGACCAACAAAGCCACCAAACTCACAGCCAAAACCAGCACCCACCTCAACCATAAGCAATACCTCCCGCTCCAAAACCGCCTCTCCATGATCTCATAAACCGGGTGCATCATTATAGGCAATGTGAAGAATAGATTCACCACAAGACCAAGCTTCACCAGAGTGCTGATCACGCCTGCACCATAATTAGCTGTGATCATGTCCTTAGTTTCTTCCCCAAAAGCAAAGTAACCCAAAGCTCCAAAGCTTCCATACATCAAAGAAATGAAAGTCATGGTCCAGCCCAGGATCCACCCAAACTTGTCCTTGTCTTTGGTCTCTGTCTCTAAAGGCAAAACCATCCCAACCCCTTCAAACGAGTACACAGCCACACCCAGGCCATAAAAGAACAGAGAAAGGTCCCCAAAGGCCTTCACTTCAGGCCTTTTTGCCGCCATAACCATCACATCCTCCACCATCACCACGCCCATTGCTCCAAGATCAATCACATCAGCAAAAATACTCAAAGGGGCTAAATGGGTCAACGTTGCAATTGAATTCAACCCCAACTGGAACGGAAAACACCCCCAAATGTAAAAGCTTTTTGGTGCCAAACCCAAAATCTTGGGTGTCAAATCGGTTGCTGTGGGTGCATTTAGCAAATGGGCCATTGTATTACCAATAAAAATGAGATAGCCGACGCAAAACCCAGCCTGAGCAAGAATGATAAGAACATCGACCACCAACCTCCCTACAGTGCCACAAACGGCGAAACCCAAGTCCCCAAAAGATGGGATCTTCGTGCATCCATTGGAAGACTCAAGCTTTCTTCGGGTGTAGACCAACAGCATCATACAATGGTGGGTAAGAAACGCCACGAGCAAAAGGGTGAGGAGGCTCATGAGCCACCCAGTGCGCTTGAAAGAATAAGGCAAGCCCAGAACGCCTGCACCCACAATAGCGATGAAGACATTGGCAAAGGTCTTGCCTTGGGACGACAATGGCTCCGGGTCTCCGATCAGCGGTGTGTTTTCTGATGGGGCTGGTGGTCTGAGGCGCTGAGACGACGAGCTTGCTTCTTTGTCAAAACCCATCTTGATCCTTTGTTTTGATTTTGACCCCAGACTAACAAAGATCAAGAACAAAAGCTTCCAGATGGGTTTTGGTTTGATTGGCGATTTTGATGAGAAATGGCGAGATGGATGAGTACTTTTTCTTGAAGAGATTTATATGTTTGGTATTTGCCAAAAAGTTGGGAAGATCGGAGGAGTTTAGACTGTTTGTTTAATTTGTAATTGTTTAAAATTTCACCTGAAAACTATATTGGATAATTTGGCTTATGATAGAAATAGAAGGAAATTAATTTTGTTTTATCTTGATTCCGCAAGAAAATGAAAACATACCCGTAATAACTTTGCCAATTATATTAGCAAACAAAACTAATGATTATGAAAAGTTAGATAAGGGTCATGATTCAATGTTCACGGTTCAATTGTGATTTGTAATTTGCTTTTTTTTTTTTTTTTGTCACGGTTGAGAAAAAGAAGGGGTATTCTCGCTCATTATGTGTGACATGGAGGATCAAATCGCATACTTCTAACCTACATATCAACAATTTTATCATTAAATTAAGACCCTATCAATAATTGCGAGGAGTTATAATTTACTACGTATCTATTATAGTTTAATATTTTTCGAGTGCTTCTTTCAATACTAGGTATCTATTTTCTGCATCATCAAAGACAATGATCAAGTTATTTGAACTTTATTTTAATATTTTGAAGAAAATTATCACTAAATTAAGATGTCGTTGATGCATAAAAGCTTAAAAAGACGCGTAGGTTTCAATCATACATATTTTGGTGGATAAAACATAAACAGGTAATCAAGATTCAAGATTATAGCCCATTATCAAAACACAATAAAAATTGAAGATTATATCCCATGATTTTTATATTATGAGATGATAAGATAAGGTTGACAAATTGGGAACATATATTTTTTGGTAAACAAATTGGAAATATCTTTCCCTTTATTGGATTTGTTGTAATCCAATACAAACTCATTGTGGGGTTACTACCAAAAAGCCCAAGCTCCTTTCTTTTCTTTCTTTCTTTCATGCCAGAAAGCCCATTTCTTCTTCTAGTCCAAAAAAAGGAAAAAGCAAAAAAATTGGACAGCGTCAGCGAGCAAGAACAGCCGGCGCAGGTTAGCAAGCCATGGAACTTGACTAACAGTTATTGCCCAGTAAAGTAAACGCGATCAAAATTCACCAAACACACAAATGAAGAACATTCTTTTGGGATCCTTGTAATTTCATCTGATTCATTTTCATGTATAATTTGTGAGATCGGAAGCTGCCGAAAATTTGTTGGCACCAAAAAGGAAACAAAAATGAAGAAAATTCTCTGCGATTTTCGGTTCCTCCTATTTCTCGCTGCTGCGGCGTTCATCTATATCCAGGTTCCCCCAAAACCCTAATTCTCTCGCTGCTGTTTGTTTCAAATTCATCAATCTTGTTGTTCATATTGAGGTGCATGTACAGTTGTTGTAGTAGCTGAAATGACAACCAGTTTTCTTCTTGTTGTGTTTTTTGTAATTTTTTTTTCGCTTATAGATGCGGCTTTTCGCGACGCAATCACAGTATGCTGATCGTCTTGCCGATGCGGTATGTCTAAATTATGAGTCTGTTGTTGTATCAGAGTTGTTCATGAAAAACTGGTCTACAATATGAACTCTTCTCTTCTTTATTTGATGATAAATGGGAAATGGGCTGTAGATATCAGTTTATTTTAGCTCATGTAGCTTTTTCTTAGCTGGTTCATTGTCTTACTTGGTAGGATTATTATCTCTTGCTGGTTCATTGTCGACTTAAACAAATTGAGCAAAAGAAGAAAGTTTGACACAGCTTCAATCTAAATGTTTAAAAGATTCTGTTTATTTTCCTTTCGTCGTGAACCAAATGGCTTATTTGCTGCATTGGAAGCTTCTTGTGGGTTGAAAGTTCATTACTTTATTTTGAATCACACATTTACTGTTCTTTTACAGATAGAGTCGGAGGACCAATGTACATCTCAATTGAGAACACTAATTGATCAAATAAGCTTGCAACAAGGACAAATTGTTTCCCTAGAAGGTCTGATATATTTCGAGCACTCGAGTCTTTCATATGTTTTTCTATATATTATAGGGCTCACAACTATTCTGTCTTTACTCATGTACTAATGAGTAAGCTTTAAATTTATCAATCATGTTGGCCATTTTTTGGCAATTTCTTCCAGTTGTACTGTCTGCATCATGCTGTGAGAATTTGTTTTTATCAGTGAATTACTGTCTTATATCTTATAGTAACAACATGGTTTGTGGAGGTCTTTATCCCTTTTTTGGCTTCTTTGCCAAAACATACTAGGGATATCCCTTCTACTGCAATTTATCTGGATTGAGTCTGATTATTGCATTGATTGTATAGGCCTTTTGTTACTCTTTGGTAGCCGGTTAGTTTTGATGGACTTCTTGTCCATCTTTTCTGTATCCTTATTTTTATAAAATTTTGATTTCCTTTTTAAAAAATTATGACACTAGACTGCTGCAATTGTAGAAGAAAAGCAACGGCTAGAGCAAGAGTGTGGACAACTGAAGGTTCTTGTTCAAGAACTTGAAAGTATGTGCTTATCAGAAAAAATCTTTTTCTTAAAATGATATTTAAAAGCACCTGCCAGTTACTTATTTTCTATTCTTGGAAGATGTCTTGTGCACTTTAATGTTTTTATTTTCCGAAGCACTTTTTTTCTTTTCAGCCATTCCAAAGAACTTAGGATAACTCCTCTGTTGTTGTTGTTTTTTTTTAAAAAAAAAAAAAATTTTATTTTCAGGGAAAGGCCTAGGTAGGCTGATTGACAAAGAACAGGTGCAGATGAACGTGTTACTTTTGGCTTTCCTTCTTCCTAGAAATCATGACTTGTCATTATTTTTAACCATTATTTCTAATGAACTTGTTAGGTGCCAGTGGCAGCAGTTGTAATTATGGCATGCAATCGTGCTGATTATCTGGAAAGAACTGTTAAGTCAGTTTTAAAGTAAGTTTCATGTTCTTGTCAAATAAAAAGTAAGTTTTGTGTTTAGACCATATTGCACAGTGCAGTTTTTTTTCATTTGTACACAGTTGAGCTGACCCACTAGCCTAATTCTTCAATTATATAGATATCAGAGTTCTGTTGCTTCAAAGTTTCCTCTATTTGTCTCCCAGGTATCTATGTGCTTAATCTTTCATAAAATACTATGAGTGTCATTGACACTCGTCATTCTTTAGCAGTGATCTAGGAGAGAATCAATAGATAAACATGGTAACTTCATTTTTCTCAGGATGGATCGCATCCAGCTGTCAAAGAGAAGGCTTTGAGCTACGATCAGCTTACCTATATGCAGGTAAGTTGTACATTTTTAATCAAATTGTATATTCTTGGGAATATCTTAGACGTTTGCAACACCCCAGGACAGCCATAAGTCCTGACTTCAATTCATTGCAGCATTTGGATTATGAACCAGTTCATACTGAAAGACCTGGGGAGTTGATTGCGTACTACAAAATTGCACGTAAGGAATCTGTGAGTCTTCTGTTAAGCATCTATTAGCTTCAGTACTAAATCCCTGGTTTTTCCATAGGTCATTACAAATGGGCATTGGATGGATTGTTCTACAAGCATAACTTCAGCCGAGTAATCATACTCGAAGGTGAAAACAGTGTTCCTTGGATTATCCTGTCAGTTTTCCTTTCTTTCCGCTTTATTACAAAGCTCTAAGTATGCTTTGCTGATACAATCCATCATATTTGAACACAGATGATATGGAAATTGCTCCTGATTTTTTCGATTACTTTGAGTCGACAGCTGCTCTCCTTGACAAGGATAAGTATGTCCTCTAGATGAACCTGAGGTCTTGTACCTTGAATACTACGTTGTTAGATAATTGTTCCAGGCGCCAGGAATTCTTGTTTTGCTCACTTGATATTTAAACTGTGGTAGGTCTATCATGGCTGTTTCCTCGTGGAATGACAACGGGCAAAAGCAGTTTGTGCATGATCCTAGTGAGTTGTCATCAATTTTTTTAGTTTATCTTCCTCATATTGAAATCAAGCTTAGTGCAACTTTTATTTCTCAAGAACCAATTGAGATCTCTGTCCCACCCTTTGTGGGTGTGCTCTGTGATTGCATGAAGCAAATATGCTTGTTTTTGTGGGAGGAGTGATGCTTATTTGGGTAAATATATTGTTTGTTCATGTTCCTGGATCATGTAGGTTTGTAACATATTGTTCCTATCTTTAAGGTTTGACAATGGTCTTTGCATCTAAGTCTTTATATACATTTATCTAACATGGTCAATTAATATACTGGCAACATGTTTACCATCCCCATCTCTCGCGCTCTCTCATCCTTTCCCCTCCCTCCTCTTTGAGCTCGTACGCCATATTAATTGTTTTGACGTTATGCTACAATCGTCTTACCAACAAGTTAATGCATCATCAGTATTTACTGCTAATGTTTGGACACAAGACATTGACACTTGTCAGAACCATTATGCTCTCTGATCTGCTGTCTGATCCACCTGCAGAAGTACTTTATAGGTCGGATTTCTTTCCTGGACTTGGGTGGATGCTGGCTAGATCCACATGGGATGAGCTATCACCAAAGTGGCCAAAGGCATATCCTTGTTGCTGTAGTGAATTTTGTTTTGATTATACTTCTCTATGTTTTTCAATGCATTTCTTCTAAATGTTTTCTTTCACAATGCTTCACTTACTGGGATGATTGGTTGAGGTTAAAAGAGAATCATAAAGATCGACAATTTATTCGGCCAGAAGTTTGCAGAACATATAACTTTGGTGAACATGTATGTATTCTCACTTTTCTTGTTCATTACCTCCCAACCTCTGGTGTGTGCAAGCAGTCACGTTCAATTCAGGGATTTGTATTGATTATAATGCATTTCTGCATCGATTTTAATTTAAATCTATTAGTGATGCTAGAAAATCTTATGCTAAAGTGGTTCTTTGTTCATTGAAACTGCAAAGAATTTTAGAGGAATAACTTCTTTCACTCTAATTAACTCAATGCAAGTGATATTTTCTAGTAAACTGGGATAGCCCTTCGACAAAATGGCTTCTTTGTCCCCTTGTGGGACTGAAATTTTTAATGCCTCAGCTTCCACGTCTTGTGCTTTATGCAGGGTTCTAGTCTGGGGCAGTTTTTCAAACAATACCTTGAGCCAATCAAGCTGAATGATGTCCTGGTAATTACCAATCTCACTTCTGTATTAATCCATCTAGTCTAATTTTGTCGTCTCTTTATTCAACATTTTCACACTGCATTTTTCTTTTCTATCTTCGCTTCCAAAGGTTGACTGGAAATCAATGGATTTGAACTACCTGATGGAGGTAATGCGTGCTTTGATACATTTGGTTTGAATGTTGCTTTCATTACATCTTTAATCAATACATCTTTCAACCTGTTTGTAGGACAAGTATATAAA
Source organism: Prunus persica (assembly GCF_000346465.2). NCBI lineage: Eukaryota > Viridiplantae > Streptophyta > Magnoliopsida > Rosales > Rosaceae > Prunus > Prunus persica. The sequence continues at coordinate 18,069,396 of NC_034016.1, forward strand.
GCACTTCGCTGATATTGTGAAAAAGGCAAAACCCATTCGTGGAACGGATCTTGTACTAAAGGCACGTAACATTGGTGGTGATGTTCGCATACAGTACAATGACCAGCCAGACTTTGAACGCATTGCACGTCAATTTGGTATTTTTGAAGAGTGGAAGGTGAATTTTCCTTGTTATTGACTTTCATTTACCTATTGTTGAGTTTAGGAAAAGCCTATTTGATTTTATGAGACTGGAGAATCTTCGTTAAGTCCTGCCTTCATTAATTATGCAAGTAGCTCTGGAAATAAAATAATCCATAGTGCTAGCTATACCCAGTTATTAATTTATTTATTCATCCGGATTTGTTTGTTTATGTTTCCTATAATTTTTCAGGATGGTGTACCAAGGACAGCATATAAAGGAATAGTTGTTTTCCGATATCAAATCACACAACGTATATTCCTTGTTGGTCCAGGTTCTCTCGTGCAGCTTGGAGTTAGCGATTCTTGATGCAAAGATGAGGTTGGTTGTCCCTAACTTGCTGCCATTTCTTGGCTTAAAATTGTAGACACCGATTTGATATTTGGGATAACATAAATAGCATCTGAGATATTTCTCCTCTTGGTTAATGGACAGAGTTCAAAAGGACAAAGTTTTGTTTCCAAGGTTCAACATTGAGGTTCAAGAAAAACATATTTCTTGAAGCACAGGGTTAAACTCATACCAATAGAGAATCTATGTTAACTTAAACCTAGATGAGCCGGCTGCCTTTTTTTTCTTTGATTTGAGTGTTGCTGCTGGCTATGTCTTCACTCTCTTCTGTAATTTGACTTCAGAAACTTTGTAATTGTCGCATTCAACAAGTAGCAAGCTCCCACATCTCTGTTGTCATCAAGGTGGTTGTCTCCATACGTCTACTACATATTTGGTGGGTCGTTGCAGAGCAAGAAAGGCGATGCTATTGTTGTTCTTGTTACGTCTCGAAATTATTATATTATTGTTTCCTTGATGGATACCATACCTTCTGAAGGAACTTGTAACCTTAATCCCTGATGTACGATATCTTGAAAGATGTAATCATGTAGCATACGAGAAAACCAAAATGTTCTGATATGAAATGAATTATGTATGTTGATTGATCTTGCTGAAATTTTATATTGCTTTTGCTTACAGATGATACTACTTATACTCCCATATTTTTCTTTCTATATTTGAAAATTAAATGAAAAAAAAATACACAAAAAGAGCACCTTCAACCCTTTCTCTCCTTATACGATATCAACACTTTATTGTTTATCAGGTGCTAGGAGCATGGGGCAACTTACCTAATCCGCATCCACCGGTTAATTCTATACAAAATTAGTGAAACACCCATTCCTAGACATGAAATTAAAAATATACCATACACTATTTAAACATAGAAACACACCCAAAATAAACCCAAAAATCAACAATTGTATATTTTTTAATTTAATTAATAAGATGAAATATCTTTATTATCCTTTTTAGCATTAAGTTAGTTTTGGATCTCGTTTGAAGCCTCCCTCAGGTTTGACAACCTCGGGTTTGAAGCCTCAAACCCTCCCTTAGGTTTGAAGCCTCAAGCCTCTCTCCTGCTTCAAACAACCATCTCTCCTCTGTTCTCTCCCTTCTTCCCTCTCTATGCCTTCAAAGTAAACCAAACAGTCTCAAAGCCATGGACCAACACAAGACCGACGACAATCTCCGTTACGTAGGTGGCCTCACACGTGTTCTCTCCGCCGATGCCTCCATTTCCTTTGCAGGTTTGTTCCATCTGCTTCAATTCGTTATTTTCCTTTCGATTTTTGCTTAATTTACTTGAATTTCTACTTGATTTCTCTTTCGCATGCACCAATCCCGACGGATTGCCGATTTCCACCGACGATATATTCCAAAATGGCCAGATCCGTCCTGTGTTCCTGATTTTCAACCCGGATCTCTTGTTCGCAAATGCCGACGACGATGATTTTTCTATAGCCAAAGAGGCTACCGCTTTGGATGATCTAATTGATGATGATATTCAAATGGCTATTCAAATGCTTCTGGTGTGCATGAGGTATGATGATGACATATGCTACAGTCTTTCATTTTTCCTTATATTAATTAAATATTAGAAACTAATGGCTTGATTTTACACTGCATTGGCTGATAAGTTTCTGAATTGGTTTTAGGTCCCATTTGAATTTTTAGTTAGGAGACAAACTGCTCGTCTGTTAGACCCAAGCCTTCAGTGTCTTCGATTTGTTTATGATGAACTAATGAAGGTGAGTAATAAGGCATATGCTACGGAGTTCTAATCATATGTTTCCATGAATCATGAGATGTAGATGTAATCAGGAAGATAAAATTTTGCCTGCAGATAAGCCACGCTTGTGAGGTAACTGAGTTGCAAAGGTTTCCAGTATTGAGAAAGCATCTGGATGAAGTCATGGTAAAATTTTTGCGCCATGGTGTAGAACCTGCAAAGAGAATGATAGGAAATCTTATTGAGATGGAGGTATCTCTCTGTTAACCTTATTACTAGGGCTGACAATGGGTCGTGTCGTGTCGCGTTCGTATCGTGTCGGGATAATAAACGTGCCAAGAATGCTCAACACGAACCCAACCCATTTAATAAACGTGTTATGTCGGGTTCGGGTCATCTTTTATCGTGCGGGTTTCCAGTCGTGTAACGGGTTCATAAAGAATAACATGCATGTTACAAAACTCACAACTGAAAAAATTTTAATTTTAAAAAAAACAGAGAGAGTAGAGAAAATATAAGGAAAAGAAAGAAAAAAAAAGATAGAGAGAGGAGAGAAGAGAGAAGGAAAAGAAAGAAAAAAAAAAGATAGAGAGAGGAGAGAAGAGAGAAGGAAAAGAAAGAAAAAAAAATAGAGAGAGAGAGAGAGAGGAGAGAAGATTGAAGGAAAGAAAGAAAGAAAAAAGAGAGATGAGAGAAAACTAAAGAGAAGGAAAAAAAAAGAAAAAAAAAAGGAGAGAAGAGGAAAGGAAAAGAGAGGAAAAAAAAGAGAGAGGAGAAAGAAGAAAGAAGGAAAAGAAAGAAAAAAAAAAAAGAGGAGAAGAGCGACGGAAAAGAAAGGAAAACTCAAAAGAAAAAGAAACATTATAAATATCAAAAGGCATACCATAAAATCACAAAGTTGTTTATAACATGGTGGATAAGATGTTTGAGAGAAATGAGGATGGTAGGGGTTAGAAACCCCTTGTGTGCGTGCTGAAGTCTCCATTTGTCTTTATTTTTTAGCGGGTTAGCGGGTTGTACACGGGTTGACATGACCCGTTTAATAAATGGGTTAGATAGGTATTATAACGGGTTAGCAGGTTGACCCGAAACCCACCCGTTTATTAAATAAAATAGGTCAGAACGGGTTGACCCGAAATTGACCTGTTTTTTTATCGTGTGGGTTTCGAGTCGTGTATCGGGTCGTGTCCGAAATTGCCACCCCTATAAACCCCTACTTACTACCACTATAGTTTATTCACTCAGAATTAAGATCTAGGACATTGTTGCATGTATGCTTGTTTTTTATTAAATTTGTTTCAAAGAGTCTCAAAATTCTGTTTAAATACTGGAATATACTAAAATCTAATCAAAATTAGTCGGCAGTTGTAACTGGCAAAATAGAAAGAGTCAACCTTCCTCAACACTTTGATATGGCATTTGCAACAAGCCAATTTTGGCTTTTTGGGTGGTTGTAGGTCTAATATATGACTTCTATAAATTTCAACAAGCTAGTAAGTTGATTTGTAGTATACAATTTGTTATCTGTAAGTCGTATGAGCAGTTGTTAACTTCCAGTAAGTGGTATGAACAGCTGTTATACTGTTCATACCCTGCAACTAAGTTGATTTATATAACATAGTATTAACAGTGTACTTCTATGACATAGTATTAACAGATTTTCAGTAACAAAGTATGCTCTATATTTTGCTCTATATATGGTTGTGCAATTGAAGTTTATGATATGCAAAATGTGATTTTTACTAGGAAAATAGTTCTATGACATAGTATTAACAATGTATTTTTTTTTTCTTGTAAAGGTATTTCCGTTTGCCTTTGCGATTGTATCTGGTGAAACTATGGACAATTGGAGGTGGCAGCAAAGGATATCGAATCTCTTGTTAGGGTTTTTTGTATGAAATGGTACTTACAATGTTTTTGTATGAAATTGTATTAAAAATGTTTTTCAATGAAATTGTATTAACAATATACTTCTATAGCATGGTATTAACAATGCACTTTTATGATATGGTATTAACAATGTACTTCTATGATATGTTTTGCGGAGGTTTGATGGAGAATGAAGGGTCGTGGGGATAGACCCTTGGTTTTTGCGATTTTTTTTATATTTTATTTTAAGTTTGGGTTTTTTCAAAAAAATATAATATGGACTCACTGGGCTTGTTTTGGGTTCTTTTGGAAATTTTGTGTTGCGCTTGTTTTAAGTTAATCAATGGCAGAGATGTAATTTATAGGAACTTCAATACTAATTTTATATGTAGTAAATGGTTTTTGAGTGTGTTTCTAAAGTGCATTATATGTAGGATTTTTTTATAATTACTGCTCCTATTTTGGGTATATTACTAAAGCTCCCTTAATTCTATGATTAGTTCACGATAATTTGGATTATGGTGGTACAATTTGATTGGACCATATTCTCCTTTTCCTTTTTACGAAGGTTTCATTATTTGAAATTAATAGGTGAATATCAAAATACTCCAAAAAATATTCTAATAAAACAACTAACTGATTGTATAAAATAAAAAAATATATTTAGTAATATATTCATTCTTAGCACTAATAATATAGATAACTCTACACCATTTAATTTTTATAAACCAGCTTAAAAAATGACAACTGGCCTTATTGAATTTAATTTTGACTATTAAATTACTTTGATGCCCTAAGTGTTTTGAGTTTTTTTTATTTATAAGGTTTTGGTGTTGAATTTTTTTTAAGAAATTGATGACAGTTTTTTAATTTATAAGAAGTTAAAAGTTTTTTTTATCATGTTGTAAATGAGTTTTGTATGTATTTTTAAAATTCATTTCATATAGTATTTTTAAAATTTCGACCTATATATTGGGTATAACAGTGAATCTGCCAAATAAAATATATCTGATACGACCTGTCGTTCTTAGTAAATTGAAATCGTCGAACCTAAAAACCTAACTCTCTTCTTCATTCTCCCCTCAGTTCCGTTCCCGCCGAACCTTCACCTTACCAGCAGCAGCAACCATGGCCTCCATTCTCTCCAAGAAGCAAAAGCAGAAGCACAAAAGCACAAAGCTCTCCGACCTCAAAACCCTAGGCCACGACCTCCTCTCCTCCAGAGCCCACGTCAACAACCTCCCTAAGCTCCTCTCCTTCGTCTCCCCAACCTCGCCTCCCCAGTTCGTTCTCGAGTCCCTCCTCTCTCTCCAGGCCTTCTTCACCCCTCTCTTGCCTGACCTTCCTTCCTCTTCTTCCAAGCCTTCCGCTTCCAATGCATCCCAGGACGACCCTGACTTCATCTACCGGACTTGGCTCCGGTCCAAGTTCGACGAGCTCGTCGAGTCCCTCATCCAAGTCCTGCTTTCTCCTCAATCCGATGAAACTCTCAAGGTCAATTTTCTATTTGTTGAATTTCCTTTCTTTTTTGTTTTGTTTTGTAATTATAGATTTTTTTCCTTCTAAATTGTGCTTGCTGATACTGTGATTAGGAGGTGGTGTTGGACACAATAATGGAGTTTGTGAAGTCTGGAAATGGGGGAAGGTTTCACTCTGCTATTTACCATAGGTTGCTTCGTAGCATTGTAAGTTGTACAAGCTTAATTTGAATTTTTTATAATTTGAATTTGAATTTTTAATGTTATTGAAAGAGTAAGTTGTAATGTGGTGTTCTCATCGATAGGTTTACTCTACGACACCGGCTAATTTCTTGTTAGACTTGTTGGCATCCAAGTATTTCAAGTATATTGACGTCCGGTAAGGTCACATGGCTTCTATTGTTTACTGGAGGCTTTAGTCAGGAAAGTTTTGTTATGGTTACTTAAAAAAGTATTGTAATGGTTGTATTTGTTTGTTGCAGTTATTTTACCTACATCAGCTTGGAAAAACTTTCTAGAGTTCTAGATGCAAAAGACATTTCTGGTACTTCCTGCTGTGGTCCTTGCTGCAAGTTTCATAATTTTTTGTTTCATCTTTTTTGGGGTGGTTGTGGTGGTGTTATCTTAGTTAGTTTATTGTTTTGTATCTCCTTTAGATGACAGAAACCTGAACACAGACGGCAACAATGGGGGGCATCCAAGTGAAAGGTTAGTATAATCAACAATGTTATCACTTTGGAAATTTCTATTCTCTTTTTTTTCTCATTGCCTCTTTCTTGTTAAGATTTGTAAATGACCCCAATGTATTATATATATATGCTAATGTTTATATTTCTTAGTATGTTGATGCTGCAAGATGTTAGCTTTTGATTTCTTAAAATCCTTTACTGGCAGCGTGGATCTATTAATTCGCAAGATTCATTACATAATGTCACACATCCCCTCTGTGGAAGCCTCAGTTGAGAAAACTGATTATGACATGTGGAGTGGATCAGGTGAGTGTTCCCTGCCTTCGCAAATCAGTGCTTCAACAGTTAAACTCATACTTTACTTTGGTGGAAGATATCATTATTGATTACTGATTAAGATTCTTGTGTAAAGGTGACGATGAAGATATTTCTGGGAATCTTAAAGCAGAAAATAAACAGCACATGACTGAGAAGCACAATGATAAGGCAAGCTATCAGTTATCTTCAGAAGATGATGTTTCAATGCAACTATCAAAATTGTTTGTGCATTCATTCACTAGATTATCCTCTGTATATTTCTATGAGATTAACGTTCCACATTCTTTTTGGATAATGTCTTCAGGTGTTGACTGCAGCCAGTATTGCCAAAAAGATTAAATTGAAATTTACTAAAGCATGGTTATCATTTCTAAGGTTACCACTTCCACTTGATGTGTACAAGGAGGTAAGGCTCATACCTGCCACACCATGATTTCTCATAAATGTTGTGCCCGAACAAAATTTAATTGGTTTTTTATTGTTATCTTAAATGTTGTGACTTTTGATGCTCAGGTTCTTGCCACTCTCCATCAGGCAGTCATTCCTCATCTATCTAACCCAGTCTTGTTATGGTAAAGTTTCTTACCAAATACGTTTATGCATATTTTTCCAATTTCTTCTTTGTGACTTTGAGTCTATTCATTGCTTGACAACATGCAGCAACTTCTTTCTAAGATCATGACATTTCATTTATTGACAATGTGCAGTGATTTCTTAACTCGGTCATATGACATTGGTGGTGTTATCAGCGTCATGGCTCTTAGCGGCCTCTTCATCCTCATGACACAATATGGTTTAGAGTACCCCAACTTTTATGAGAAACTTTATGCACTACTGGTTCCTTCTATTTTTATGGCAAAACATCGATCAAAGTTTTTTCAGGTAATGCTGATCATTACTGCGGTGACAGTTGTTAAAGATATACTTCTATAACACAACGCATGTATATCTATGTATGAGTGTGAGTGTGCATTTGTGTTGTTTTACAATTATCAGCAATTAAAATAGAAAGTGAATCTTAACATATGATAATATATGCTTAGATGTGTGTGTTATCTTTAAATCTATTGAGTTTTGCATCAACTAGACTGGTTATATGTTATCATTAAAACACTCATTTACTCATTAAAAAAAGAAAGCTAAGGGGATTTGACAAAGTCGTTCAAGTGTAATGACCTTCCCATCAGTTGTGGCTTTGATTGATTTCTTCACAGAGTTTAAGTTCTGGAGCTTAAAGTACAGGAAACTCTGTTGCAATAATGCATCATGAACATGAGGTTGCTTGCTTGGTCTGCATAATTGTTGAACACCCGGTTTAAATGTTTATGTTGGATGAATCGGTAATTTTATACTTGTGCTATTTAATTTTGCAGCTTGTGGATGCTTGCTTAAAATCACCACTTCTTCCTGCATATTTGGCTGCTGCTTTTGCTAAGAAATTGAGCAGGCTTTCTATTTCAGTTCCTCCGTCTGGAGCGTTAGTTATTATTGCGTTAGTTCATAATCTTCTACGGAGACATCCTTCAATCAATTGCTTGGTGAATCGGGTATCCACACAATCTTTAATTGTTTCTTTGTCAGTATATTCACTATCCTTTTGATCTGAATGCAAGTGAGGTCAGCTGTACTGTTCTTTGTCAAAGTATTCATTTCATACATGATACATTTGAGGAGACTACTGTTTATGCAGGTAGGTGGTGGTGCAACTGTGAAAGATGATCCAGAAACAGAACAGAGGGTTGCTGATGGTGTAGATGACACTGCAACTGCTTCAGCAGATAAGTCAGTCAAAAAACCAGGCATTGACCCTTTTGATAATGAACAAAGTGATCCTATAAAATCAAATGCCATGAGTAAGTGTCTTTTCCCCCTAAATGTGATTTCTGCGTGCCAAATACCTGCATTTCATGTAAGCCATGAATGTGGTATACTTGCTCAAATTTTATTTGAAAGCAGACAACACACACATTATTGCTTTAATTATTAAATAAATTTTACTTTTACATATTGATGAGATGTTTTTGAACAGGAAGTTCACTCTGGGAGATTGATACCCTCCGTCACCACTACTGCCCTGCTGTATCAAGGTTCATGCTTGAGTCCTGATCGTGTGTCATTATTATATGGTCCTTATACCTTTTGATTTTTCCTGATATCCTTTTTCTTTGTTGTTAGGTTTGTTTTGTCACTTGAGAATGATTTGACAGTCAGAGCCAAAACCACTGAAATTTCTGTTGGAGATTTTACCTCAGGCTCATATGCAACAATATTTGGAGAGCAGGTATTAATATCATGTCTCAGGATTCATTGAGTAATATAATACATTTAATGCATTTTTCAATTTTATCTTTTAAAGGATAGAAAAAAAAAGTTTAGTTCCATCTGTGGACGTGTTGATTCCTGTACATTTGGTCATCTGACAGCAGGCTACGTTTGGCAATTTTTATTTTATTTTCTAAATAGTTGTGGCCTTTTGTATATTCTTTTTTTGGGACCGTTGTAGGACAGAGTACATATATTTGTTACTTTATCAATCTGTCTGATGTCCAAGGAAATGCCTTGCAGTTTTCTTTATGTAGTATGTGATTTCACTGATCTGGCGACTGCATTGACTCTATTTTGCAGATGAGACGAAGGATAAAATTGGCTCCACTTGCATACTACAAAGTACCCCCCACCTCTTTGTTCTCGGAGTCCGAGTCTGAGTTTCTTGGTTGGACGTTCAAATGTGAAGACAGTAAGCGAAAGAATGACATCAATGATGAGAATGGGAAAATAGATCAAGAATGTGATCATAATTCGGTAAAACGACAACGAGTTGAGTGTTCATAACCAAAGTGTGCCATCCCTCTCTTTTGCCCTTTCTTTCAAGGGGGCAAGATTATGCTCGTGAATTATAAGATTTGAGCAACAATTTTGGGGTTCTTAGGTGTATGTTTCCTCATTTGTTGATTTTGTAAGCTGCAACAAATTTTGAGCTCCAAAAAAGGGTAAAAAGAAAAGCTGCATCAGATTTTGAATTTAACCTACTATTTTGTTGGCAAGTTATCTTTGTACATGCATTTTCGTAGCCGATAATTTCCCTTAATGATGTGATCAGGCGCGTTAATTTAATCATTTTTCTGTGTGCATTGTTTGGAAGGTGGTTTTACCCAAAAACAGCATAATTGCTGTTCGCATTGGTTTTCTTGGCACATCAGACCGTGCATTGCGCGTAGTCGGTTTTGTGAGGCCCTTTTCCATGCTTTTAAGGCTCCTTCCCAACTGTCTAATCCTTTTTTTAAAAGACTCAAATGCATGAAGTTTCCTCAATTTTTAATTTCCCACAAATAAATTCAGTTTCTGACCCACATTTCATTTCACGTAAGCCAAATCAGAATTATGTTTGTTATCAAATTGAAACTCAGCCGATGATCTACTTCGAACATTGCTGGTTTGGTCACAGGTGTTTTTTTTTTAAATCTTTCTGTTCTCAAGAGTGGTCAGCTTATGGAGTCTTTCAGCAAGAGCGCGTTCCATCTCCGCCATCTGACCTTTAGATTGTCCACCATTGTAACCGGCTCTGATACCAAACTAAGACCTGTCTTTCTCCTACTACTCCTCTAAATTGAAGAAAGACATAAGAGAGAGTAGTGATAATTCATAGGATTAAAACTATTTCATATAAATTTGGGTTTTGTGATTTGAGATGGGTGGATGGGTTACCAAGACATGGGACAAACTGATTTATTTACCACGACATTATGTACAACAAATTTCACTCAATAGCCAACAAATTAATTAGATCCCAAGACAGATCAAAACATGCAAGGGTTGGCTGTTGATGACATTATGAATAAATAAATAAAAAGAGAAAAATGACCGATTCTTCAATATCATTCACAAATGTGATTAAGCATCAAATTTGATCATGATTTACTATCTAGTACTTCCTGCAGAAGATTCAGACCTTCTGCTGATATACTCCTTTTGAATTTCAATTTCGGGATCTCAAGCAAAGGTGGTGGGTCTGGGGAGAAGCATACCACAACTACTGTCAGGTTGTCGCAGGTATTGCGCTTGAGTGCCTCCCTAACCAGCTCTCTTGAGCATCTCTCAGGATCATTGTGAAGCATTAATTCTTTCCTTGCAATTGTAACTGCGCATTGGCTGCTCATCACATCCCACAGCCCATCACAGCCTAGGATCAAGAATTCATCTTCCTCACTCAGAGTTGTCTCCTCAAGCTCCGGCTCTGCGCTTAAAGGACAAGAGGAACCTTTGGAGCCTTTCATGTGCCAATCTCCAAGAGCTCGTGCCACCGATAATTGACCGTTAAGGTAGCCATCATAAACTACACCTCCCAGTTTCTCAATTCTTACTCTTTCTGAGGCACAATTGGGTTTATGGTCTTTGGAAAGCTCAACTGCCCTACCTCTTCTTCCCAGCACAGCTCGGCAGTCCCCGGCATTGGCAATTAGCATCGTCCTGAAAGAAGAAATCACATGTAAATCATGATGTCATCTATAAAGACATAACTGACGTGGAGAGAACTTTGTGGTTGAAATCCTACAGGAAGTGGCCAGTACATTCTTCTACTACGAAAAATTCATCCAGTTTACCTGCTCAAGACCATAAAGCTATGCTATAGCCACATATCTATTGCACCATGGAAGGTTTCACAAATGTGACCCCCTGCCTCCCACAGATAAGATTTATTACCAAGCTACAAGCCTCTATATTGATGCCAAGAAATGTCTTTGAAAGCATTCCTGGATGAAATCACCATGGATGACATTGGTCGATGAGAATGATGAAATTTTACTCGTGGACTTGGCACAATAAGATAGCTTATAATATATAACGATCTCAATAGAATTTAAATTGGCAGATTAACCATTCTACATCATATAACTCCATAATCTTCAAAATCTTTGTTACCATTTGTTCAAAAGAATAAAAAAATAAAAAAAAGAGAAAAAAAAGAGAAAAAATTTTGGTACACCCACAACGGAGTCTGACAGAGCATAATGCAGATACGCAAACTAACAAACAACCATTAGAAGAGTGACTACAAGGACATGGTTAAGCGTTTAGTTTAAGCTAGACTGATACCAATAATGGATGAGAAAATAAACAATAGAAGGATAAAACTCTCACCTTCCAGATATGAGGGCAGTAAGTGCAGTGGTACCAGAGGAACTATCAAGAGAACCAGTATCAGCAAAAGCATGGTCAGCGTTTAGGAAAGCACTCTTAATAGCCTTCTTGGCACAAAAGGGGAAATGTGAATCCTCAATTATAAACCTCAAAATGTTCTCTCTGATAAAAGAAGCTGCATCTGTACCACCATGGCCATCAAAAACCTGCAGTAGAACAAGAATGTTGACACATCATGGCATGTTATGGTAGTTGTGCACTTAAAGGAATCACCGCCATTTTCATTAATCAACAATGAAAGCAGCATTAATGTTTCTAGAAACAACTCTATATAGCTTAGTTAGTGATTAAATTACAAACCCCATAGAAAGCTCCAGGAGAAGGAAAGTTCGCAGTGGCACCTAGATGTTCGAAAATATTGTCTATACAGATATGCTCATCCTCCATATAAGGTTTTGGACCGATCTCTGAACAGCTTCCAGAGCGAAAAACAGGTACAAATGCGGAGTTACTATCTGATGAGGACTTTGAGCTAACAATCCCAACATCCGACTCCTAAGCAAGGAGTGAAAAGGCAACATCAAATTCCATACAACTTTAATATGAAGAAACGATAGAAAACTGCAATTATTACAGATGATAGAAATCAATCTCACCACTTCAGTTGCAGGAGCCAACTGGGCAGAGCTCACACAATACCTCATAGCTGAGAGGTGCCGCGGAGGTTTGCCCATGTTCGGTTGCTTTAAGCTCTCAAAAGTAAGTGATTTCTCTTCTTTTGTAACAGTAACATTCTCCTTTCTGATGCTGCCATCTAACATGGAAAGTGGAGATGGGTAATCGGTCCCTGCAGCCATTTTCTCTCCAAAACATAATCCAATCCTGGATCAAAAACTGGACCTCAAGTGTTCCCTTTCAACCAATCCTTTTGCAAAGAGTTGGTTCAAACTTCAAAAGCTTCTTACTTTTATCAAGCAAACAATTTCTGATATCAGGAACAGACCCCAAATCATACCACACAAGTAGCTTTCCTCCTTTTGGGTTGTTTCTTCAGATACTTTGATGGACACCTGAGTAGAAAATGACCAGAAAATTCTCAACTTACTTCTCAATTATTTTGTTGAGCTAAAATTAAAGATCAAACAGCCCAGTTAATCTGTTGAACCACCAGCTACAAGTATGTACCCTAAACATAAACTCCCCAAAAAGCATATTTAAATAACAACTTTGCCATTTCAGGACTATCCACAAACCCATATCACAATCCAAATCACCAAAATCTGCCACAACCCATATCAGATTTCAGAAAAGAAAAACCAGAAACAAAGACCATGACTTTATTCTAATTCTGGGAAGTATAAAAACATAGTTTTCATTTAAAATAAAAACTATAATTCACAGATTTAAACTGCATACAACAAATCCAAATACAGAAACCAGCACAAAATAGGCAAAAGCAGTTGAGCAACAAAACCCAAAACTTATTACTCAAAACTGCAACACAAATCACACACCAAACCAGACAACTCTTCAGCCACAAAGAATCAAGCGTGACATATGCAAATCATAGAATTAAAGAGCAAAATAGTTGGTGGGTGATGAACTGATGATGATAATACTTGCCGTACTGTTTTGGTTAGCTTAAGAAAAATCTTCAAAGATCCCTGAAAGAGAAATTGGAAAAGGAGAGGAACAAGCCCACAAACCACCAAGAGCTTTCAAACTGAAAAAGAAAAAAAATGGTTATAAATGATTTTTTTTGGGTTGATATGTGTAGGATTGATGTTGAATAAAGATGTAGAAAGAGTTTGATCGATGAAGAAAACAGAGGGTAACTGGCACGTGGGTTTTGTCAACCGGTCATTGCGGGTCGTCCCGGTGGACTTGTAAATACGGACAGCTGGGCATCTGGCACGTGGCACGTAGGATGTTTGATATTTGGGTTGTTACCGGAGAATCGGAGATGAGAGGGTTGTAGTGTCAGGTGTTGAGGTTCAACAATTGCGGCTGGGCTGTCGTGTCTGCCGTTGGATTGCAACAGTTGATAATTGACGGCCGGATGATGACTGACGGTTTTCACCAAACTTGGGAACTGGTAGTTGACGGTCGTTGACAACGGCGATCCCATTCATGTTTTCCAACTAGCAACAACGAAAATCCACCCAAATCTTTTTTTTTTTTTTATAACAACTGAAAATTGAGGTTTGCAAAATCTTTCAATTTTAGGAAAATGAGTATCAAACCAAAGAGCATTTTAAAGAGGTGAGCTTTCACAATTGATATTACATCAATGAGCCAAATAAATTAAATTAGAAGACATTTTCATGACATGTTTTTGTTTTTGTTTCTAACGATGGAGATTTAGACAGGTAATAGACCCAATAAACACACATCTTCAAGCTGACCAAAAAAGTCACTAATAAATATCCCTATCTTCATATGCCACTCTGTGGTCAGATTGTTATTAAAAATGGATGACCTTTTTGGGATTTATTATCTAAATTATGGGTAATTTTCTTACCCCAATAAAATAAAATAAATCAATTGATAGGTTATTTGAGCAAACAGAGTAAGTTATGTCATATCACTCAAATTTCACCAATTGTTCGGCTTCTTTTCAGTAAGTAAAACATGGGTTTTGATTCTCATTTACAACTTGTAGTTGTCTTTTCATGCATGTTGACATGAACTGACCACCCATATCCACAGATTTCCAAAGGCATGAGCTTGCTGCTGTATTCTTCTTCTAAAAGCACTTCTTAATAAAGGAAAAATTTCACTGTGCCACTTGCTCAGAATACCAATGAATTATGTGGACAAGATCTCCAAAGCGTTATTTGATTGTCACTCTAACTTTCATCAGCACATGCATTTGCTATGTAGAAAGAGTGGGATTCTCAAATGCTTACACAGCAGCAGCTGACGCTGCTGGTGTGAGCCAATCAAGCAAAGGCACTATTATGGCTATGCCTGTTCACAAGTCCCTGGAGGCTGGGTAGCTCAGAGAATAGGAGGGAGGTGTGTTCTTCTCCACTCATTTGTGACATGGTCTCTAATTTATGCCCTTGTCCCGTAATCGCGTTGCGATGATGGTTTTGGCTCGGTTGCTTCTTGGTGTGGCACAAGGCTTCATGTTCCCTTCAATCCACTCTGTTCTTGCTCAATGGGTGCCTCCACATGAGAGGTCTAGATCTGTTTCTTCTGGAATGTACCTTGGTGCAGCTGCAGGAATGCTTGTGGTTCCAAGCCTTGTGAAGTTGAGTAGCCCCCAATTTGTATTTTTGGCTGAAGCAACTTTAGGTACTATGTGGTCTGTGGTTTGGTTAAACTATGCTAGCAACCCACCTCAATCTGAGCTTCCAAAAGCTACAACTGGTTTTGGAGAAGCGTTGTTGCTAATCAAAAGGGGTCATGAAAAGATAGAAGTGGAGGATCGGGACGGACGAAATTCTAAAAGAACAGAGAATATCCCATGGAAGAGTATTTTTGGGAGCTTACCAATTTGGAATTTCACTTTCCATTATGCTTTGCATGTGATGATGAATTGGCTCCCAACATACTATGAACAAGGCCTCCAGCTTAGTCTTCAGGACATAGGGAGTTACAAGATGGTGCCTTATCTTAATATGTTCATATGTTAGGAAATAACGCAGATTTCCCTATAAACCAGATTAGTGAGAATGCGAAATAACATAGGAAATAAGACACACAAATTTGATAACGGAGTTCAGCCAATTGTGCCTACGTCTCCGGACCTGCTGCAGATCATTTTACTAAAGGGAGAAAATATACAAAGTGTTTACAACACTCACAACTCTCCACCCACCCCGAATTA